>NC_057404.1:16006035-16324522 GCF_019320065.1 Cervus canadensis
CAGAGATTTTTTTTTCTAATTTATAAATATCAACCAAATAATTTTATGTTTCTGCATTTGGTTGTCTATATAATTCCACAATATTACTGTAATATAACTTATAACACAATAATATACCAGTGTGTTATACTATACCAGTATAGCTAAAATTAAAAGGACTACAAAGAACAAGTGTTGGCAAACTTTAGGGCAAAATATCTGAATCTTTCTTTCTTTGTTACTGTTTTAGTTGCTAAGTCATGTCCAACTCTTGTGACTCCACAGTCTGTAGCCCACCAGGCTCCTCTGTCCATGGAATTTTCCAGGCAAGGATACTGGAGTGGGTTGCCATTCACTTCTCCATTCTTTGTGTGAGTTTCAATTGGTACATTACTCTGGAAAAATACTTGACCATAACTACTAGAGGTATATATGGTCAATTCCTGTGACCAGATACTCTCATTTCAGGGTTTTTACCCAACAGAAGCGGCTCTTATACACTAAATACCAAGAATGTTAGTTTTAGCTTTATTTACTATAGCCTCAAACTTGAATCAGGCTGCATTCATTTTGTGTTGCTGTGTAACATATGATCATGAATTTAGCAGCCTAAATAAATGGAAGTTTATTATCTCAATGACACTTTTGATCACAAGCAGGGTACAACTTAGCTAAGTACTCTGCTTTGATTATCTAAAAGCTGAAGCTAGGGTGTTGTCCATGTTGACTTTTCCCTCTAAGGCCCAGGGGCCTCTTTAATATTCACTTGGTAGGTGAGAGCATTCACTTCCTTAGGATTTTGAGAGAGAGAACCTGAGATTTATTTGCTCAGTCTCCGTGGTCACCTGCAGTTTCTAGAGGGTACCAGAAGTTCTTTGCCATGTGCTTAACTCAACATAGTGGCCTACTTCATCAGTTTAGGTAAGAAAAAACAGAGTTAACTAAGAAGATAGAGTCATGTATGAGTGATATCTATTCATCTCCTCCATGTTTTAGTGGTTAAAAGTAAATTAGGGAGAATTGACATCTTTATCATTATGTAATATCCCTTTTTATTTCTGGTAAGTTTCCTTACTCTGAGTCTGCTTTATCTGAAATTTATACAGGTACTTCAACATTTTTTTTATTAGTTTCTGCATGTATGTCTTTTTCCATTTTCTTCACTTTTAATCCGTGTCATTATGTTTAAAGTGAGTTACTTGTATACAATATAGAGCTAGATCTTGCATTTTTCAATCCACTCTGATAGACATTATTATTTTTTTTATTCTTGTATGTATACAATTCAGATTTAAAGTGAAATTTTATGTAAATAGCTAGACTCATATATATCATATTTGTAAATGTTCTTTACTTGATGCTGTTGTTGTTTCTTTTGTTTTCCACTATTTTTCTTTCTTCTCTGGTTCTAACTAAATCATTATTTGAGATTCTCTTCTTTTCCTTAACCAATGAATTATACTTAATTTAATATAAATTTTATTGGCTGCCTTGAAGCCAAATACATTTCCAACTAATCTATATCCACTTTTCTATGGCTGAAATAGTTTCCTTTCCATTTCCCAGACTCACACTTATAACCTATCAATCATCATTGGTTTTAGGCAATACAAATGCAGGTTCTTTTTCCCCCTACAGAATAACACCTATAAATTATATAGATAATAAATATCATTATTTTTGGAATAAGTATCATTTACTGAATATCTGTAATACACAACTCAATATTCTACAGATGTTAGAATATGAGGTAGGGAAAAGTTTGGGAAAGAATTTCATTAAGATTAGTAGGAACGAGTGGCTTTTTTGAATCTAAAATTTCTATCTGGTAAAACACTCCCTGGCATTTTAATAATTATACAACTTACAAACAACTTTGCTGATGGCAAATATTTGACATATTGATTTTTGTTTTGGAAAGTGGCACAAATAAATAGTAGAATCTCTTCTAGGGGAAAAGGAAAAGTATTTGGGGTTTATCTCTTAATCAACTATTGCACAACCTCACCCCTGCTGACCACCTACACTGTCACTTCACTGTACTTTGCTTTTCAGGCTTTTGAATGACCTTAACTTATTCATCTTGGCAATATCCTGGTATTTAATGGAAGACTTATTGAAAGACTTATTTCAGTAAGTATTTTCAATGAGTACCTGGTATCTAATGAAAGACTTATTGAATTATTTAAGACAAATAATTAAAACATGTAAAATTAAGAATAGGTGGGACTTCCCTGGTGGCTCAGAGAGTAAAGCATCTGCCTACAATGCGGGAGACCCGGGTTCAGTCCCTGGGTTGGAAAGATCTCCTGGAGAAGGAAATGGCAACCCACTCCAGTATTCTTGCCTGGAAAATCCCATAGACAGAGGAGCCTGGTAGGCTATAGTCCATGGGGTCACAAAGAGTCAGACACGACTGAGGGACTTCACTTTCACTTATGTAAGATTTATCTAATATTTGGAAGACCTGTTGTCCTTACAAATCTGATGCTCTTAGATGACAGGAATATTTCATTTAAGTATATTTCCCAAACACCAAAGAGACAAACACACACAGTTATGTTTATTATACCTTATATTAAATAGTTATGTTTAGGTTGTTATACATGTAGCAAAAATGTATTCCCAACCTTAATTAGGATCTCTCTCAAAAGCCTTTCTTATTATGTTCTCTAGTGAAAAGTATATTTTTATTTTAAAGTAATGAATCAAGATCCAGAATACAGAGTACCTAGTGAGAAATATCAGTTTAACTCAGCTTTTCTCAGTGGAGGTTTGGTGCATACCAATAGATACTTTTCCCTGTATTTAAGTCACATTAAGAATGTCAATATATTATACTTAGTCAGCCAAGGTGTCCTAATTATCCAGAGATAAGCTTAAAAACAACAACAACAACAACAAAAAAACAAGCTAACAAAAATTTCTACAATATATGTTTTATTTTATCAACAAATAAACGGTTTTTGCTCAGCAATTTCAAGTTACCATGTTGCTTAACTTGCTCAAACTCATTCAAATTCATTTATTTTTCCAAATGTCAGCAATAATCTAAAGTGTTCCACATCACAGACTGCTGACAGTTGGTATGTGAGATAATAAACAGAATTACATCCACTTGGGGCAGTAAAACTCATACATTTTCCTTTCTATGGGCCCCACTATCACATAATTTAGATATTAGTTTGTCACTGTGATTTTCCATTCATTCTTCATGAGTTAATGTAACTGAACTGATGCTTCTGCTCACAGGTGTCAACAGAAATGTTAACTATCTCCATACAAATTGATTTGTAGGCCAGTGCATTTTGCTATTCCAGAGTAGAATATATGGAGAAATAAAAAGCATATATGTTGTCCACTTCAAAACAAATCTTTCGCATTCCATTTTATTGTGACATAGTACTATTTGAATGGGTGGGAAAGGAACTAAGGTTTTTCATTTTTTTTCTTTTTTGCCTTCCTCCCAAGGGAATTTTGGCATTAAAACACTTGAGCTATCACTCTCTTGTACTTGTAGCTTTATGAGTTAAAATACTATCAAAAGAAGAAAATCTAAATTATTTTATTTTCCCTGAAGAAAATATTTGTGCGTAAATAAAGAAGCATAAAAGTAAAGACTGATGTTAGTTACTAATGTCAAATATTTTCCTATAGTCCTTTGTTCAGGAATCAAATGACAGTATAATTTTTTTAGACGTCCCCAGTAATGTCCCTTATATATCTTTATCTCTCAATCAATATAATGTTGGGCCTATTGCTTTCAGAAAAGTTCAGTCAGTTGTAAAAGAATGAAACTAGAACACTTTCTAACACCATACACAAAAATAAACTCAAAATGAATTAAAGATCTAAATGTAAGACCAGAAACTATAAAACTCGTAGAAGAAAACAAAGGCAAAACATTATCTGATGTAAATCATAGCAGGATCCTCCATGACCTACCTCCCAGAGTAATGGAAATAAAAGCAAAAATAAATAAATGGGGCCTAATTAAACTTAAAAGCTTTTGCACAAAGAAGGAAACTATAAGCAAGGTGAAAAGAGAGCCTTCAGAATGGGAGAAAATAATAGCAAATGAAACAACTGACGAAGAATTAATCTCAAAAATATACAAGCAACTCTTGCATCTCAATTCCAGAAAAATAAGTGACCCAATCAAAAAATGGGCCAAAGAACTAAACAGACATTTCACCAAAGAAGACATACAGATGGCTAACAAACACATGAAAAGATGCTCAACATCACTCATTATCAGAGAATGCAAATCAAAACCACAATGAGGTACCATTTCACGTCAGTCAGAATACCTGCCAGCAAAAAGTCTACAAACAATAAATGCTGGAGAGGGTGCAGAGAAAAGGGAACCCTCTTACACTGTTGGTGGGAATGCAAACTAGTGCAGCCACTATGGAGAACAGTGTGGAGATTCCTTAAAAAACTGGAAAAAGAACTGCCAGACAACCCAGCAATCCCAGTGCTGGGCATACACACCAAGGAAACCAGAATCGAAAGAGACACGTGTACCCCAATGTTCATCACAGCACTGTTTATAATAGCCAGGACATGGAAGCAACCTAGATGCCCATCAGCAGATGAATGGATAAGAAAGCTGTGGGACATATACACAATGGAATATTCCTCAGTCATTAAAAAGAATGCATTTGAATCAGTTCTAATGAGGTAGATGAACCTGCAGCCTATTATACAGAGTGAAGTAAGTCAGAAAGAAAAACACCAGTACAGTATATTAACGCATATATATGGAATTTAGAAAGATGGTGATGATGACCCTATATGTGAGACAGCAAAAGAGACACAGATGTAAAGAACAGACTTTTGGACTCTGTGGGAGAAGTCGAGGGTGGGATGATCTGAGAGAATAGCATTGAAACATGTATATTATCATATGTGAAATAGATTGCCAGTCCAGGTTCAATGCAAAGACAAGGTACTCAGGGCTGGTACTTGGGATGACCCTGAAGGATGGGATGGGGAGGGAGGTGGGAGGGGGTTCAGGATGGGGAACACATGTACACCTATGGCTGATTCATGTGAATGTATGGCAAAAACCACCACAATATTGTAAAGTAATTAGCCTCCAATTAAAATAAATAAATTTTTTAAAAAGTTCAGTCAGATAAACTAAATCATGCTAGTGCTATAACTTCCTTAATTTCCTTCAATAAAATTTTTAAGTATTCTAAAAATTCTCAGGGCAATAGCAGTGAAAACCATAAAGTGATGGATCTTAATTTCATTCATTGATTTCTTTCTTATTCATTCTTCTTGCCCAGATAAGCTGTTAACTCACTCTTTAGTGAACTTCTTGCTGTTTTCCTTATCTGAACAGTACTAATCCTACTCTTCTGAAATACATCAGCACCACTTGTGTATTTCCGTTGCTGTACCCATCACATCATGTTAAAATTTTGGGGGGGAATCTTCTCAGAATCTAAACGTTTTTTGATTTCAGCCTAAATTTCTGGAGAAAAATAACTTATGGAGTACTTGCCAAGCAAACTCCTTTTGTGAATGTTTCATATCTTGTTGGCCGTTCCCTTGATGGTATACGACATTCCCAGGTTTTAATCTAGAGTTTTAAGGGAATAAATGTCACTTTCACAATTCATATCTCATAGTTTTACTCTATAATTTTTGTTTAATATAGCACATTAGAGGTTTGAAGAGCCCTTCATAAAAATGCCCAATTTTATAGATGATGAAACTAGGTCACTCAAAGGTTTAAACATCTTCTCTAAGCCCCAATTTCTTCATCTTCAAAAATGTAAACAGACAAACAAACAAACAAAAAAAACTTAACTAAGAGGTTATTCTAAGAAGTAAATGTATACTTAAGACATGGCAGGTAGTAAGCATTCAAGCAGCAGCATGCACTTGGATTATTTTTATAACAATATGTCAATAGTTTCAGAAACTCTCATTCATTCTTTCTTTGTTGAATACCTTCAGCATGTTTCCCCAAAAAAGAAAACCTTGCCTTTCCTGTTAACATTCATATTTGCCTGTCAATTCAATGATACACCCCCAAGCTGCTTTTCATGGAAATGACTGTCCCCCGGCGGCAGATCTGCTGTGTTCTGTGGAACTCTCCTGTTTGTGTCCTATCTATATCCACCTCGTCTCCTGAGCAATGGCTGTGCATTCTCAAGTTTGAGGCAATATGGAAGTCTCATAGACAGAACTCACATAGCAGCTTAAACACCTTTGATAGCTTTCACATCTTACTCTCACACTTTAATTTGTTAAAATTATCTTTTTCTACAGGTGTTTCCGGTTGTCCATTGAATTATTATTACTTGAGAATTAAGATTAATAGAGGATTGAGATCTGGGAACACATTAATATCAAGATCATCTAGTATATGCTTTGATTCCACACTCTCTAAATTATATTTTGTACAATTATAACAAAATAAATATTTATATAACCATTTTGTTGAAATCTGTCGCATCCATTAGGTTGTAATTTGTGGAGAGGACATATACCAGCCATATTCAGTTTATTCTTATCCTGATATGTGGCTAAGTCTAGAAAACACCTATCTGATTAATTTTTTTTCACATTATTTGCACTCTTTATTTCAGCTTGAAAAATAAAAATTATTATGGAACCAGGTGTCTTTCTTTTATTGCAAACCAGTTATTGGTTTATTCAGTCATTGATAATTTTCTTTAGCTTTGTTTACTAACTGTCCTCTTTATCTTACATCAAATATGTTGGTTTCTAAACATAAGTGGAAATAGAGTCTAGATGCATTATAATGATAGATTTGTAGCTTATACAAAGAAAAATATTCATATCAGGTATATCTAGGTAGACTATTTTTAAAAATATTTGTATTAATTATTAATATCTGCTTATATAAGGATAAGCAGTTTTACCTCTTTTTAACAACTTTCCGTTCAGTGTAAAAGAGCTTTTATAATGTGGTTGTCTCCTAAATATTCACCTGAATATATAGCTGTGTGGTTGGCAAGCTACTCTTGTCCATATTTTCTCAGGTATGAGAGATAACTTATATCTTTAGCCACTGAGGGCCAGTAAATACTGTCAAAGGGGCACTTTTGAGCAACATTGTTTAGTGCATCACGCTGTAAATTCTCTCACCCAATAAGCAGTGCCTTCTCTTTTGAAGCAAATACTGCCTTTCTTTGGTGGTCTCACTGTCTTCTGATCTTGAGCGACTTTGGCCGATACTGGAACACGAGAATTCAAGTGGTGGTGGTGGACGTGCACCAAATAAAACAATGAATAAGTATCAAGCTCAATGCTAAAATACATTTAGAGTGCTTAAAAAAAAACAAAAACAAAACACTTTGTGAAAACAGAATAAAGATGAGCAATCCAATACTTAGGCCTTCAGAAACAACAGTGTAACAAGGGGAGACCAGTAATTACATGGAACATTTATGGAAACATCTCCAACCTACAGCATATCATAACTCACAGAAATGTGGAAATGAGAATGTACGGATTAAAGTAGCCCTGCAACCCACTCTCTCCCTTTTATGCTCTGGGGAAAAAAATCCATTTACCTTCCTTTGTAAACTTTTTAATAAAACCTCATGGCAAACGTATTAATTACAGTTACTAGCAGGAGGGGTTCTTATCCATGGACTTCCTTTAATGGTGTATACTGGTCAGGCTACACTGTTTGTTAGAAATAAATCTCCCATTTATAGATTTATTTGGGCATTTCTAGCTAGAGAATATCATGATAGTTCTGGAACTAATGGGGTATAACAATGGAGCTGTCTTATAAAGAAAATGGTTTCCTTTGTGCTAGTAACGTAGCTTTCACAGAAATATTAAAACTCAACCAGGATGTTACCTGACGCTAGATTAGCAGAGTTGTGATGACAGCCTTAGATTTTTGTATTTCGCACATGCCTTAATATCACCCCGTCATTGAATTATCAGTGTAATGAACAGAACTATGACTTCTGTAAGTATGATTTGAGAATTCCATTCCTTGTGTTTTCTAATGTAAGATACCTGGAAGACATGTCCACACAGGCCTATGCCATAAGGAACATAGGTTGAACTTTGTTATGGATTGAATTGTGACCTCATTACAATTCATATGTTGAGCTCCTAACTCCAGTGCCTCTGAATGTAACCATATATGGAGATAAGTTTTTAGAGTTGTGATAAAGTTAAAATGGGGCCATGAGGGTGGAGCCCTAATCCAATAGGGCTGGTGCCCTTTTAAGAAAAGGAAGAGACCCCAAGTATTAGTGTATAGAGAGAAAAGGACAGTGGCAAAATAGATACCTGCAAGACAAGGATAGCAGCCTTGGGACAAACCAAACCTGAGACACCTTGACCTTGGACTTCCAGTCTCCAGACTGTGAAAATAAATTTTTGTTTAAGCCATCTGATCTGTGGCATTTTGTTATGACCACTTCAACAAACTAATACAAACTAATTTAGCTTGCACTTTCATTCCTAGGAACACATATTTTGTTTAAAAGTATATGCATTTAATGGGTTTCCCATGTGGCTCCATTGGAAAAGGATCCACCTGCCAATGCAGGAGACTTTAGAGACAAAGGTTCAATCCCTGGGTCATGAAGAGCCCCTGGAGAAGGGCATGGCCACTCACCCCAGTATCCTTGCCTGGAGAATCCCATGGACAGAGGAGTCTGATGGGCTAGAGTCCATAGGGTCACAAAGAGTGGGACACTACGCTAACGAAGCGACTTAGCACAGGCATGTATGCACATATGCATTTAATATGGTATATTTTCTAATCAGTGATTTAACTCAAATGAAAGTTTCATGGAACCTTGAAACTTTAGTTATGATTGTCTGTTAGTTTACAAATAGGGAAAGGAGGCCAAAGAAGCAAGGTGACAACCTGTGTGTTCCTAATTACAGCGGTGGTGCTGGTGAGATAGGCCAGTACTTAACATATTTCTTTCTCACATTCTAAGCTAAAGAGAAATAGAAAAAAAAAAATAATCACAGATGGAGGCCAAAATATCATCTCTTTTACTGTTAAAGGATAACGAGAGAAATGAGCCTAATGGAAAGAAATGGGCTTGCTAAATGCATTCCAGAATTCATCATGATAATCTACCCTATCAGGGCAGTGCCAGAGCATGGCAGACATTTCCAGTCACTTCTATTAACAGACTCAGATGTTCCTCTTGAAAGAGAAGAATAGAATGCTTGTCCTTTTTGTGCAAATAGTACTGGAGGAAAAAAGTAATATGGAGTTGGGTTGCTTCCATTATCCATTGCTGCATAGATCTTCAATTAGGATGGGGCTCATGGAGAATGATTATCTCAGACCCAGATGGCATACAGGATAGCTTTTTCCCTAACATGTCTGAATCCTAGCTGGGTTGGCTGAAGCAATAGGGGCTGCTTGGCATTTTACTGTCTCTCTGTGTAGCTAGTTTTATTTTTCTCCCAGTGTGGAAATCTCAGTTTCACCAGACTCCTTAGATGGTAGCTTACTTCCCTCCAGTACACAAAAATAGAACTAGTAGGCTTGCTTAGTGCCTGAAATTTGAAGTTCTAGAATGATATTTTCACCATAGTTTTGATTAAAATCGTCAAAGAATGACACAAGATTCAAGGAGAGGGAAAATAGACTGCCTCTTCATGGAAGAGTGATATTAAGAATTGCAAAGCCAGGAGATATTTTTACACCAGTTTTCAAAAATAGGAACCACTAGAAGATCCCAACATGCCAAGCTCATTCTTACTTAATTTCCATCTGATACATCACATTGCTGATATGGAATGAATAAAGTATCAGTGAAAAGCTATGGATGCTAAAATAATTGAGCTTAAACTAATATTAGCTTAAGCTAATGTAAAAAAGGAAAATGCAAGAGAAAGAAGAGTTTTACCCTAACAATATTAAGTTATAGTACATAAAATTGTTAATTGCTAATTACATTAAAGGAAATAAATTTTTAATTTAAAATACTGTTCACATGAGTTCCTTTAATATTTATTGTCTTCTAATGCCACACTCCATTCTATGCTCTGTGGAGAGAGCAAATCAAGTCATGATCTCACAGACCTTACAATTTAACATGTGTGTGTGTGTATGTGTGTGTGTGTGTGTGTGTGTGTGTATAGAGGGAGTGGCCATGAGAAACAAATAAATATATAATATATAATAAAAAAATGTAAGACAAAGAAATATAAAGCCAGATGAGAGGAAGAGCATTTCCCTATCCTTTTCCTTTCTGCACATTCTTTGATCACAACACAATCACTATAATGAACAAGTTACCCTTTTCCCCTTAGTGTTCCCCCAGGTGAAAGAGAACTCTAAGGAAAGAGATTGTATTTTGTGCTCCAACTTTAAAGTAGTGCAGAGTCTGGATCTACTACTGGCTCAATCCATGGATAATTTCATAGCCTATAAATCTGCTTTCTCTTCCCTATTTTTCTGTAGGAAAGAATTGTTCTTATGTATTTCTTTGCACAGCAATACTGAGCTCAAATATGCACAACTTATCTATCAACCTGCTTTAAATGTTGTTTTCTAAAAACTAGAACACTAAGCCTCTATTTTTAATAGCACACATCCTTACATGGAACAACTGACTGGTTCAAAATTGGGAAAGGAGTACAAGACTGTGCCACACTTTGGAGTCTACATATAAGTGATATCGTATGCTATTTGTCTTCCTGCTTCTGACTTACTTCATTTAATATGATAATCTCTAATTGCATCCATGTTGCTGTGAATGGCATTATTTTATTTTTTATGGCTGAGTAGTATTCCATTATATATATGTCCCACATTTCTTTACTCATTCATCTGTTGATGGATATTAGGTTGTTTCAATGTTTTGGCTATTGTGAATAGTACTGCTATGAACATAGGTATGCATGTATCTTTAACAGGCAACCTTTAATTAATAATATGTTTTCTCCATTTTCCTCCTTTCCATTTTCTACTTCATTTTACCCCATAATTATATGAATCCTGTATGCAATGTTGAGCATGACTAAATGGGTTCTGGCGTAAGTTCCACTGAAGACAGAATTTCCCCATAACAACAGGCAATTCTTAGAACATCAGCTGAGTGTCCTATGATTCAGTTAAATTCTGATACTATGTACCTGGAGATAGTTGAGATTCCACAGGCTAAGGGAATCTTAACCTACAAGTTAAGTCTGTCCTCCCTTACTTTAGATGCCAGTCACAAACCCAGGTTGCCACCTGAGCTCTGACCAACCAACTCCAGGTTGGAGGTTACCATGGCCTCCTCTTTAGATACAATAAGTTTTAGTTGCTCAGTTGTGTCCAACTCTTTGCATCCCCAACGACTGTAGCATGTCAGGCTCCTCTGTCCATGGGATTCTCTGGGCAAGAATACTGGCATGAGTAGTCATTCCCTTCTCCAGGGGATTTTCCTGTCCCAGGGATTGAACCAGGATCTCCTGATTTGCAGGCAGATTCTTTACCAACTGATTCCAGACTGATCACTGTACTGAGCCACTGGTTATGAATCAGGAGTTCCCCAAATTCCCTCCTCAAGTTTGACTTGCTAGAGAGGCTCACAGAACTCTGATAAATTTACTTACTGGATTATTGATGTACTGTCAAGAATATAACTCAAGAACAGCGAGATGGAAGAGATGCACAGGGCAAGGCATAGAGTAAGGGCGCAGAGCTTCCAAACCTTCTGCAGGCTCACCACTCTCCAGGCACTTCCTTGTGTTCATCAACCCAGAAGCTCTCTAAACCCTATCCTTTGGGGGATTTATGGATGCTTCATTACATAGGCACAATTGGCTAAATCTTTGACCATTCAACCTCCAACCCTCTTCCCTCTCCAGAAATCATGGGGATGGGACTGAAAGCCCCAACCCTTTAATCACATGATCGGTTCTTCTGGTAACAAGCCCACATCCTTAGATGACTAAAGAGCATTCCAGCTGTCAACTCTTTAACATAACAAAAGACATCTTTAGTTTTCTCAACACTGAAGAAATGCCAAATGTTTTAGGAGATCTGTGCCAGGAAAAGGGACAAAGATCAACTATTCATTGCTTATTATAAATCAATATCACAAAGACTTAATAGCTACCATCTTTAATATATGCTTGATATGTACTAGACAGTGCCTGTTGTGTTCTGAGTTTCTTATATTTTAAAATTTCATTTAATAATGACAATAATCTATTAAAAATAGATTATTAAACTGAGACTTAGAGAGTTCAAAGCCATGGCCATAGTGAGAGTTTGTATGTGATCAAGCCAAGAGTTTAAACCAAGCCTGGCTCATTCCATAACTTTATGCAGTTAATCAGTATGTTCTTATACTATACTTAATGATCTACTCTCAGTGGAATATTTTGTATCTTTTAAAAAGTCTAGATTGATTGATTTTCATTAAAAATATCCCCCTGTTTTAGAGTAAATTATCTAATTATCTTTGGCTTGTAGTATTTATTTATGTAAGTCAGTTCTTAATCTTTGTTAGGTCTAAAACCCTGCTGAGTATATGGAAAGAAAATATGGAAAAAATAACAGCAAACTATGGACAGATGGGCATCAATATATACAATTCGGCTTCAGAAGTTTTACAGACATTCTGAATTCTGTCTGAAATAGCCTTTCAAGTAATATTTTCCATAGTACAAGGAGGCTATTATTTGCACACCACAAATTAAATAGCATTGACTCATGTATTGTGTTGACCTGAAACAAATAGACTGACAGATATTTCTCTAGCAAAATAAGTTTATTCAAGATCATCAGAGAATTGCAATTCAGAGAATGCAGCCATGGCCAGCACCACACAAGACCCTATACAGCAAGGGAGGAAGACTGCTCTTATAGAGAGGAAAAGGAAGGGTTTCAGTCAATAGAGTCCATGGCTTTCCACTCGCTGAGTCCTTGCCAGGAAAGATGAGTCTTTATCTTGTTAGGCTCTGCTATCTTCTCAGGGTATGAGAGTGTTCCTTTCTGGCCTCCTAACCCTAATTGAGGTCTCTGTTTATTAGCTCTTCACAGTTGTAAGATAGGGCTATTTTACATTTTGTATCCATCATTAATGTCTTTATCACCTAAAAATTCAGTTTTAACTAAGTGAAACTAGGTCACAGGCTCAAAGCTTTCAGCAGGAAATGCTCTCCAGCTATAATTGGATAATATTGCTTTTTGTTTATACTCTTATCTGAGGGGCACTTAAGAGCTTTACAAATATTGCCTCACTTACTATCAGTGTCCCATATCAGTGATACAAAAATTATTTATAAATAAATAATTTAAGCTTAAAAATTAGTTTAATTAAAAGAGGTATTGTAAAATATTGTCAAAAGATTATTAATGCGGTCTGTTAGTTCAGTCAATCATGTCCCTCTCTTTGTGACCCCATGGACTGCAACATGCCAGGCTTCCCTGTCCATCACCAACTCCCAGAGCTTACTCAAACTCATGTCCATCGAGTCAGTGATGCCATCCAGCCATCTCATCCTCTGCTGTCCCCTTCTCCTCCTGCTGTTAATCTTGGGTTATTAAAATTTGAGAAATATTTTCTTAAATAATCTTGCATAAACTATATAGACCACACTTTGGGTGATTTATGCTCTTTTTTAATATTAGTTATTATCATCTTGGAAAAAATTGCATCCCTTAGTAATGGAAGATGGTTATTAGTTATATGGGGCTTTCCTGGTGACTCAGCAGTAAAGAATCTGCTTGCCAATGCAGAAGATGCATGTTGGATCCCTGGGTTGGGAAGATTCCAGGAAGAAGGAAATGGAAACCCACTCTAGTATTCTTGCCTGGGCAATTCCATGAACAGAGGATTCTGGTGGGCTACAGTTCATGGGGTCACAAAAGAGTAGGATGCGCCATAGTGACAACAAAACAACAAATTATCTATATATTCCCGTGTTTTTGCCTTTAAAGAGAAGTATAGTGTGAAGGAGGCAGTGAGTGTGAAATATTCTACTGTAAATCGTATCAGTGATTCCTCGGTTCTTCCTATGCCATCTGTGATGTCCTTATAAAAGAATTTGAGATAGAGAAGGAAAGTTGGCTGGAAGTGATAATACTGGCTTATGTGTGGCCAACCCTTACAGGCTGAAGGAAAAGACATTATATTCAGCTGCCCATTCTTAACACACACACCACAGTTTGCTTAGTCTTTCTCAGTTTTACTCTTTTAACTGTATTATATATACATGTATGTATACACACATAAATTGTATATAATGTGCAGTTTTATATATATAACTAACAAAATGTTTTAAAAATCTAGAAAGCAATACAAGTCATAAGATTTGAACAAAGTTTTAGGAGACTTCTTACTTTGCAGACATCAATTCTAGTTGAGATTATACTTCATGGAAGAGTTTGCTTCAGGAGGGAATTTGGGAAATGAGATCAATTTCTACAGGAGGAAGGTATGCTGGAAAAACTGCAGTCTCGAGCCACCAAAGCAACATCATTAAAGACATCAATAGAGGAAAGTTGAATGACATTCCTAGAAGCTCAGAATAAAATTTCATAACATCACTTTTTTCCCCAAAAGAATACCATGCAATGGGCAAGTAATCCATTTATCTTCATAATCATAGTTAAGGAGCTGTGAACATTTAATTCATATAAGAGGACACAAATGTAATATGCATAGATAATGTAAATAAAAGAATTAAAAATCTATGAAACAAGAGGGGAGAAGAAGAGAGGAAGTATAAGCATTAATTTTTTAATAGATGACTAAAATATTTTTTGAAAATGCAATTTTAAAGGAATAAATAAAGTTAAATTTAATTGCAGGCTTACTTAAGATAGTGACTTCAGTTAATGACTTTTTGACAAAAGTTATCTTTAAAAGTTGCAAATTTTTAATGATTCTTTTTTTTAAAGAATGAAGTTTTAGCCTCCAAACATGCTAAATAAATATACTATTTGAAGGGGGTGGGGGGTTGACACTATGATTTTAAGCAGAAATAATCATAAAAACAATTTTCTATTTTTAAATCATGATATAGAACATTTGAATTTTACATTTTTCCTTCCTCCCTCCCTTCGTGTCTTTCCTTTTTTTCCCTGTCCTTGCTTTTCTCTTACATTTTTATTTTCTTCTTTCCCCGCTTCTATATCTCTTCTCCTCCCTTCTCCTTTCCTTCTCTTTAAATTTGTGTGTGTGTGTGTGTGTGTGTGTGTGTGTGTGTGTGTATGCACACATGCTCAGTCATATCCAACACTTTGTGATCCCATGGTCTATACCCCACTGGGCTCCCAAGGGATTTTCCAGGCAAGAACACTCTAGTGGATTGCCTTTTCCTTCTCCAGGAGATCTTCTCTGGGTGCCTCGCAAAGTCTGAATTAAAATCTCTTTCTCTTAGAACTGCTTTCACATTAAACCATTTTTCTGGTTATAGTAATTTCAAGTATTCTAACCTGACATTAACCACCTTGGGTCAACTCACTATACTATCCTTAGAGTGCCTTAAAATCACTTTAAAGAGAGCAGCTTCCTATGCCCCATGTCACTGTAATTGGGGCAGATGTTTGAAAAAGGGTGCCATCTTTCATAATGGAATTATTATCTTCCTTCTTTTTGGTCATCTTTCATAATAGTAGCGATCTTTGCAAAATAGTCCCTTTGCTAGGGCCTACTGTATAGCCCAGGGAACTGTATGCAATATTTTGTAATAACCTATAATGGAAAAGAGTCTAAAAAAGAATTTATAAAGACCTTGTGTGTGTGTGCGTGTGTGTGTGTGTGTGTGTGTGTGTGTTTATATCTCAGTCTTGTCTGACTCTTTGCTACCCTATGGACCGTAGACTGCCAGGCTCCTCTGGCCATAGGATTCTCCAGGCAAGAATACTGGAGTGTGTTGCCATACCGTCTTCCAGGGGATCTTCCCAACCCAGGAATTAAACCCATGTCTCTTATGTCTCCTACATTGGCAGGCAGGTTCTTTACCACTAGCGCCATCTGGGAAACTAACTAACTAAATAAATAAATAAATAACTTGACTTTATTATACACCTGAAACTAAGACAACATTGTAAATCAACTACATTTCAATAAAAATTTTTGAAAGATTAGAAATTTCAATCTATTATAATTTTTGCAAAACAAATATTATGGTTGACAGGGTTCAGTCATTATAAATGCTAACACTAACTAAGAGCAAATGTGAATTGATAAAGCTAAATATTTATAAAATAATCTTTAAGTTAGTACAGATTGTGATACTATTTTTATTTCCTGTGATACAATTTTATCTCCTTTTATGTATGTTTCTTAAATGACAATGTAGATAAACTTTAAGCCTCAATTTTTTCCACATATAAATTAATGATAATAATAGTACCCATAATTCAATTATTGTAGCAGACTGTTTTAGTCTACTAGGGCTGCCATGGTAGAATACTCCAGACTGAATGGCTTAAACAAGAGAAATATACTTTCTCAAAGTTCTAGATGCTAGAAGTCCAAGATCAAGGTGCCAAAAATGTTACTTATTTTTTTAATTTTTTAAAATTTTTATTTTTTCATTTATTTATATTAGTTGGAGGCTAATTACTTTACAATATTGTAGTGGTTTTTGCCATACATTGATATGAATCAACCATGGATTTACATGTGTTAATTTCTTCAGCAGTCTCCTTTTCATGCTGCAGATGGCCTCCTTCTGGCTGTGTTTTCACATGCCCTTTCCTCTGTGTATGCACTCGTTTGTTTCTTCCTCTTCACACAAGGATACCAGTTCTATTGGATTAGGTCCCTACCTTATCACTTTAATTCACGTTAAGACTCTTGAGAGTCCCTTGAACAGCAAGGAGATCAAACAAACCAATCCTAAAGGAAATCAACCTGGAATATTCATTGGAAGGACTGATGCTGAAGCTGAAGCTCCAACAATTTGGCCACGTGATGCGAAGACCTGACTCACTGGAAAAGACCCTGATTCTGGGAAAGATTGAAAGCAAAAGGAAAAGAGAACAGCAGAAGATGAGATGGTTAGATAGCATCACCAACTCAATGGACATAAGTCTGAGCAAACTCTGGGAGATGATGAAGGATAAGGAAGCCTGGCATGCTGCAGTCCATGGGGTTGCAAAGAGTCGAACAAGACTTAGGGACTATACAACAACAAAAGCACCTCAAAACCCCTCTCTAAAATAAAGTCATCCTGGTCTTCATGGTTTCAATGTGTAAATTGAGGAAGGGAAGGAGTACAACTTAATCCATAGCACAGACATGGGTGGCTATGCTTAAATTCCCTCAGATCCTTTTATCAATTCTAAATACACATCTGAAAACTTCTCAGTGCTTTTGCTTTGGCTTAATAATAAAATGAAGTGGTATCTACCACTCTCTCTTTAAGACTGGATCGACTATACACAGCTGATGCCTGAAAGTTTCTGCGATCCCCTTCTCCCTTATATAGGCTAATTGGCTTAGTTTTAGATTGAAATTTGCTTGATATCTTGACCCTTCCTGTCCTGCTTTCCACTTATCAACACCACACCCCCCATCACTTAACTTGGAAGATGTCTTTCCTTAATAAATTGCATGCACAGAAATACTGAATATGCTCATCTAAGAAAAAGAAATTACAAGGGCTGAGAGAAGGCCTTAAAAATAATTAGACTCTGCAGGGGGGGAGGGGTAAATTAAGAGTTATAAATCAATGTCAAAAATTTTGTTCACAGATTTGTAAAACCATAAATACTTCAATACAGTTTTTTAAAAAAGTAATTAGTCTGGTATTTGCAGACATGATATTTCTATACCTAATAGTTACTGTTTCTATCACTATTGTTATTGTGTTTGTTATAGTTGCTATTGTTTTGTTAATTGTATTATAATTCAAGGTTCATATCATGTGTCCTGGGATTTGTTGTACTTCAGTATATTTTTACACTTCAGTATTTTCACCCAAAAATATTGATAAGGGTACTCAATTAAAAAATGTGTAAAAATTTAAATGAGAACATACAGTTTTTTTTAATCACAGTGAGTCTCATATGAATTACTAAATAAATACTGGTCTTACAGTGAGTATCTGTAGGATCCCCAATGTATTTACTATGTTTGAAGTAATCATTCTCAAAACACACCAAATGAAGATTTTAACTTACATATTCTTCTCAATAAAATGATTTCCTCTGTCACTGATCTTCATAACTTTTCAAAATAAATCTAAATGATATTTTTCAATTTGTTGTTTAATAGTGAACATGTTATTGGGACTTCCTCCATTGCAAATTTATTTCATTTGCAACCTCTAAGAACTTCTTTAAGGTCAAATATATTGCTTTATTCCAATAGCCCATCAAAATAATCAATGAAACATATACATTAGGTTAATAGAAGTTTTCTAGTCACCAAAATAAATTATTTACTATTTTAAAGCAATTTTGTTTTTCATTTTTAAATAAAATGACTTAAGGATTTAACAAAATAAAATGTTTACATTTAGATTATTGTTTTCATTAAAGTATCAGCTTTAAAATATGTAAGTATCTTTACAGTTTGTTTAAAGACTGCAGCTTACACTTCAAATGTCACAAGATTGCCTAGGTTGATAGTAAAGTCTTCAAAATGGATTGAACAAGGTGGAGATTGGGAAGAGGGAAAGAAACAATTTACTGAAGCTAAAAAAGTTGCCTTATTTCAATATGCTTGTTTGTTATGCCAGCAGGGAATAAAAATAGAGGTACTATATTTTCAAAGTGAATCCAAAAGAAAAGGCCTTGTCTTTTGGAAATGAAAGTTCCCTCAATAGGGCCAACCTTGATGCATTATAAGAACTGTGCTATCAGGACTGCAATAAAAATGGTCCATTCAGAGGTTAGGGGAAAAATATTATTTCTAGAAGGCATGAAAATAAGAATTTTCTGTTCTGCAGGTCTTAAATCTTTGCAAAAAATAATAAAATGAGATGAAGTGCAAAGTAGATTATCTCTGTGTTTTGCCATTTTTCTCTGTATACTCCATTGAGAAAAATATTAAATTTCCATGTCTTCAGCAAAATTGTTCCAAATTCAAAATTATTCAAAGTTTTCTATGTCCTTAGCCCAGAAGGAAATGCCAAAATTATTCTTCAGCTCTTCCATCTCAATTAAACCTTTGCATATTCATAATTTAAATGCCTTTACTATACACATGCCAGTCCAGTGTGAATAAACTTTGTAGTTTTCATTAATATAAATATTAATATGTGCTGAGTGACCACAAATATTAAATAGCTAAATCTATAAGGTCAAAGGGTTTTTCCAATGATGTGAGTGAAAAATTGAAGGAAAGATTTTGTTTTTTTCCATTTGCTGTGCTTGACATGTGTCAGGCAATTATGATTGTCATACATTAAAACACACTGGAAAACCAGACAATTTATTAACAGATCCCTAGCTTGGTGAGAGATCTTAAATGCATACTATAAGAGACCTGGAAAGGATCTTGGAAAGTTTGCAATTGCACTAAAGAGAAAATAAGACACGAGACTCAGAAGTCTACATTTTGACCAATTTGAACTACATAAACTTTAGTAAGAGACAAATCAGAAATTTGCTTTGTGTTGCTCTTACAGAGCAGAACTAAAGCTAGGGAGAATATTAAACAGAAAGAAGATTATTATATCATTAATTTATTTACCAAATAGTCTTTGAACACCTGCCATGTGTCAAACACTGATCTGGGAAGCAAAGATATAGCAAGTACAAAGCAAAAAGCGCACAAACAAATAAAGCAGGTAAGAGTCACTGCCCGTGGGGAGTCTACATTCTGGTAAGGAAAAGTTGAATTAATGGGCATCATTATTAAAACTACTGAAGCAGAAGTATGGATGATCATATTTAAGTATATTGAAGAAGGAACTTTATACTTGGGTAACAGTTGACTTTCAATGGTCCATCTAACTCAAAGAGCCTGTGCATTTATATAACCATTTGAGCCACCAGGAAGTCCATTTACATGACTAGATGATTTACTTCTGCTGCACTGAATTATTTCCTCCTGTGTCTTTTGTTTTTAAAACACATTTATATTCATTAATTTTATTTAGATCAAAATTTCTCAGTAAACCAAAATGACACTTATCTAAATTATTAATGTATCGTGACAAAGGCTAATATACTATTTTTGTGGGTGATACTGTTACCAATAATAATAATGATACTCTCATATATTATCTTAGAAATATGACTCTTGTGGAAATAATGGAAAACCAGTGTTCAGAATTGAGATATTATAAGAAGGAATAAGTCTGTAAAAATAAAACTAATTTTATTTTCAAATATCTTTCTTCAGGAGATATCCATTACTGCTTATCATTTGTGCTAGAGGAAAGCAAAACTGCAATAGAAAAGGAAATAATAGAAATAAATAGAAATAATGATAGAAATAAATCTATAACATGTGTTGTACACATCTAGTAAGATGACAAACAGCTTCAGTTAGAAGTGCTTAAGAAAAAAATATGACATGTTGTTGTAAAGCTGTGAAGCTGGAAATTATATGACTTACAACACAGTAACTCCACCTGTAGGCTTTTAGATATAGATAAGCTCTTTCACATGGACACTGGGAAAAAAAAGGCATAACTATTCAAAGCATCAATTTTAAAATAGCAAATCAGTAGAAGCAACTCATGGTGTTACTGACAAGAGAAGCCAAAAAAAAAAGTTGTTGTATAGTTGTAGAAACAAATACCAGTTTGTGGAAAAATCAATTCTTATAACCACATACATCCATGTTGAATGTTGAAAAATATAGTTGATTAAAAAAGCAAGTCAGAGAAAATAGAGTTATGTATAATATAATGTATATCATATATTAATATATATTAGTTATATATAATATAATGAATATTATATATTAATATATATAACATATATTATATATTATATATAACATATATTATAACATATATATAACATATATGAAATATATAACATATATTTATAATGATACAAAATATATTAAAAATTGAAGAAAAACAGGTAGGTATGACTTCTGAAGAGGAAAACTTGCCTCTATAAAACTAAAGGAACCACCCAATAGTGAAGTATTTACTATTGTTATTATAGCTACATAGTAGTGTTTTTAAAAACAAATTTAAATTTGTACATGTATGCAACATATAAAATGCACTTATTAATACATATCTATATGTATATGTATATTTTTGTTGCTAAGTTGTGTCCAGTTCTTTTGTGACCCCATGGACTGTAGCCCTCAAGTTTCCTCTCTCCATCAGATTTTCCAGGCAAGAATGGTTAGCCATTTCCTTCTTCCCCACCCAGGGATTGAATCCACATCTCTGGCATTGGCAGGTGGATTCTTTACCACTAAGCTGCCAGGGAAGCCCTTATAATGTCTATTTAGAATAATATATAACATTCAAAGTCCTTATTATATTTTTCATTTTTATTTTATATGTTATTATTTTTATTTGCATGCAATGTTAAATAACAGATCAAATCAATATTTGTCTTTGAAGGTGATATCTGACATGTGTAATTTAAAAAATTTCATCAGTGTTTCTTTTGCATACAAAGTTTAAAATCTTGTGAGGAATGTATTCATCAGACTTGCAAATTAGAAGAATCATTTTGGAAGGCACTTGATTGGAAAATTGGAGGCAGATAAAAGAAAATGTAAGACAATCTGGAAGAAGCCTACTTTCATTTTTATTAAAGAGATGGTGAATTTCTAGACTAGTTCAGTGACAAGGAAATGAAGAGGAAGTGTGTCTATCTTCAATTAGGAAAGTTTACTGAATAATCAATTGGACAAGGGGATTATTATTATTCCTGGTGGATGGGGCTTCCCTGGTGACTCAGCAGGTAAAGCATCTGCATGCAATGCAGGAGCCTCCATGTGACCCTGGGTTGGGCAGATCCTCTGGAGGAGGGCATGCAACCCACTCCAGTATTCTTGCCTGGAGAACCCCATGGACAGAGGAGCCGGGTGGACTACAGCCTGTGGGGTTGCAAAGAGTCGGACATGACTGACAGCAGAGCATGTGTGAAGGAGAAACTTAGGAAGTGTGATGCTTTTCTAGATTGTATCACCAGTTATGTCACTAGACATCAAGTAGAGAATACTAAATGGGAAAAGTCCTAGAGAGAGAGAATAAAGATTCTCCGGGTTTGGTTCGATGTGAAGTGTTTGGGGTAGGTTTAGACATACATGGTCAGTGGGAAGTTGGATGCATGAGTCTGGAATCTTGGCAACAAATATGATCTAGATTTCACAATTGATGACTGAAGTTTTTCTGGAAAGACAATGTAAAATTAGAAGAGAAAAATATGGAAGGCTGAACACTTTGGGCACTATACCATCAGAAGAATGAGTTGAAAGAAGAGGAAACTAAAAGAGATGAAGAGAGAATTGCCTGCCACACTGTGAGCCAAAAAGGAGAAGGGAAAAGGAAGAGATATTATCCCAAAAAAAATATGATATAGGGAGTTTAGAAAAACAAACTCTGGGACTGAGTTATGAAAGGAAGATGAAGAGCAGTGAGACCTGCAAATTGGATAGAATTAAGAGACTGCACATATTTATGAGAAAAAAAAAGCATATTTAATAAATATTTAAAATAGTCTAAATATCTAAGAATGTGGGATTAAATATATATATCACTATTATATTCAGCCTAGAGTTATAGATCTTTATAAATTATCAAATAATAAAATAGTATTTGTGATATATGTAAGATTAAATGATAAAGTGATCTTTAAAACATTACATGCAATGCAATCCAATTTCTGTAATATAGAGCTGCAACAGAATATAATACAAGGTTAAGAAAATCAATTTCTTGTTATGGAATAAAAATTCTACATTAATACTTTTCCAAATTTATTCTATGGATATATTTATTTGTATAATCAGAAAAAAGTAAATTTATTTATATAATATCATTTCACCTTTCCATATTCCTCAAAATGCTTCATTCTCAAGTTATCATCATGCTTTATATTAATAATACTTATCTTTTTTGCAAGATTCTGGAGTTTTTCTATTTTTACCTCTTTCAGTTCTTCTCCTATTCTCCTTTGAATATGATTCATGCAGGTCATCACATTCACTGAAGCATTATCTTTTCTCAAATGCACCAATGACCTTCCTGTTACTGAAAGCCCAGCTTCTCCTTGAATCAAATCTAGGAGATGGAGTTTTGGGTCAAGTCAGAAAGGACAACTTTATTACTTCGTCAGCACTGAAGAATTGATGCTTTTGAACCATGGTGTTGAAGACTCTTGAGAGTCCCTTGGATGCCAAGGAGATCAAACTAGCTATTCCTACAAGAAATCAATTCTGAATATTCATTGGAAGGACTGATGCTGAACCTGAAACTCCAATACTTTGGCCACCTGATGCGAAGAGCCAACTCATTGGAAAAGACCCTGATGCTGGGAAAGATTGAAGGCAGGAGAAGGGGATGACAGAGGATGAGGTGGTTGGATGGCATCACTGACTCAATGGACATGAGTTTGAGCAAGCTCTAGGAGATGGTGAAGGGCAGGGAAGCATTGGCGTGCTGCAGTCCATGCTGCATGTCCAAGAGTAAGACATGACTGAGGGGCTGAACCACAAGGCCAATAGGGACACACCAAGCTTCTGCCCTCAAAAACCATGTGTCCCAACCCCAAAGGATTTGGTGAAGGGTTTTCAGTGGTTCAAAGATATGGTGTCTGTCAAGATTATGGTGTGAGCAGAACATTCACTCCCTTAATCTCATCTCCATGCTCTTCTAATCTTGGTGAGCTTCTCCTTTAATCTTGCCTCAGGTGGTTTCTGGGCTGCTCCTTGTGTGGCTGTGTGCTGCTATGCTCAGGCCTGTATGACTCTTTGCGATCCCGTGGACTGTTACCTGCCAGGCTCCTCTGTCCATGGAATTTTCCAGGAAAGAATACTAGAGTGGGTCACATTTCCTTCTCCAGGGGATCTTCCTGATTCAGGGATTAAACCCATATCTCCCACATCTCCTGCATTGCAGGTGAATTCTTTATCACTGAGCCAGTGGGGAAGCCCTCCCTTGATTAGCAACTGTTTGAATTGCCCTCTGGAACTCAGTGAAGGTCCTGGAAGGCTAGAGTCTTGCCTATAAAAAATGGGGGACAAAAAGGACACAGTACCGGGAGCCTCACAGGGCCTTGCTCAAGTTTTAGTAGTGGCCAAGCTATAGACTATCACAGTGGTCCAAGCAAACACCTGCCGATATGTTTAGCTTGGGTGGTGGCAGCAGACGTATTTTGGAATTAGGTTAGATGTGCCATTTGAAAAGACCCTGATACTGGGAATGATTGAAGGCAGGAGGAGAAGGGGACGACAGAGGATGAGGTGGCTGGATGGCATCACTGACTCAGTGGACATGAGTTTGAGTAAGCTGAGGGAGTTGGTGATGGACAGGAAGCCTGGCATGCTGCAGTCCATGAGGTCTCAAAGAGTCAGACACAACTGAACGATTGAAATGAACTGAACTGAACTAGATGTGTCAAGTGAGGAAAAGAATCAAGAATGGCTCCTGGGGCACTGGAGTAACTGGGTGAATTATAAATTTAAATTGCACATAGTGAAGAAAGGAACAGTTTCAGTGGGGATGGGGTGTTTTAGAAGCATTTTGAACATGCTAGATTTGACATTACCATGAGGTTTCTGAAAGCAGATTTTGTGTTGTCAATTAGTTCTATGAGTTTTAAGGTATCCTTAGAGAAGGAGAAAGAGGCTAAAGCCATGAAACTGGTAAATTTTCCTAAAGACATACTATGAATAGAGCAGAAAATTGTCCTTCGAGAAACTAACATTTGGTGTTTGGTTCCATGAGAAGGAAGCAGAATAGAAGATTGAGCTTGAAATGGAAGGACAAACTAGTAAAATGAGAAAATAAATCATGAGAAAATATAATTTTGCAAAAGCCAAGAAAGGGAAGTCATTAAAGTCTGTGGCTTGCATGTATTGTGCTGAACTTTAAAAAAAAAAAAAAAAGTATATATAGCATAACATAATTTGAATCAGAAGAGAGGAAAATCGTTAAAAGACAATTTAATTTTCCCATTGATTTGAATCAAAATAGGCTAACTATCAGAAAATAGGGATTTCCATCAGAATTCTAGACTTCTCCTGAGAAAGCTTCTTCACATTATTGCTCCTTAGGCCTTGTATTATATCACTTGTGTCCTCACAATTAGAAGGACTCTTTCAGTCATAATCTTAAAACAAGAATCATCTTTTCACAAACTACAGAATTTAGGAAGTTTACTATGGCATGGACTTTTAATATATATATATATATATATATATATATATATACATATATATATATCAAAACAGAAGGATTTTTATTGTCAATCCATTATACAAATGGAGAAATGGTAGCTTTGTAAATTAAAATGACAAGCATTTATTTCCACAGTACAAAAAGTTGGAGTTTGAGTAAAACATTGTCTGATTGATTTCTGATCCTATGCTCTAGACCATTTCGAGGTGTTTTTTAGTTTTCAAGTCATATCAACCTCTAAAATATATTTCCAAATCTATGTCTTTATATTGGTCAAGTTTTAAGTTAAAACTTGTTAAATTCTAAGTTTGTTATATTAGGCAAAGTATTGTGTCTCTTTTCTTCATTAACTCTGTAAATTTGAAAAAGAATTCATCATTAGTTTACATAATTATAAGCTAGCACATCAATATTCAGTTGCTGAATAAGGTACCTAAACTATGCAATCTGAAGAATACTCTTTCTAATTTATATGCTAAGAATAGGACATAATTTTATTCCAGATCCTTACCCTGCATATATTATATTTTGACTAAGGTGGTCAAGCTATTTTTATTTCATCCACTTTATATACCCTTCTCAAAAGTTAGATAAAATAATTATTCAATTGTCTTTACAGTACTTGAATGATCACTAGTTTCTTGTATGTCAGAGTGGGAAATACATGCATGAAATTACCAATAATTTAAATAGATTTGTAAAGCTTATTTTCTAGATGGCTATATTTTTCTATCATAAGATACCATTACTATAACTATCAGGCTATCTTAAAACAAAAAGAAGCTTTCTCAGAAAAGAAACAATATGATAATCACAGTCTTTCCTACTCAATTGTAGATTTTTAATGTCTAAAATACTTGAATGTTAACACAAGCATTATATTCAATGTTAGATGGATTATGATCTGTATCTACCTGGTTCAATGACAGGAATAAAGTGAAACACAGTTTAGATACCAATGCATTTGTCACTCAATTGTTCATCTGTATTTTCCTCTACTTTTCATAGTTTAATCTACGAAAATCTTTTGGGGCATTAGAATTTAGCATATCATAATGCCTAACTGTGCCATTTTGGGGAGCCTTTTTGTTTACCAAGCTGTGAAGAGTAGGTAAGATACAGGGCATAGTGTTTGACTTAGTTTTTTCATCTCTAAAAGGGGGAAACATGTATAACATTTAGGATGCTTGTGAGGATTAAATTATCCAGACAAATTCTTAGATTGGTTCCAGGCATGTGGATAAGTTATAGTAAAGCTAATTTTCTTGCTGCTTGGTTTGTACTAAGCTCTTTATTTTTTTTTTTTTTTAAAGTATAGAAATGGACTTATTTACAAAACAGACTCACAGACTTAGAGGACAAATGTGTGGCTACTGTGGAGGCAAGGTGGATGGAAATGGGTGGAAGGGGCAGTTAGGAAGCTTGGGATTGACATGTACACGCTTCTGTATTTAAAATGATTATCCATCTGGGACCTGCTGTATAGCACGCGGAACTCTGCTCAGTACTTATACAACAACCTAAATGGAAAAAGAATTTGAAAAATAATAGATTCATGTATATGTAAAAAAGTCTCTTATAGTTTTCTTCCACTGCAACTACAATCATCTTTCCAAGACTAATTCTTGTGTCAAAATGTTGTGCCATTTTTTTCTTCCTCCAACGTCTACAAATTTTGAATGAAAAATACATTGATCTCCCTTCCAAAAATCTTAACTGTGTTTCCACAGGACTCAAGGCAAGAGGAGCATAGAGTGCCAGCTTTCTTTCCCAACGTTTGATCTCTTGAGATTCGTAGCCCAGCTTGCATGTTTTATTTTTCAATGAAGAGTGTAAATACCCTTTTGTAGCCTACTTTTTCAAGCCCAAATCTCTGTAATCTTTTCCAGTTCATAACTACTGGTACTGACTTTCATGTCGAAGTTCTGTAAATATTTCTAGTTATCTCTTTTCCCTAAAAATTATAGTGTCTTCCTTGCTTCTGTTGGGGCTCCTGTGCAAAGATTAGAGTTCATATTTTTTTTTTTTACCATATTTTTTTTTTATTATTATTTTTTTTTTCCAGTGGGTTTTGTCATACATTGAAATGAATCAGCCATGGATTTACATGTATTCCCAATCCCGATCCCCCCTCCCACCTCCCTCTCCACCCGATTCCTCTGGGTCTTCCCAGTGCACCAGGCCGGAGCACTTGTCTCATGCATCCCACCTGGGCTGGTGATCTTAGAGTTCATATTTTAAGAAATGGAGTGTACCAGGATTTTAATGACAACTTCTTAAATTGGTATCACCTAACTGAACTGCCAAACTCTGCTCACCAGGAGGAGCCGCCTGCTAATTTATCTTTGAACTGTTTGACTTTGCTTGATTTATGCTTGGAGGTTTTTAAACCCGTAGAGACATCTTATCTTGTTAATCTAATAGACATTCTGCTAACAACTAGTTAGCCTCCTGGCATTTATACAATGTTACTAGAATCTAAGAGGAAACAGATCTCTGTGTTCCTAAGTGAAGATTATACTTAGTTTGTAACTTGATGTAGGAGCAGCAGCATAGCCCCCATTTCAGACACCATCCTTTACTCATTTTGTGAGAAGGTGCAGTTTCTTTACTTTTTGATATTCTGGTTTTTTGCATTTCTCAGACATAGCCCTTTCAACATACAAAGAGCTAAGATGAGGCCGTTGACATAAATGTTCCAAGTAAAACACAAAACAAAATGATAAGATGTCAATATGCCTTAAATACCAAACACACAAACAGAAAATACCAATTGCTGGTAAGGATGTGAACCGACAGAAGCTCTCATTAATTGCTGATGGGAATTCTAAATGGTACAGCCAGTTTGGAAAATAGTGTGAGACTTTCTTTCAAAGCTAAGTAGAATCTTGCCATGTGGTCTAGAAATTGCACTCCCAAGTATTTACCCAACTAATCTGAATTCTCAGGTCCACAAAAAATCCTGCATGCCGATAATGATAACAGTTTTGTTAATATTTGCCAAAAACTTAAAAATAATCAAGTCTTCAACAGGTGAATAAAGATCAAAACTGTCTTACTATCTTTGGGACTTTATCTACTTACAAGAGATATGAGGTACTTTTCTAGGTGACAGATAACATTCTAAACTTGATTTATATTTTGCTTATCTGGGTGTATATATGCACGTAAAAATTCACTAATCTGTACATATAAGATTTGTGGACTTTGATGTCTAAAGTTCAATTAAAAAAAAAGAGAAGCTAATTATTTGAAAATACTTCTTAAATTATATAAACATTTGTATGTAGGGTTGTAATTTGTTTTTATAATAGAAAACATCACACTTTCTACAGAGCATTTTTTACTAATAAAATATCATTTTTGAGTCTGAGCTAATGGCAACCATTAAATTAGCAATTCGTTAGGCAGTTGAAAAATTACTTCATGCTACTGTGCGCAGTACTGGCACGTCGTGTCTAAGCCATTAGCCTTCAGTATTAGCGTGTAGGAGTGAGCAGGACAATGGATTACAGAGTTCCACAAATGAATTTGTAGTCTGAAGCCATCACGAGGAGTTAAGAACTTTATGTTGGAGTAGCCTATAAATCACCTCAGAAAACTTTCGTCTAAACAGGTTACTTACATTCTTAGAAATACTTGAGACAGTAATCCCTTATAATTTCCTGCTCATTCTAGACCACCCTTTTCACTGCATAAGAGTTTACATAGAATAAAAAGTTAAGGAATTGTTGCAACATCAAGATATGAAAGCCCTTGATAACTGGGAAAAAATGTATAGGTTATACAAGGTGATTTTTAAAAATTTCAGCTAAATGGATGTTTCAAGAATTTCCTCTCTTCTCACCCTCCCCCTCCCAGCTATAACCCCCACCTCCAAAAAAAAAAAAAAGGAAAAGATACCTTGTTGGAATTTGGCAAAATTGGCTGGGAAAACTTAACTGAAAAGAGAAATAGTGACAGAATCCTTAACTCTGTGTGTGTGTGTGTGTGTGTGTATGTATGTATGTGTGTGTGTGTGTGTGTGTGTAAGACTATTTATAAGACTTCTAAGGAACTAAATTTGGTTTGAGGAAGTGAAATGATCTGTTTATTCTTATATCATTTCATGTCATAAAGGTACATTTATTATTATGAATATATAAATTATATAATATATAATCATATACTATGATTTATTATTCCATTCTTTACACCTAAGTCAAAGACTGTGTAACAGATTCCTGATATTTTCCTACGTAGTCCCAAAAGCTGTGTAGATGCTTAAAGCAGTTCTGGGTTTTTCTGCCAGCAGAGCTACTCTCACCACCTGTTTTAGATATTCAGAATTTTGTGTCATTTTCCAGGTTCACAAGCCTTAAGATAAATATTCAGATGTGTTCTACTTCACCATCGTTGGTGATATTAATAGAAAGAACATAAAGTGTATTACAAAGTCAGATTTCCTCTTTTCCTGATCAGAGTCTAAGCTAATACTTAAAAACCTAAAAAAAAAAAAAAAAAGAACAAAAAAGAAACATCTTAAAGAGACAAGCACCTCAAAACTAGGTGCTCTGCAGCAAAAATGCAGAAGGGTATGCGATTAATGGTGAAAGCGTCTGTGACCAAACTGAAACAGAATGGTTAGATTTGAACCTCGTTGGGACAGAGATGGTGTATAGCTCAGGCTATATGTCAGGGAGCAAAGGTCCTCAAACAGTATCATTAATGAATGTGGATGAAGACCCATAGCTGGGTGTTTTTTTCCTCAACATTTCATATGAAGCAAAACTTTTTAAGAGAAGGAAAAAAAAGAAAGGAAGAAAGCACTATTTGAAAAAAAAAAAAATTAGAATAGCCCTTGTTAGCAGACTGTGGAGGCAACAAAAGTACTTATGAAACTTCCTCCCCAGGTAGGAAAACTAAAATATGTGTATCCTTTCACTTTCAAGGGTTTCCCTTGCAGCTCAGATGGTAAAGCATCTGCCTTCAATGCAGGAGACCCAGGTTCGATCCCTGGATTGGTAAGATCCCCTGGAGAAGGAAATGGCAACCCACTCCAATATTCTTGCCCGGTAAATCCCATGAACAGAGGAGCCCATGGGCTACAGTACATGGGGTCAGAAAGAGTCAAACACGGCTGAGCAACTAACACCTCACTTTCAAATATTATGTAATAAATCCATAAAGTGCATTCCTTTCCTCTTCTGGGCTCTGTTTCATATTGTCAAATCAAGTATCTCATAATCTATTAGAATTTTTCTGAGTCACTGCAATATTTTCTTTGACTATAGTGCCTTTAATACTGTTTTATGATAATTTCTGTGCTTGTTTGAGCACATGTGTTCTTCTATTAATCCAGACCAGTAGGGAAGGAACTTTAATAAAAATTATAAGGTAAAATTAGAAGTATACAAGTTAAATATATAGGACAGAGATGGTATGATAACATCTGCTTTAGTGAGAATATGTGCTTCTTGAGATAGAAATATTGCTTTAATTCAACTTTGCATGTCTGTACTTCGTATATCACAACTTTGAGTAACGTAGTTGTACACTAATTATTTTGTAAATAAGTGATGCTGCGTGACCAGTTGAACATCATCTCCATGGAAAATTTAATAGGAGATTACCATTTAAGCTTTACCACACCTAAAGTAAAGCATTCCTGTACTTCCTCATTTAACATTTGGCCCTTCTCTTTCTCTCCTATTAGACATAATCATTGTTTGATAACTTTATACTATTTTACTGTATCTTGACTACATTCTTGTGGTTGGGAAAAAAAATGTTTTAATGATTATCAGTATAGTACCAAAAAAAAGTTTAAATTGGAGTTTACCCTGGAATGAAGAGATAACTCTCTTACTATAGCTTTTTTCTTACCTTTCTATGTATGCCATGATCTCCTGCCAGGGAATGCATTTGTGTTGGCATACATATACCCACAGACTTTGAATTACATCTAAGAAACTACTCTGGAATCTTTCAAATCTTTAAAAAACAAATAAATAAGGGACAAAAGACCCACTTTATTTTCAAAGTATTATTGGATTTTTTATCATTAAGCATATTAAAATTTGAGAGTAAGTTCTTTTTTTTTTAATTGTGGGGTAAATGAGAGACTCACTAAAATTGTTTTAAACTTAATTTTGGCTGACTAATTTAAACTAAAATTATTGAATAACTTAAAAATAATTCAAAATTATTGAATAATTTAAACCACAAAAGTCACAGATATGACAGAAAGGAAAAACACTACAAAAATAAAATAATGTAATGATAAATAATTGTCTTTTTAAAGGACTAGAGGGCATCTATGAACTGGATTCTATTGTACCATATATTCAGTTTGTGTGTATTTTTCCTTCATCTGGCTTGGGTGTGTGAAGACAGGATTTGAGGCTCTGTTAAGAGTGTTAGGGTTAGTGTACTTATGGTAGAAGAATAAACCTGTAAAGGCTAAAGGCCATAATGATATTCAGATATTCTTTCTTACTTTGTGTCTTCATCTTTTGAATTATTAAAAATGTGGCTTTTAGAGGAAATAGACATTCCATCATGTGTGATAAAGGAATGAGAATTTCAGGCCATGACGGTTAACAGGAAAGTCTTGCACCATATAGAGAAGTGTGTTCCACAGGGATTAGAAGTCATGCAAATATTTGATTAAAGTTGGCTCTTTAAAAATATCATTTATTGATTAAAAAATATACTTAATTTGCCTTCACCTGCTCTCTTCCTTTTTACTCAAAGAGATTTGCACCAGTGCCATTTCTTCTTTACTCCATTATCTTCTGGTTGGAGGAAGGTACCAATTATAATTCTATGCCATCACAACTGAGAAGAACTCTGGATGGATAAGTTCACAGCAGAGTTTTCATGTTATAGCCCTTTCAAAGCTTATGCTTTAGTCTTCCCAAAGGTGTGGAAAGCCAATTAAATTGATTATTTACACAGCCTAAAATGTATTGGTGAACAAATTGATTTCAGATGTATCTTTCAGGCCTAAAAACTTCTATAAGTTGCTATTTTTAATATGTGACTATAGACTTTGAATATATGCCATGTCATTATTTGCATAGTCTCACATCATTAAAATAACAGAAAAATTAACCTCAATGTGGTACTGAAAATGACATAAAAAGGCAGAAAAAGAGCCTGACACCTATATTCCATTCTTTTCTGCTTATTGAATAATCCTGGAGATAAGCTAAGCATGTAGTTAGTGTAAAGGAAACCCAAGTTTTGTTTCTAATCTATGGAAATAATGTAACTGAAGTTACCTGGGAAAAATATGAGTGCAGGAGCAGGCTCTTGTCTGATTTGATGAGGAAGGATAGTTCAGTGAAATGGGAAGAAATGAGAAGGTGGTAATAAGCAGTAACAGGTCCTGCAGGCAGAGGCAATCGGGACCAACATCTGGTTGGTTCCTGTCTGCAATCAATATGGCAGAGATTACAGCCTGTAGGTTGAGCTCTGGCTCCTCCACCTGCTCTCAAAGGTGGTTATGTAAGTAAAAGACTATGTTCTGGTTATTGTTTTTGGAGAGACGCTACCTATCTGATAATTCTACTCTCGGCAAGGTGATAACTGGAGAACGATGAACTATCTAGTATAGAGTCACTCTGCTTCAATATTTTTGCTTTAAGTAAAATAGATGAGTAACATTGTCATATTATCTCCTATTGTCATATTAAAGATCAACCATATATTTAATCTGCACAAGTCCATGAACTATATATTCATCTTTTTGTCCATTAATTGAATGTTTTTTATCCAACCTATTCATACTGCCACTGAGAAGCGAGCCTTCCTCAAGCATACTCTCCTAATGTCAACTATGGTCTCAAAGTATTTTGTCATCAGATTTGATAAATTGGATTAAGAGGATAAACATATGTAAAATATAATTTACCAAAATTTGAGAGAAGTAGAATGAAAATATCTTAGTAATAATATAACATAAACTTTAAATCTGTGATTTTTTTTTACAAAAAACAACCCAGACTCACATGGCATCACTAATAGTTTTATTCACAAATATTTGAAGAAGAGAATACATTGTATAAAAATTTTTACAGCGCAAAAAAATAGGAATGCTTCCATACTTGTTTTATGAGGAAATATATCTTTGATAATAACACTAAATGAGAACAACACCAAGGTTAATTCTTTTATTGAACATGAATGCAAAATGGTAAACAAAATAATAGCAAATCAAACTCAGCAACATATAAAAATGATAATAATAATGAGTTTCTTAAAAGCATGCAAAGTTGATTTATCCTATGAAGACGAAACAATGTGATTCACCATGTTAATAAAATAAATAAGGAAAGTATTATAATCACTCTATAGATGTAGCAAAAGCACATGATAAAATTCAAAACCTGTTTTTATAAAAAACATTTAGTAAAATTTAAAGTTAAAAAAGGTAATAATCTAATAAAGAAAATCCATTACAAATGACAGCAACCTTTATATTTAATGGTGAAATATTGAAAGTTTTCCCAATGAGATCAAATTATTGGCAAGGATGCTTGTCTCAATACTTTTATTTAATGCTCTCCTTTAAGTCATAGAGAGTGAAGTAAGAAAAGGAAAGTTTTCAAAGTGAAGATTGGAAAAATAAAATATTCAAACTGTTATTATGAGTAAGATCAAGAAATTTTCAGCATGACATATCTACTACATTCATGGAATCAAAGTAAAATTATTAGATTCAATAAATAATATCAATAAACAAATATATACATTTGATGCAGAAGCAAGAGATCATTAGAACAGGAAGTTTAATACAGCACTATTATAATAGCAATGAAAACATCAAATATCCATGAATAACTCTAATAAAAAGTGTAAAATCCCTATAGATAAGTCCATAAACTATTACTGAGAAAAATTCAAGACCTAAAAAATGAAAAGATGTACTACATTCATTAACTCTGACATTCACTAATGTAAAGAGATAAATTTGTGTCAAATTGATCTGTAAAATTGTTATTATTCTAATAAAATCCTAGAATATTTTTGTGATTATTAAGATAACTCTAAAAATTTATGGAAATGTGGCACTGCTATAAAAATAGACCCATCAGAGATAATAGTCAAGAGGAAGGAAAAGGTGAAGTGGAGTAGGGAGAAAATAACCCATTTTCTAATTCTACTCTGTGTGACCATCTTGTTCACATGGCACATAAATATATACTGGTGTGTGTATTGCTTGAAGTAGTCAAAAGAATTCATTATTTTTCATTTGTAATTGCCAGTTATATAACTTAACAGAAGTTATCTTAACTTAGTGTAATCAAAACATAAGTGACAAAATGACAGCTGTTAGATATATAAGTATTTAACATTTGTTGTTGTTCAATCACTCAGTAGTGTCCAGCTCTTTGTGACCCCAAGGAATGCAGCACGCCAGGCTTCCCTGTCCATCACCAACTCCCGGAGCTTGCACAGACTCATGTTCATCCAGTCGATGATGCCATCCAACCACCTTATCCTCTGTCATCCCCTTCTCTCACTTTCAATCTTTCCCAACATCAGGGTCTTTTCCAGTGAGTCAGCTCTTTGCATCTTGGCCAAAGTATTGGAGTTTCAGCTTCAGCATCAGTCCTCCCAATGAATATTCAGGATTGATTTCCTTTATGATAACTGGTTGGATCTCCTTGCTGTCCAAGGGACTCTCAAGAGTCTTCTCCAACACCACAGTTCAAAAACATCAATTCTTCAGAAGATAAATAGATAGATAGAAATATAGTAGACTTTTGGACTCTGTGGGAGAAGGCGAGGGTGGGATGTTTCAAGAGAACAGCATCAAAACATGTATATTATCTAGGGTGAAACAGATCACCAGCCCAGGTTGGATGCATGAGACAAGTGCTCGGGCCTGGTGCACTGGGAAGACCCAGAGGGAGCGGGTAGAGAGGGAGGTGGGAGGGGGGATCGGGATGGAGAATACATGTAAATCCATGGCTAATTCAAGTCAATGTATGACAAAAACCACTAAAATATTGTAAAGTAATTAGCCTCCAACTAATAAAAATAAATGAAAAAACAAACAAACAAACAAAAAAAAAAAGAAAAGAAATATAGTTTCTTAAAATTGAAGACCAACAAGTTCCAAAGAACTAGGGTTCTTTTTTGTTCAAAGTACTTTGTAATGTAAACATATCAATGCCAGTTGAAAAGTAAAGGCAGTAAGTATATAATATCTTACAGGAACATAGTATACGACATCATATAAAGCAGAGTTCTAATATTTGCTCTGCCACTTGCCCATTGTAGGTTCTTAAATCACTTAGACAGACTGATTTCCAGTTTGGTAAAGAATCTGCCTGCCAAAGCAGGAGATGCAAGAGATGTGGATTCAATCCCTGGCTCAATGAGATCCCCTGGAGTAGGAAATTAAAACCCACTCCAGTATTTCTTGCCTGGAAAATTCCATGGACAGAGAATCCTGGCAAGCTACAGTCCATGGGAACTCAAAGAGTTGGACACGACTAAACAGGCACACACTCACATAAAGAGAAGAAATACTGTCAAGGGTATAAGGGCTGTTCTCAATAGTAAATGAGACACAATTCAAATACAGCCATTAACACTGTTATTCACCTACAGTTAGCATTCAGTTGCTGTTGGGTATTATTATTACTGACATTGAAATGTTCTAGTGAAAGTAAAATACTGGTTGTTAGTTTGATCTGCTAGCAAGTTTATTTGAGAGTTTTTTAAAAATATGACATAGTAGAACCAAGCAAGCTAGTGAAAGAAAGCAGAGGCGTCCAAAGAGATGGCTAGTGGTAGAAAATGGAAGAATTATCAGTGTGACAAAGTATGTAAAGAGGTGATGGAGGAAAGAAAACTGCAGTTGTAAGGAAAGTGAGGAGGAAGAATATTTCTTATTTGAGAGAAAGTAGCAGCAGCAGCAGGTGATACTTGGTGAGAAATCAAAGCAATAGTTTTGGCAAATGCAAACTCCATGATGTCTAGAGAAAGTTCAGGAGTTCAAAACTGAGGACTCAGATAGCAATTAATTAGGGAGCAAGTGTTTGTGAAGAGGTAAGGAGGTGAATCAGAGATTTGGATCATGGGTATTTGAGATGGAATAGAAACGGCCATTAATTTGCCTCTCATGCTGAGAGGTGAATGGAGTTTACTGTCTATCCCTTGACTTCAGGCTGATTTTGTGACTATCTACAGAATACATCAGAAGTAACATTACCACAATTCCATACCAAACTTTTTAAATGATTGGCAATGTCTGTTTTTTGCTTCTTGGAATACTCACTTTTAGAAATCTCCTTATAGGAGGCAACTGTCTTATTGAGAGAAAGCACAAGAAACTGTGTGGAGAAATCTGCATGGAGGAGAATCAAGGCTCCGGTCAACAACTTTTGGCTTAGCTTCTATCTGACAACCAGCACCAAATTGTTAGAAGAGTGTAACTCATCTTTGAAATGAAGGTAAAGAATGTTCTAGTTCTAACAGAACTGCTCAGTGTATGACACATAATAAGCAGGTTGTCCCCACCAAGCTCTGTTCCAATAGCAAACTTCAGAATCATGTGACTGATTTTGTTGGCTTTAACTTACTATGTTTACAGAATAAATATAGATAACTGAAACAAGTAGCAAGAGAAAGTTTGAAAGAATCTAATATATAGTGTGCAATGACTGATTATACATACATTATATGTATTTCCCCAAACATTAAAGAAAAACAAAATAGGCAAACAACAACTACAACAGAAACAGGGAATGTGGTAAAAAAGGGAGGCAGCGATATACCACTTCAATACCACTATCAATACAATTACTCTATCTGGGAAACAAAAATATCCAAGACTAAAGGAGAGATCAATAAAAGCTAAATTAAAGGGCTTTCTGGGGAGATTGAACATTTAGAGGAAAAAAAAATATCTAACTTCCACAAATCAATTTGTTTGCCTACACCTTCTGTTCATACATAAGGAACATAAATTATGATTTATGAGAGACAGAAGGTTACTTTACATATCTACAGAAGGCTTCCCTGGAGTCAAACCCGTCTTATGGTAAAATTAAGGGCAAATGCCCTGAAGCATTATCACATAAGTTGGGGCCTGGCTCAAACAATCACATGTACTTACAAACCTTTTACTAATAAATGACAGTAATGCTGAGAGAAAACACCTTTTCTCACTCACCAGTGCACATGGAAATTTAAGATGATAGCTTTCTATTTTCCTTCCTATGAAAGTTTCTTGAAGTGAAAAGTATATTCTATAAAAACACATACTTTAAATGCTGTCTTGTTTAAAGAGGTATATCTGATATTATTCAAAATAACTCATTTTAAATTTTAATTAACAGCATTGAGTTGAATATTATGTCATATATATATACATTGAACACATAGTAGCATTTATACATATTCATGAATAATATATACTTATAGGTGTATATATAAGTACACACATTTACATATACACTTATTCATATACATATATACACACATACTCTAACATATGTGTTAGAAGTACATTGTTGAAGAAAGGATTTAAAGGTAGCTGTAAAAAAGAGAAAAAAGAATCTCAGAGAGTCCAGGTTGACATACAGAGCTTGATTTTGCCTGATAAGCAGTTGGAACAATTAAGTCTTTTTAGTGAAGTAACATTTTTTTTTCTTTCTGATCATATAATGCATGCTAATTTTAGGACATGTAAAATAAGTTAAACTTCATTCCATAATTTAATTTCTGTATCTTTCTTGTCTTCAAAATTTTTCAAACTTATTTTCAATTGCTTTATGTTCATCATGATAAAAGAGTTTATAATATTTTAAGGGTCAAAACTTAAGATATATTTGGATAAATGGTATCTGAAATATAAATTTTGTTACTTATGTTTTAGGCATATGCAAAGATGCTCTGCATCATATGTTTTCAGGGAAATGAAAATTAAAGCAACAATGCGATAACACTACACACATACTGGAATGACCAAAATCCAGAACAACCAAATCCTGTCAATAATATAGAGCATCAGGGATGCTCATTCATTGCTGGTAGATGCAAAATGGTATAGCTATTATGGAAGTTAGTTTGGAAGTTCCTTGAAAAACTAAACATAATCTTGCCATAAGAGCCAGTAATCACACTCCTTTGTATCTAAACAAAGGAAGTGCGAATTTATGTTCACACAAAAACTTGCACTGAGATGTTTCTATCAACTTTATTCATAGTTTCCAAATCTTGGAAGCAATCAAGATATTCCTCAGCAGGTGAATGGATACATAAACTGTGGTATATACAGACAAGGCAATATTTTCATCACTGAATAAAATGAGCTATCAAGACTTAAAAAGACATGGGATGACATTAATTTATATAACTAAGTGAACTAAGTCAATCTAGAAAAGCTATATACTGTATGATTCCAATTATATGCCAGTTTGGAAAAGGCAAATGATGGAGACAGGAAAAAATGCAGTTGTTCCCAAAGATTGGGATGAGGAGGAAGGAAGACTGTGTGAAAAGCAAAGGTTTTTTTTTTTGTTGTTGTTGCTTTGTTTTTTGTTTGTTTGTTTGTTTGTTTTTAGGGCAGTGAAATTATTCTGTATAATACTATAATAATGAACACAGGTCTTTTTACATTTGTCAAACCCATAGAAGTTTCAATATCAAGGTTGTGCATGCGTGCTCAGTCATGCCCAACCCTTTGCAACCCATGGACTGTAGCCCACCAGGCTCCTCTGTCCATGGGATCCTCCAGGCAAGAATATTGTAGTGAGTTGTCATTTCCTACTCCAGGGGATCTTCCCAACCAAGGGATTCAATCCATGCCTCTTGCGTCTCCTACATCGACAGGTAGATTTTTACCATTGCATCATCTGGGAAACTTCAATACCAGGAGTTAACCCTAATTAAACTATGCATTCAGGGCATTAATGATGTGTCAATGTAGGGTTCATAATTTATAGCAGATTTATGGTGACTTGGGGTAGCTATGTATGTGTGAAGGCATGGAATATAGGAAATCTCTGTACCTTCTCTTCAATACTGTTATGAATTTAAAACTGCTGAAAAAATAGTCTATTAGAAAAAGATAAAACTTGTGAGATTTTAATCACTATGTAAGCTCATTTCAACACAGCAGGAAAATACTGATGACTCTAAAATGTAGAAAATAGTAATTGAAATAGTAAAAATATGTGGGGTCACTGAATGTGACAAGATAGTAAGACAGTTGGTAACAAGAATGGAGATTCATGTTGGAATAAGAGATTAGGGCTATATAATTAGAATAAAAACTGTATTCCTAAGAACTAAGAAGTAATTATTAGAAAATTATATTTAAATAATTTGTAATTTATTATATCAAAATTTTTGTATTAAGTGACTCATCGGACCTAGACATCCCAAAGAGGGGAATAGGTAATTCGTAAAAAACAAAAACAAACAAACAGATAAATAAATCAATAAAATATGAAAACAGATTGAAGAGACTTAGAAAATGATAGTAATATACAAGTAAAGTGGCATATACTGGACTCTACAGGTTGTTTTGGGAGGCTTTGTTCAAATATGATTTTTTTCCCTTTAGAAGATCTCACAGAAAGTAGTGATTTCTAACTGGATAGTTAGGAGAGCATTTCTGGGGAAGTCGAAAGTAATTGGAGATCTTTGAGGAGAAAGAATTGGTTGACATGTTCAAATAGGATGCCATTCCAGTTAGAATTATTTCCATGGATGAAAGACATTTTGACCTGCAAAGAGAAATAGGCATTGTGTCAGAGACAATAGCATGCAGAGATAAGAGTGCCAGGTGGTAAATAAGAAAAAAAACTGACCATTGAATTTTTCTGGAGGAAGAGCAGGGAACTCATGCATACATATCATTTATTCATTCCACAAATATTCATTGAGCGCTTACTATGTTTTAGGCTTGCTGCTGTCAGTAAACAGAGCAGACTAAAGTCTTATCATGGAGCTTTTGTTAGAGGAGTCAGAGACAATAAATAGCATAAATCATCAAATTCTTTACAATGTGGTCAGGCTTCCCTCATAGCTCAGGTGGTGAAGAATCTGCCTGTAATGCAGGGGGCCTGGGTTCAACTCCTGGGTGGGGAAGATCCACTGGAGAAGGGATAGGCTACCCACTCCAGTATTCTTGGGCTTCCTTCCCTTCTGGCTCAGCTGGTAAAGAATCCTCTTGCAATGCGGGAGACCTGGGTTCAATCCCTGGGTTGGGAAGATCCCCTGAAGAAGGGAAAGGCTGCCCATTCCAGTATTCTGGCCTGGAGAATTCCATGGACTATACAGTCCATGGAGTTGCAAAGTGTCAGATATGACTGAGTGACTTTCACTTTCATCTATGGAAAAAGGTAATCAGTACATTAGAAAAGAAGAACCAAGGAATAGGGGAGGGTGTTGTCAGTATGAGCTGCAGTGAAACAAAGATTTCAGGAAGGTGAGAGGATGAACTATGAAGATAACTAGGAAAAGATTACTCTGATCATATGATGTTCTATACTTGAAGAACACCACAGAGTCCAGGATTTCAACAATGGAGTGAACAGAAAATAGTAGAACATGTTGTCAGAGAAGTTAAGCCCTCCTGTGTGGTAGGTAAGATTCCACGAGAAACCTGGTAAATCGTTATCTGTAGGCACAGGCTTCCCTTCTTCCCTTGATTCCAGAGATGAGAGGTCATTGGAGGGCTTTGTATTTCACAGGATGACACTGACTCTTCTGTTGATAATAGACTGCAAATTTATGTATCTCTGAAATGGACTAGTTTCATCTAATGTAATTATAACATGATATACACTTTTGACTTTTTTTGTTTTTGTTTTTAATTAGTCCTGCTTCTCAACGCACACTGCACAATTCTCTCTCCACCCATGTACTAATCCTCTAGGAGCCTGGCCTTCATCTAGTTTCGACTCCAGCACACCTCTGATAATAACTCAGGCATTTTCTTCTTATTCATTAGTTACTTAATGTATGAACTTCCAAAAGTCAATGCCTGATTGTTAATAGAGAATCTAATATCCATCCAGAGGTAATAGAAAATTTAAACTGGTACAGTTGGTTCTATGATTTTCTAATGTAGCAAAAGGGCAAATATTTTGTGTTTACTTTTGTGTTAACTTTAAGGCCTTTTATGCAGGCAGCACAGTATTATGTAAATCCAAACCTCCCTCTTAATGCAGGATAGCCTATTTCATCCTATTGAAAAATTTTATCACTTCACTCAGGTTAAGTAAAAACACACCCACAGTGACTTGTCTTTACCTCTTGACTAGTTCTGTAATGCATAATTAGTTACATAAGGACACTTGCTTATTTTATAAGCACACAGAAATGAACAAGTTCTTGCTCTAATGTTTTCTACAAAAGTAGCACATGTACTGAAAAAAAGCAGTAAAAAATCACTTTCATAAAAATATCATCAGAGAGCCAAGGGTTTTAATGGAACATTCAACCTCTCTGATAAACAAATGTTGTCAAATCAAATATGTAATTTATTAGAAATATGATAGCAAAGACCAACTGCCAAATGATTTTTAAGGGGAAAATTTTTTGACATTTAAGAAAATGCACTTTTTGGAAGTCACTTGTCATGGAGTCTTATATTCATTTTTAAGGTAATCACAAGTAAATTATAGTGACCCTGCATCTTTTATATACTGCTCTTTTCTATAATTGATCATCACTTCTTTTGATATGTTATGGAGTTGGACTCTTTATGTATGCAATCCTTGAATGTATAATTCCAGAAAGGAAGAGTCAAGGAATAGAAGTAGATTCTAATAGAAACATTTTTAAAAGATTCATTTATTGTAAATATACCACATAAGTGCGAAAGGCATTATGGAAATAATTCTTTTTCCATAAATTAGATTCAACAGCAGTATAAATCTGTGCATTTTACTGTCTATAAGAGACATAATTGCTAAATCAGGTATCCTATGCCCCAAAGCATTTGAAATGTAAAGAGGATACTCTTTTCAAAAACAGTGGTTAACTACTTTTATTTCATCCATTTTTTTGTATGAAATCCTAGAGTTGGGCATAGTAAAGAAGAGAAAAATGATGGGACTTGTTAAAAATTATACGAAGATGTTGAATAAATGAATAAACAAAGTGTATTCACATATACAATAGCATATATATGTATGAAACATATTCATATAAAATCATATAAGCACTGCTGGAAAATTTAAAGCTTAGTGTTACTTCCAATATAAATGCTACTTATTAAAATTTATTCTTGACTTTCTTTTTTTTCTAATTCAGGACATAACACAACTTCCTACTAAAATGAAGGTAAATCAGAAGTTTATTGTTCAGAGACACTCAGCTCTTGTTTCCTCTGCTGACACCACCAATATGAATAATGACAGTATCAGTGATGAGGGAGTTTTTGTGATGCAAATCTCTCCGCAGGGAGAGGACTATAGTCATCATGAGTTTATTTCACAATTCACCTTCTTTCTCTAGCAAGCCACTATAATGAGATCAGCTGTGCCCTTTCTCTAGATTGGAAAGTAAAATTCCTGTGGATCACAGCAGGACTGATTTGGGTCCTTCAGCCATCATGGTTGTCAATTCCTAAGGACTCCAGGTCCGTGCAGAGATTTGCATCTCTTATTATGATGGTCAAAATGAGCAGGATGATTCCATTGTGGTTTAGTTCATCTCAAGAATGTAGAAAATCTGCCAGTTTGTGTTTACAGCAGAAAATACAGGTCACATTTCAATATAGGTATAACTACTTCATAATAAATTTTTACATTTACACAATCACTTCTTTGATTAAACTAATTTACCTTACCCTTCCCTGACCTGCTCACTCCTCTTTAATTTCCCCATTAGAGCTAATCACTTCACATCATTTCTTAAGTATTAATAAACAATAGTTTTCTTAACTCGATTTTGATTTCTTTGAGGCTTGAGGTATCAAAGAGGTTTAGGAGTGTTGAGATCTACAAGATTGGCAAAGTGCTTGAAATAAGACACATTTTCAACAAATTTACCTCCCACAAAATAATACTGTATCAAGTATGTCATAATGCCATTTGCTAGAAAGACATTTGGTAAAAATGAACTTTCTGTGTATTGTTTTCTGTGACTAATATATCAGAAGAAGTAGATTGCATAGTCTTTGCCAATGTCGAAAAGTTCTAACCAAATAGAACTTACCTCTATTCATCCACTGCATAGCAAAACCAATCTATTGACACCAGGTTGTGGTAAAGGAAAGTAAAGCATTTCTTATAGGGTGCCAAGCAAGGAGAATGGACTGTTAATGCTCAAAAGTCCTGATCTCCCATTGGACTTAAGGCAAGGGTTTTTAAAAACATTTGAAATGAGGATTGCAGCTTGTGTAAGTTCTTCTGATTGGTTGGTGGTGAGGTAAGAGGATGATATTTCTGGAATCCTAATTATGAAGCTTCTAGTTCCAACCTGGTCTGCATGCTTGTGATCTGCATGTGCTCCTCATCCTCTACCTGGGTGGAGATCTTAATTTCTGCTGAATAACTCAAAGATATGCATCAAGTTGCTATAGATGTCCCTTTAGGAGAAATTAAGATTCTCTGTTATCCCCTAACTTTTATTTAAGCTATCATTACTTTATTTATTTATTGCTTGACTGCCTTCCCTTTATTTCTATAATCCCACTCTTCCCTGATCAGCAACGACTTGAGTCTGCTCTTTGGAGCTCAGGTAAGACCTAGGAGACTGAAGTATTTTCTATAAATGAGAAGCTTGGGAAATAAAGGAATTTTATGAAGCCAGAAGAACCCTGAGGGGCCCTGCTTAGTTTTAACAGGATATGTTGAAAAAAGTTTAAAGCAAATACCCAGCTGGATAGTTTTCAAGTTCAGTCGATCATGGAGAACATTTTTAAGAATCGATTTGTGAGATAAGAATTCTATGGAACATACTTCAGGAAACACTCATCTGAGCATGGTTTAGGGATGTCCTTTTGGATAATATTGTACATACAATGAGTCACAATATTAAATATTCACTTTTATGGCAATCCACTATGAGAGATATATTTTAATCATGTTTCTCTATGGGTTATATACACATACACACACAAAAAGATAGAAAAAAGGCTTTATTGATATCACTAGACATGATTTACATATGGCAATTTTGTGTGAAAGTTTGAAAGTGGTTTGTTAACTGTGGTCACCACTTAGAGCACTATAATACTTGATTATGAAGCATGCTGCAGAATTTATTTCAGACACTGAATGTGTCAGTTGGCTATTGCCTGTCTTGTTTTTGCTTTTCTTTACTCTTTTTTGTCTTTTCCAAATGTTTCCAAATATTTCCAAATGTTCACTTTTATTTTTACTGATTAAATAACATTCTGTTCTATTTAAAGGCTTCCTCCATCCCTTTACTTTGTTCTGCAACAATAAATCTCCAGTAAACACACTATTCTCAGGAAAAAAGACTACATCATCAGGGTTGCTAGTGACAAAGAGAAAACAAATGAACATAAGCAAGCTTAAGCTAGATTAGATCCGCAGGGAAAAATCAATGACATGGAAAAGAACAAAGTTACAGGGGAATGAGGTTGCATCTTCCAACTTGTACACAAAGGAGCATAAAAAGAAAGAAACCACAGGATTACAAGACCGAGTTGATGCCAACTCATGAAAAGTAAAGCACAGAATGAAAGCAATTAACTGGATAATTGGAGCAAAACCAAACAATTTTGCCTCAATTAAATGGTTTACCTCACTTTAAAGTAATATTGGACTTGAATTATCCAGAATGGTTTGACAAAATTATTCAATAATCTGTTATCAGAGTGGGTAGGGTACTTTATTGCCTCCAAGTGCCTCTCCAGAAATGAAATGACAGATTTTTTTTTTTTTTTTTTCAAAAAAAGGAAGTGACAGGTGGGAAACCTTATCTATTTATGACCATATGGTTGTCATCTTTGTCATCAATGTGAAGTATACTTCTAGCAGTTTATCTTCTGCCCTTTCTATATTAACCAGTTGGGAAATCTGGAGATCTGGATATTCCCAGCAGAGTTCTATAGAATTAAGTTCATGATTTTTTTGTTATTTGAATTCTGTTTTTTTCCCAACGTATCTAGCCATTGGTAATAATGAGACACAACATTTATTGATTTCCTGCTGTGGTCCAGAGGCAATAAGCACTGCTATAATCCATACAGAAACAATCAAGATGATAATTATTGTAATTTTACAGAGAAATGGTGGCTCTAATAACTCAAATAATTTACCAGAGGTCACAAAATTAGGCAGAGGCTAAGCTGGAACCAATTTCAAGTTCGGTCTGACCTTAAAGCACATGGTATTTCTATTGATATTATTTTTATATTAGTTCTTGGATATCATTAAAAAATCTTACTTTGTTTGGTTTCTCATAAGAACAGGTATAGAAAAAGGAAACATTCATTTCATTTTAGGATCAGTGGCCTTCAAACATTTTTTTCTTTTTTTAGTATGCTTGCATTAAAAATGAAAGGAGCATATTCCTCAACACATTTGTATTTCTCTCCATACAGGAGTCAGAGAGATCATTTAAAAAGGTAAATCAGGTTGTGTCATTACCTCACCTGCTCAGAAGCTTCCAGTGACCCATCACACACTGACTAATGTCCAAAGCCCCAGCCATGCCAGAAAACCTGTCACCACCTGACTTCCCCCCAGCCGGTTTGCCCCTCCTCCCCCATTCCAATCTCACACCACCCCCATGTGTTCTGGCATTTTTCTTTTCCTCAGACACGCCGTGATTTTTCACGTCATAAGACCCCTTTAGACAGGTCATCTCTTTGTTTCCTTTTGTCCTCTGTTAAAATGTTAAATTTGTCCCTCTTCCCCCCAATAACATCTTTCTCAACATAACTTCACCATTTTCTGTTCACTTTTTCTGCCTTATTAGTTTTTACTGCATTTATTACTATCTAGTATTAAATTACATATTCATTTATTTACTCTCATATTTTATGAAACCTTGACATATAAAAGCTCTTTAATATCATGGATTTGGGGTTGTCTCTATTACCATTGACTCTCCAGAATCTAAAATGTGTCTCGTATATACTAATTGTTCATAAATATAGAACTCTCTTTCCTTATGTTAAGTATGAATATAACAATGCTTATTTCTCACATGTTTAGATTAAAACATTAGACATTATAATATTATTTTAATACTCCCCACTGGAATATCTTGCACTTCCATGGGAAAGGAACACTGTGTTTTGGAGAACACTAATTTGTATTATTGAAATACTGTATGCTAGTAGTGATGTCCTTTTTTTTTTCATTGAAGTTGGAAACAATTGACAGGTAAACTTAAGTGAACAGATGAAAATTCAACCATCATCTTTTTTTCCCCCTAGAAAAGCTATACAGACAAGAGACTAACTTGAGTATGGTCCAATGGCCTGCTAAGATTGCACACTAGAAATCTACACACTTATCCAGTTAGACACAAGCTGAGGTGGACCACAGAAACTTCTCTATCAAGCGATGTGTATAAAATTTAGAACATGGAGGACAGAAACATACATAATTAACTTATGCAGGTAAGTTAACACCAAAGGTAAAGTAAAAAGACAAGTCCTGAGCCAGGCACACCCAGAATTTACTCTGAAACTTATCAATCAGGTAGACAAGCTACATTTTCCTGCAGAAAGTCAGTGATGCGATGCTAATAGTCTAGTAGTATAACTATAGTGGAACTCCGTCCACATGGAAACCTAAGGCCAAGGAAAAGAAATTATTCTATATTATGTTAAGTTGTATTTCATTAATCATTTTGACTCAAGTGTCAGACTTCTGCTTGACCAAAGTTGTAGATGCTGCTTCCAGGGAAGGAGATAAGTGTTTTCTCAGGACAGTCCACATGCATGACCAATAGCTGCCTCGTGCTGATATTTCTAGAAATGCCGTCTCCAATTTGTGCTGTGCCAATTTGTACTCCACACAAGGTACTGAAATTTGATCTGAAAATTCATTGGCTTTTATTATTTCCTAGTCTAAATAAGACCTTGTTATATTTCTCCAGCATAGATCCTCCAAGGCTATGCAAGTAGATTGAATCATATTAACATTAGGAATCCAAGATTTCAATATAAGTCAACCTCAATATCAGGTTTCTAGGGAGACATTTTAAAATTGCAGTCTTTGTCTGCTAATCTGCCAATCTGCCACAACAAAATGGGAATATTAAAGAGTGGGTGATTTAAACAACAGAAATTTATTTCTCCTAGTTGTGCAAGTTGGAAGTCTAAGATCAAAGTGCCTGTAGATTTGGCTTTTCCGGAGTTCTCTTTGCTTGGCTTGTAGATGAATGCCGTTTTATTGTGTCCCAGTGATACTGAACCTGGACTTGGCAATACTTGCTGACATGCAATAAATCCAATCTACTGACTGAGTTGGGTTGAAGGAAAATATAGAGTTTACTGCAGGGCACCAAGCAAGGAGAAGGGGCAAATAATGCTCAAGAGACCAAGACTCCCCAAGGCCTTTCAGGGAAGGGTGTTAAAGGCGATGTGAGGAAAGGGGCTGCAGGGTACATGATCAGATCATGCACGATTCCGATTGGCGGCCATCAAGGTGAAGTTTTGAGTACCACCATTCCTCTGGTTTCAACTGGTGGGGTCTACTTGCTTGAGGTCAGCACTTTTCATCTGGTGAGTATGATTCCTGAAAAACAACCTTGGAATGTGTGTCAGACCTTATAAAGGAGGTCTGACATGTATCTGTCAGGAAACTGGAAGTTCAGTGACTCTGCTATGTGGCTAAATCGTTAGCAGTTTCCTTGCCTAACAGCTGTCCTTTCTTTCCACATCTTCTCATTTGCTAATGATAATTCTTGAGTCAGCCTTTGGAAACTCAGGGCAGGCCTGGGACACTAAAGCAAAAGCTTTCATTTCAAAATTCATTTCAAAAGCTTGTATTTCAAAATACAAGGATGTGGAAGCTTGCATGCACTTTCAGTAACATTACCTTTTTATGTGCATGTTTTTTCCACTTCTTATAAAGATGCCAGTCATATGGAATTAGGATCCTACTATAATCATTCAACCTTTATTACCTCCTTCACAGCCCCATCTCCAAATACAGTCATTTTGGGGGTTAGAGCTTCAATATATGAATTTTGAGGGGAACACAATTCAGTCTGTAACATAATGTCCCAAAATGAAGATACTTTGTAAGTAAAAAGACCAGAATTTTTACATTAAAGTTAAAAAACTTTTAATTTTATAAATTTCATAACTTCATTGTGGCAGGAGGCATTGTGAATTTCTGGATGAAATCAGGATCTTCCAGGATTTACTAACTGAATTGTATCTTACTGGAAATGTGTACTTGATTTAGAATTTTAGAAGTTGTACTTGTCATTATCAGAATGTATAAAGCCAAAAAACTCAATAGAAAAATACCTCATTATGCCAAACTGGCTCCAAATCGACCAAATTTTGAATAGAAGTCAAACATCAGTCTTTGAGAAAATTATCTAAGACAAAAAATGTGTTACCTACAAACCAACACTTAAATGTTTCCAGAGCAAAAGTTCAGTAGAAACTGAGGAAGCAGTTGGAAAAATTCTTGATTTAATATTTTCCAGAATGTAATTCTATTGCTGAAGAAAGAAGAAATTTACCAAAAAAAAAGAAGATTAAATTCTGTTTAGTATGTACTCTGTGATGGCTGGAGTTTGGCAAAGAGGAAGTAACTCCTATCAATCATTGCTATATACTTTGTACTTCATCTAACGTATAATTTAATTTAAAGGCTTTATAAGATCCAGGTAAAGCACATGTGGCAAAAAAAAACTGGTGGTGTTTAGTTTATAAGAGGTGAAGATGCAGGTGTCAGGTTGTTATATACCACTATGAACGCTACACTTGATCACTTAGGTCAGGCAATGATGCTTAGTATTAAAAATAACTTTTCCTTTATCAATGGAGCATCAAAAAAAAGTCCCACTAATTACTATATTTGCTTTTTAATTTTTTTATTTTTGCCATTTGCTATTTCTTTGCTCAGTCGGGTCCGACTCTTGGCAACCCCATGGACTGTAGCCTACCAGGCTCCTCCGTCCATGAAATTTTCCAGGCAAGAGTATTGGAGTGGGTTGCCATTTCCTTCTCTAGGGTATCTTCCTGATCCAGGAATCAAACCCGGGTCTCCTGCATTGCAAGCAGATGCTTTACCATCTGAGCCACCAGGGTAAAAAAAAAAAACAAAAAAACTTTTCTACCTCTCTCATTAAAGTTCCTTAGAAATGTCTTATTTTTGTGCTTCTTGCTTTACCCACCCCTCTTTCATTCTTAGTTTATTTAGCCATTACTGTGTTAGTTATATAGTGCTTATTAACTATAAACCAAAAGTGTGACGGCTTAGGCAACACACATTTATTATTTCACAGTGTTTGTGGTCAGGAGGCGCCAAGTGTAGGTGTTCCTAGCACAAGATGTCTCATGGTTTTGCAATGAGAGTGTTGGCGAGGTTTTGGTCTCATCTAAAGCTTGACCATGTTGGGATCCACTTCCAAGCTTATCGTAGGGCTGGTGGCGGAGCTAGCTGTTAAGTTCCCTTAGATGTTTTCCTTTGAGCCTCTCTACAGAACAGCTCACAGTTAGCAGCTAGCTTCCTTCAGAAGTGATCCAAGAGATCATGAAAGAGTATGCTCAAACTGAAGTCACAGGAATGCTCAAACCTAACCTCAGAAATGCCATCTTGTCACCTCCTGAATTCATTCAAATTGAATCACTAAACCTAGCCTGTACTCAAGACTAGGCGAGCATACAAGACTATGAGTTCTAGGAGGTTGGGACCATTTGGGGATTATTTGATTGGTTTCTTAAGATAAATAATTGGTCGGTTTACATATTTTTTCTTGAAGTATTGCTTATTTATTTACTAGTTCTTATATAGTATATTTGTTTTCTATTTCATACATTTCTTCTATATAATTTCCTGCCTTCACATTTCTCATTATTTTTTCCAATCTTTTCAGTTGGATACTTAATTTACATAATTTTCTCTTTTATTTTTATGGATATGAATATTTAAAGATTTGAGGATCTCTTCAGCTTGCTACTTTAATTTATCCCATATATGTTATCTTATATACTCTTTTCCATGTTTCTTCATTGTATAAAAATCTGCTCCCAGTGCAACTATTTTTGCACAATCCCCACCTGTCTCTGCTCTATTGTAGGTTTATAAAAGTGCCATTCTGGTGTAGCATATTTATTTTATTATTTATGTATAAAGTGAACATTGTAGAATTCTTTCTCCATTTCAAGTTATAATTGGGAATTTTGGGTCAAGTGACCATATGTTCCATTTTGTCCTAGGCAGTCTTGGTCCATTGCTATTCCAGTGTAGCTATTCACAGCACCTCCTTTATGCAAATAAATGATTTTTTTTACATCCAAGAGTATACAACTGTACTAACAATGGATTTTTTTTTTTGCTTTCTTGGGGGGGCGGTGTGTGTGTGTGTGTATTTATAAAGAGAGAAAGTCTAACTTACCCAGGTACTATTTTCTTATAAAAATATAGAACCCTCAAAATCTTTGGAAAGTTTTGAAATAAGAAAACTTTCAAAAAATCATTTTCTAAGTAACATTTGATGCCCTTTTAAAGAAAATTAATTAAAATTAATTTAGACTCTGCTCTGAGTGATTGGTGAGTTTTAACATAAGTGATAGTGTAACAAGGTGATTGAGGCCATTAAATGAAACTCTGAAAGCCTTGGATTTGAGAACAGATTTTGCCAATATCCTTTTGCCTTTTCAACTCTGAGACTTAGTTTCCTATGTTATAAAAGTGTAATAACTTCATAAGATTGTTGTAAGAGTTAAGTGCCCATTAGATAACAGAAGATTAGTAATGTGTAGTTATTAGCTTTAACTATTAATTATGCTGAATCAAAATCCTTTTTTGGAGCTCCTTGATTTGAGGATTTTGGATTTGAATAGAAAGTAAATGCTTGCAAATTGAGTTTTGATCCATATTAATATTTTACACTGATAGAGAAATTTTAAAAGGTACGGAAACTACTAGAACATGAAAAATGTAAACACTACGTATAAAAAGGCATGATAAGATTCATGCTGCATAGAAAAGTGAATCGTTGACACACATTTTAAAGACAATAAATTAATATAGTAAAATCTAAAATTCAATTAAACAAGTATTAATCCAGTAGGAGAAAATGGAAAAAGTTTTAACTAGAGATTTTGCGATTCAAAAAGCAAGCAAGATGGAAATTGAAGCACATAACAAATAAATACATATAGCACTTAAATATTAATAATGAAAATCTAGTGTGTAAGTAGAACCATGCTATTTTTCAGCTGTAATACTTAGAATATTTAGAGTTAAATAGTAATGCTAAAAAAAAAAAATAGTAATGCTAAAAATATTTTTCTTTTTAGGATGCAGAGAGTAAACCTACTTAAATCCTGGTGACAGTAAAAATAACTACAACTGGTGTGAGAACTATAAACCTTTCAAAAACTTTGTTTGCTATTATTGACTTCATAATTTAATGTCAGGATTTCATCTTAAAACTATAACCTGAAAATATAATTAAGATATATGTATAAACAGAAATGTTGATCTCCAAGTTATATAATATTGAAATATTTAGGATCCAAATTACCAAAAACAAGAGAATATAAAGTGCTATTTGGTTAGAGCAATGAAATAGAATATAATTTTAGAGTAGTTAAAAATTTGCTATTGTGGTAAAAGTACTCACAATGTGATTGCAAATAAAATAGAATTATGCATAACTCTATGTAGAGTGAGGTCTGAATTTTTAGCAATGTATATGCTAGCATTCACATATGTTACACTCACATTAAAAAAAAAGAAAGACAGGGAAATAATATAGTAGAATGGTCATAATTGTTATTCTCTTTGACATTTGAAATGATTTTAAACTGTTTTCTTCCACAGTTTTACTGTTACTATTTCTCCTCAGATGATTCCTTAGGTTCTTTATGAACACTCTTTCCCTTCTCTTCTTTTAGCTCACCTTTTACTTGTAGGTAAGGCTGCTTATTGGCAGCATAACCTAGGAAAACTACCAAATTAAGGCTATAAGATGCTAAAATGATTTTCAACTGAAACCAATGGAAATATTATGAATAGATATGTATCTCTTTCCCAGTTTTTAGGTTTTCTTTGATGGAACAATGAAACTGGGAGAATTTGATGAGGCAATTCAGACCTATGAATATTTCCTCTCCTATTCTGACTACAAACATGTCACAGATGATATAATGAATCAGCAGAAAGTGAAAATTCTTGTTTCCCGACTCTTCACAATACGACCTCAAATCACAGTCTTCATGATATCGTTTAATGATTACTGAAGACTGAATGCCAGATGACTTCGTTAGGTAGTACTCTTCCAGGAATTAATGTTTTATTCATTTGTATGAAACTTACTCTCATTATAATATCTGCAATATCAGGAGAGGGTTCTCCTGGATGAGGAAGCTGAGAATTTGAGCTGTCAGTTTTCTCTTAAGCCCACTAAAATTATATTATTGATACACTCCATTTTTGTTATCAAAGAAAATCAAAACTCCTACAGTTTACAAAAATTGTATCACATAAAATCAAAGAGTACCAGAGGATGGAGGAGGGGGAAATGAGAAGTCTTTGATCAAAGTGAAAAGTGAAAGTGTTGGTCACTCAGTCGTGCCCAGCTCTTTGTGACCCCATGTACAGTAGCCCACCAGGCTCTTCTGTCCATGGAATTTTCCAGGCAAAAATATTGTAGTGGGTTGCCATTTCCTTCTCCAAAGGATCTTCCTGACCCAGGGATTAAACCTATGTCTCCCATGTCTCCTGCATTGCAGGCAGATTCTTTACCATCTGAACCACCAGGGAAGCCCCTTTAAACAGAAGACATAGTCAAAAGACTTTAATAGAAGTCTTTAATCAGTTAAGCAAGAAGAGAAAGTTCTAGAGATATACTCTATAAAATTGTAGCTATAGTTAATAAAACTGTATTGTACACTTAATTTCTTAAGAGGGTAGATCTCATATTGTGTTCTTATCAACATAAAATGAATTTAAAATAATAAAACAGAGATAATTATATCAGAAATATATAATTTCTGACAGTCAACATAAGATTGTGCAGCAAGGCTGTAAGTTAGAGAGACAGCCATGATCAAGAGAAAAAATGAAGTCCTAAATTCTTTCCCCTTCAAGTTAAATATATCAAAAAATCAAATGATCATTTTGTTGGGCAAAATTCTATAATGATCCTCAGTGACCATTGTAGCATCTTCTCCCTCTTGAGTGTTGTTACGAATTTTGTATGTAAGCAGATGAATACCAGATGTTAACTTGGAAATCAGTAGATCAAAAAATATCACAGAAGACTTGAGGACTTCTTTGCCTAAACACGGCTCAGTGGTAAAAAATCCACCCGTGAATGTTAGAGATGCAGGAGATGTGGGTTCCATCACTGGGTCAGGAAGGTCTCCTGGAAGTGGAAACGGCAACCCAATCCAGTATTCTTGCCTGAAAAATCCCATAGACAAAGGAGCCTAGCAGGCTACAGGCCATGGGGTTGCAAAGAGTCAGACAAAACTGAGTGACTGAGCACACAATACCTTTCCCTAAACAATTATGAATTCATGTAGTCCCACACAAAGAAGACATCTTTGAGAGGAGCCAGACATGAGGAGAAATATTAAGGTGAACATTTTTACCTGGAGAGAACTAACCTTACTTAAAGTGACTATACTGTTTGTTCAACCTAGTATTATTGGAGGGAGCTGTAATAGTATTCTTTTGATATCTAGAAGATAAAGACATTTAGAGTAATTATAGATAAAAAGGTGACACTATTTCTGCCACCCTAGTCATAGCATCAATAAATATTTGATACCATACACACATAAATCTTTACTTAAAAAAAAATTCTGTATATTCAAACTTAAGTAATCAATTTATGTTTTCACATAAAATAGTAGAGTGAAAGAGCAGTGCCTAGTTGCTTTAAATTCTAATAACATGTTTTTTAATTTTGAATAACTTTTTGTTTCATTTATGCTGATAACATACTGCAGTCAAAGTGTAAGCAATAATGTAAATATTTTGCCCTATTTAGAAGACACTAATCTGAGACAGTGATAAATGCAAAGAAATAGAGGAAAACAACAGAATGGGAAAGACTAGAGATCTCTCAAGAAAATTAGAGACACCAAGGGAATATTTCATGCAAAGATGGGTTCAATAAAGGACAGAAATGGTATGGACCTAATAGAAGCAGAAGATATTAAGAAGAGGGGGCAAGAATACACAGAAAATCTACAAAAAAGATGTTCATGACCCAGATAATCATGATGGTGTGATCACTCACCTAGAGCCAGACATCCTGGAATGTGAGGTCAAGTGGGCCTTAGAAAGTATCACTAAGAACAAAGCTAGTGGACGTGATGGAATTCCAGTTGAGCTATGTCAAATCCTGAAAGATGATGCTGTGAAAGTGCTGCACTTAATATGCCAGCAAGTTTGGAAAACTCAGCAGTGGCCACAGGACTGGAAAAGGTCAGTTTTCATTCCAATCCCAAAGAAAGGCAATGCCAAAGAATGCTCAAACTACTGCACAATTGCGCTCATCTTCCACGCTTGTAAAGTAATGCTCAAAGTTCTCCAAGCCAGGCTTCAGCAATACGTGAATTGTGAACTTCCAGATGTTCAAGCTGGTTTTAGAAAAGGCAGAGGAACCAGAGATCAAATTGCCAACATCCACTGGATCATTGAAAAAGCCAGAGAGTTCCAGAAAAACATCTATTTCTGTTTTACTGATTATGCCAAAGCCTTTGACTGTGTGGATCACAATAAACTGTGAAAATTCTGAAGGAGATGGGAATGCCAGACCACCTGACCTGCCTCTTGAGAAACCTATATGCAGGTCAGGAAGCAACAGTTAAAACTGGACGTGGAACAGACTGGTTCCAAAGAAGAAAAGGAATACATCAAGGCTGTTTATTGTCACCCTGCTTCTTTGACTTATATGCAGAGCACATCATGAGAAACTCTGGGCTGGAAGAAACTCAAGCTGTAATAAAGATTGCTTGGAGAAATATCAATCACCTCAGATATGCAGATGACACCACCCTTATGGCAGAAAATGAAGAGGCACTAAAAAGCCTCTTGATAAAAGTGAAAGAGGAGAGTGAAAAAGTTGGCATTAAAGTTCAACATTCAGAAAACTAAGATCATGGCATCTGGTCCCATCACTTCATGGGAAATAGATTGGAAAATAGTGGAAACAATGTCAGACTTTATTTTTTTTGGCTCCAAAATCACTGCAGATGGTGATTGCAGCCATGAAATTAAAAGACACTTACTTCTTGGAAGGAAAGTTATGACCAACCTAGATAGCATATTAAAAAGCAGAGATATTACTTTGCCAACAGAGGTCCATCTAGTTAAGGCTATGGTTTTTCCAGTGGTCATGTATGGATGTGAGAGTTGGACTGTGAAGAAAGCTGAGCGCAGAAGAATTGATGCTTTTGGACTGTGGTGTTGGACTCTTGAGAGTCCTTTGGACTGCAAGGCGATCCAACGAGTCCATCCTAAAGGAGATCACTCCTGGGTGTTCATTGGAAGGACTGATGTTGAAGCTGAAACTCCAGTACTTTGGCCACCTCATGCAAAGAGATGACTCATTGGAAAAGTCCCTGATGCTGGGAGGGATTGTGGGCAGGAGGAGAAGGGGATGACAGAGGATGAGATGGCTGGATGGCATCACCGTCTCTATGGGCATGAGTTTGAGTAAACTCCGGGAGTTGGTGATGGACAGGGAGGCCTGGCGTGCTGCAGTTCATGGGGTCACAAAGAGTCGGACACAACTGAGTGACTGAAGTGAATGAATCAGCCTTTTTTTTTTTTTTTTTTTAGTTTTTCCTGAACAGAGGTAGTAAGATGTGTAGTTTCTAACTCCAGTGGCATCTGGAATGGGCATGGAGTTCTGCAGCTCATTAGAGTGCTGTACCAGCTTGGGAGATTTTTTTTTTTTTTCTTGTTTCTTGATACCAAGTTCAAGTGTTCATATTTCTCATCTTGTCAGTATTGGCAAAATAGGTACTTCCAAATTTGGAGTTTTGGAAGGTAACCAGGAAGGTTTTTGATTTTATTAACAGCAGAATGTTTCACAAATTATCACTGAATAAGATGTTATTCCATCTACCTTGTTAACCTGAAATGAAGACCTCAATATTTTCATTTTTCTTCTTTTCTTTTTTCCTTTTTATACTTTTGATGTATGTTTGTGAATGCTGAGGAATTCAAGGAAAAATAGGAGGCAGAAAACTTATATTGTTTCCATAGCTGATGATTTTTTATTTTTAACAAAGACAATATAAAATCAGACCCTAATATTCTGAAATGAATTTGAGAATAATTAACTTGTGTGTCAAAAATAACTTTCGTGTCGATTCATAATAACTATCCACTATTGTATTTTCAAATCTTAGTCCCAGATATAATTTATTTCAATCCCTGTAAGATAGAACTAAAGAAATTATTATTCCACTTATATTCTAAGGATGATTCAGTTATTCAATCAGGAAGACCATTATGTTGAGATATACGTTTTACACATCTATATTAAAAGTTATTTTCCACCTATGTTCCAAATATCCAATTATATATATAGATAAAAGATTTATATTTTTAAAGTTGCAACTTATAATTTAAAATAAGTTAAATTTCTCAATACTTCAATATCAGTTGGTTTCATCATTCAATTCCAATGAACTATTTCATACCTTAATTGACAAGTGGTTGTTTTTGTATTCAGAAGTCATCTCAACAATATAAATACATTCTAAAAACTTATATATATATATATATATATATATATATATATATATGTTAAAGATAATAAGGGCCACAAAAGTTTTTCCTACCACATAGATGTCTTGATCCATTCATATGATCCAAAATGAAACCATTTTGGATCATATGATCCATTCATTGGCAAAATGAATATTTTGTCCTATTACCATATACAGTGAAAATAATCTGTAAGCATTAATGCATTAAATTTTCTCAAAGTCTGATTAGATGATTGTGGTATAGATGTGGGTGTTAGAAAGAAGATATATACAAAATAAATATGAGTAGAATTCATCTATATATCCATGTCAAATGAAAGAGAATGAATCATATACTAATCAAAATATGAATAAAGCTTAAAGAAAAACAACAAGAAATATCAACATAAAAAGTGAAGAAAGTTTCATTCTTTTGCAAGTGGTTGACCAGTTTTCCCAGCACCACTTGTTAAAGAGGTTGTCTTTTTTCCATTGTATATCCTTGCCTCCTTTGTCAAAGATAAGGTGTCCATAGGTTTGTGGATTTATCTCTGGGCTTTCTTTTCTGTTCCATTGATCTATATTTCTGTCTTTGTGCCCGTACCATACTGTCTTGATGACTGTGGCTTTGTAGTAGAGCCTGAAGTCAGGCAGGTTGATTCCTTCAGTTCCATTCTTCTTTCTCAAGATTGCTTTGGCTATTTGAGGTTTTTTGTATTTCCATACAAATTGTGAAATTATTTGTTCTAGTTCTGTGAAAAATACCGTTGGTAGCTTGATAGGGATTGCATTGAATCTATAGATTGCTTTGGGTAGAATAGCCATTTTGACAATATTGATTCTTCCAATCCATGAACACGGTATGTTTCTCCATCTGTTTGTGTCCTCTTTGATTTCTTTCATCAGTGTTTTATAGTTTTCTATGTATAGGTCTTTTGTTTCTTTAGGTAGATATACTCCTAAGTAATTTTATTCTTTTTGTTGCAATGGTGAATGGTATTGTTTCCTTAATTTCTCTTTCTGTTTTTTCATTGTTAGTATATAGGAATGCAAGGGATTTCTGTGTGTTAATTTTATATCCTGCAACTTTACTATATTCATTGATTAGCTCTAGTAATTTTCTGGTAGAGTCTTTAGGGTTTTCTATGTAGAGGATCATGTCATCTGCAAACAGTGAGAGTTTCACTTCTTCTTTTCCTATCTGGATTCCTTTTACTTCTTTTTCTGCTCTGATTGCTGTGGCCAAAACTTCCAACACTATGTTGAACAGTAGTGGTGACAGTGGGCACCCTTGTCTTGTTCCTGATTTCAGGGGGAATGCTTTCAATTTTTCACCATTGAGGTGATGCTTGCTGTGGGTTTGTCATATATGGCTTTTATAATGTTGAGGTATGTTCCTTCTATTCCTGCTTTTTGGAGAGTTTTAATCATAAATGAGTGTTGAATTTTGTCAAAGGCTTTCTCTGCATCTATTGAGATAATCATATGGTTTTTATCTTTCAATTGTTAATGTGGTGTATTACATTGATTGATTTGCGGATATTGAAGATCCTGCATTTAAACTCAAAATGGATTAAAGATCTAAATGTAAGACCAGAAACTATACAACTCCTAGAGGAGACATAGGAAACACTCTCCGACATAAATCACAGCAAGATCCACCCCCGCCCCCCCCCCCCCCCTCTATGACCACTCCAGAAATATTGGAATAAAAGAAAAAACCTAAACAAATGGGACCTAATGAAACTTAAAAGCTTTTGCACAACAAAGGAAACTATAAGTAAGGTGAAAAGACAGTCCTCAGATTGGGAGAAAATAATAGCAAATGAAGAAACAGACAAAGGATTAATCTCAAAAATATACAAGCAACTCCTGCAGCTCAATTCCAGAAAAAATAAATGACCCAATCAAAAAATGGGCCAAAGAACTAAACAGACATTTCTCCAAAGAAGACATAGAGATGGCTAACAAACACATGAAAAGATGCTCAACATCACTCATTATCAGAGAAATGCAAATCAAAACCACAATGAGGTACCATTACACACCAGTCAGGATGGCTGCTATCCAAAAGTCCACAAGCAATAAATGCTGGAGAGGGTGTGGAGAAAAGGGAACCCTCTTACACTGTTGGTGGGAATGCAAACTAGTACAGCCACTATGGAAAACAGTGTGGAGATTCCTTAAAAAACTGGAAATAGAACTGCCATATGACCCAGGAATACCACTTCTGGGCATACACACTGAGGAAACCAGATCTGAAAGAGACACATGCACCCCAATGTTCATCGCAGCACTGTTTATAATAGCCAGGACATGGAAGCAACCTAGATGCCCATCAGCAGATGAATGGAAAAGGAAGCTGTGGGTTTTACATTATACACATGGGATTTTTACTCAGCCGCAAAAAGAATTCATTTGAACCAGTCCTAATGAGATGGATGAAACTGGAGCCCCTTATACAGAGTGAAGTAAGCCAGACAGATAAAGAACATTACAGCATACTAACACATATATATGGAATTTAGAAAGATGGTAACGATAACCCTATATGCAAAACAGAAAAAGAGACACAGAAATACAGAACAGACTTTTGAACTCTGTGGGAGAATGTGAGGGTGGGATGTTTCAAAAGAACAGCATGTATACTATCTATGGTGAAACAGATCACCAGCCCAGGTGGGATGCACGAGACAAGTGCTCCAGCCTGGTGCACTGGGAAGACCCAGAGGAATCGGGTGGAGAGGGAGATGGGAGGGGGGATCGGGATGGGGAATAAGTGTAAATCTATGGCTGATTCATATCAATGTATGACAAAACCCACTGAAATGTTGTGAAGTAATTAGCCTCCAACTAATAAAAAAATTAAAAAAAAAAAAAGTGAAGAAAGTGAATTGGTCTAGATTCTTTCCCACTCCTCATCACCTGTCATATTCTATTATAATTTTCTATCTCCTAAACATTCTCACATCAGCCTCCATTTATTTTCCATCTATAATTTGCCAATTTTAAGGTATCTTGACATTTCCTGTCATGAATGAATTTAGCTTAAGCTTTTAAATTTAGGCAATATATATATGAAGTAAGTGTTTTTTGAGATTTTGCAAATCAACAATATAGGACATTGACAAATGAAAGGAAAGACAAAATTTGAACCATATGATTTCTCTAACTTACTAACTGAATACAATTTCTAGGCAAAAGCCCAAAGAGGTGAGACTCAGTTGTAAAGGCTAACTATATTTATTAATTGAAGAAACAGAGTACAGAGTGTATGGAAGTCAAGATGACTAAAATTCACAGGGCAGACCCCAGATCGAACACACACAGACACACACACACACACAAAGAGAGAAAGAGAAAGCATTGAAGTTAAACAGTATCCCAAGTATACAGCTGAGTGCACATCCACACATGTTTATGAGAAAAATAGTAAATAGATCCAGGAAAAGATCACCAGAAGTGACCAGGTAGAATAAACCTGAAAATGATGTGTGGTAAAGAATCATTCATATTCTCTCCAGTCAAAATGAAAATGTGTGGTAACACACATGCTTTTAACTAGAGTCCATAAAAGATTATTCCCTCTTGTAGTGAGGCCAGGTTAGCTCTAGAGGGAAGACTATCCAGATTTTCCTAAGAAAGCTTGAAAGCATGGCTCAAAAGATAGAAATTGTTCCCAAATAACTCAGCTACATTCCAGGGCAAAGGGAGGAATATTTGTGTTCAGTCGCTCAGTTGTGTCTGACTCTTTGCGACCCCATGGACTGTAGCCGGCCAGACTCCTCTGTCCATGGAATACTATATATAAAGTATTCTAAATATAAAGAATACTAGATTGGGCTGTTGTTTCCTACTCTAGGAGATCTTCTCGACCCAGGGATCGAACTGAGACTTCTGTGTTTCCTGCTTGGCAGGCAGATGCTTTACCACTGCCCTACCTGGGCAGCCCCAGAAACATAGGAGCGCAGAAAATTCCAGCAACCAATCAAGTAAAACTGATGTTTAGTATTTATTAAAAAAAAAAAAAAAACAACCTAGGTATGCAAAGAAGCAGAAATATGTAATGCATAATGAGAAGAATTATCAATCAATTGAACTATATTCCAGTAAGGTACACATGATAGAATTTGTAGAAAAGGACAAGAAATCATGCATGGTATGTGGGAAATATGTTCTATATGTTCATAAAGTAGTGTGTAAAGATAACATAGAGAAAAAAGATAGAACAGAGATCCAAAATAAACTTCTAGAGATGTTCTTTAGATTTAAAATTAAAAGTCCACTGAGTTGAATTAGGAGAAGCTTCCCTGGCGGCTCCTGTGGTAAAGGCTCCACCAGTAATGCAGAAGACCCAAGTTCAGTCCCTGGGTCTGGAAGATCCCCTGGAGAAGGGAATGGCAACCCACTCCAGTATTCTTGCCTGGAGAATTCCATGGATAGAGGAGCCTGGTGGGCTACAAATCATGGGATCTCAAAAGAGTCGGGACACAACTGAATGACTTTCACTTTCAGATAATATAAAAGAAAAATATTACTTAATTTAAATATATCATAATCAAGAAACTAGAAAATGACATGTAGATTTTTAAGTCTCTGGAAAGAATAAATGGAGTACCAGTGAATTATGAGCCATCAAGTGGCTCAATGTAAGTGTAACTCAGTTATCAGGGAAAGAGATGGGAGCATCAGAGAAAATATTTGAAAAAAATAACAGAATTATTTTTTCCCAAATTTGAGACAAATTATGTTAATAAACCCAATGACCCAAGAAGCTCAGTTAATTTTAAGCATAGTTAAGAAGCAAAAAGCAGTACCTAAGGACAACATTATCATATGGCTTAAAGCCAGTGATAATAGAAAATGCTTTAGAGCTGTGAGAAAAAAAATATATATATATAAATATTATGTACATAGAAATGGAAATAAGAATGAGAGCAGACATATTGTCAACAACAATTCAAGTCGGAAAAAGGGAGAAGTATCTTAAAAGTACTGAAAAATTGTCAACCTGAAACGTTATTTCAGCAAAATATACTTTGAAATGAAGCCAGAGTAAAGATCTGTGAGATATAAACATATGATACGATAGATCATCAGTGTCACTGTAAGAAATGTTAAAGAAAGTCCTTAAGGCAGAAGGAAAATAATGAGAAATTGAAATGTTAGTCTATAGAAAGAAGAAAAATATGAAAATGATCATACGCAGTTAAATAAAATGTTTTCTTAAATTACCCTGAAAGATAATTGTTTTAAGAAAAATGAATAATAAAATATTGTGGGATTTATAACCTATATAGAAGTAAAATACAAGAACACAACAGCATGATAGGAAGGAGGAAATGGAAGTATACTGTTTTAGATTTTGCATTATACAGAAAATTATACAGTTTTATTTGAAGGGAGATTATGAGACATTAAAATGTATACTTTAAATTCTAAAACAACCATTAAAATAAAACAGTTATAGATAATATGTCAAAAATGAGATAAAATGTAATCATTAAAATGAACTCGGTCCAGAAAATGACAGAGAAAAATAGGAATAAAGTACAAAAAGGGGGAAAATATATATATATAAATAGTAGATTTAAGCTAACTCCATCAACAGTTTAATCAAATATAAAGGATCTGTATGCTTAATTACTCGGTTGTGTCCAACTCTTTGCAACACAATGGACTGTAGCTTGTCAGGTTCCCTTGTTTATGGAATTCTCTAGGCAGGAATACTGGAGTTGGTTGCCATTTCTTTCTCCAATAAAGGATTTAAACACCCTCAATTAAAATTCAGAAACCATTGGAATGGATAAAAAAGACCCAAGTGTATGATGTCTATAAGAAACCCACTAAAAATTTAAGACACAGATTAGTAAAAATGAAATGACCAGAAAAATTATTTTGCACAAACACTAATCATAAGAAACCTTGGCCAATATCAAGTTTTCTTTCTGTATTTTCTCTCCTGATCCTTAGTTAGATCATCTTTACCTCAATTACTCCTGCTGTTTTACCCCTAAAATTCTTTTTGCAAAATAAATTTTAAGATGCATTTTGATCATGTGTGTAGAATTGCTAAGTAAATTCCTGCAAACATAAAAAATATATATAATGAGATCTGATTCTCATAGATTTACTTCCTTTCCATTTAAGTCTTTTAGCTTACACTAGTGCCATGTTGGGTAAATATATATTGAATAACATAAATCCTCTCCAGTATATGTAAGATACAATTTAAAGTTACATGTACAACCTTGGCTGATTTATGTCAATGTATGGCAAAAATCACCACAATATTGTAATTAAGCTCCAATTAAAATAATAAATAACTTAAGAAAATAAAGTTAGTAACTCCCTACAGTGAAAGACAATGATGTTTCTTGAAAATTTGTATTTGAAGAATGTGATTTTTTTTCCAAGCAAATATAATCAAAAAAGACTGTAAGTTGTACATTTTGAACTGGATGGTAAAATTTGAGCAGAACATCAACAGAAGAAGAAGAATATTTGAGAAATAGGAATTGTACTGCTGAAAGTTTGCCAAGCACAGAAATTTTATTCTTAGTTTTTCTTTCTTATTTATTTTTATATCAATGTGGAACTATGAGTAGGTAACTTGACTGGAAGAAAGAGAATGTGTCATGAAGATATAGGAAACAGGATTTGGATATGAATTAAGAAAGAATAAAACTTTAAAGCCAAACAGAAGTGCAGATGCTATTAAAAAAAATTGGAAATCGAAATCATAGGTTTATTTTGGCAAGGAAGTTATAAAATCGCAGAGTTGTTTTCACAGGATTAATCAGGAAGTTATGAGATAATTTTTTTTGCAATTCTGTTATTAGTCATTCATTGATTTGGGTTACACAATCCCTCTTTAGACACTCCGTTTTAAAATAGAATGTTAACTTGAGATAGACTACATGTTTTAAAAAAATGTCTTTTTTTTTTTTAATTGTGAAATTCTAAAAGGAAAGAAAGTTTTTTAAAAAAGGAAATCCTGTCATGTTTTGTTTTGAAATAGACTTCACTTTTCAAAATGGTTTCAGATTTAAAGTGAAATTGAGTCTCCATGCACCCACACCCAGCTTTCACTATTTGTTCTCGTTCAGTTGCTCAGTTGTGTCCAAATCTGTGACCCCATGTACGCCAGGCTTCCCTGTCCTTCACCACCTCCCCATCCTTCATCATCTACTTGCCCAAATGGTTTCCACTATTAACACTTTACAATACTGTGGTTCATTTGTTGCAATTAATGAACCAGTACTGGCACATAATTATTATTTTTTTAGTTACTATTTTTTAATTTTTAAAATTTGTAATTGAAGGATAATTGCTTTACAATGTGTTGGTTTCTGCTATATATCAACATTACTTAGCCATAGGCATGCATATGCCCCTCCCTCTAGAACCTCCCTCTTACCCCGGCCCTTCCCACCCCTCTAGCTTGTCACAAAGCACTAGGCTGAGTTCCCTGTGTTATGCAGCAGATTCCAACTAGCTATTTTACACATGGTAATGTACATATGCCAAAGCTACTCTCCCAACTCATCCCACCCTTTCCTTCTCCTGCTGTTGGCACATCATCATTACCTAATGTGCAAAATTAATTGATATGTCTTTAATTTCTAACATCTTTTTGTACACCAGGATCCCTTCCATAGTACCACACTATATTTTGTTGTCATGTCTCTTTAGGTTGCTCTTGAATGTTTTTAGTGACCCTGATAAGTTTGAAAATACTGGGCCAATGTTTATAAAATGCCCCTCTGTTGGAGATTATCTGATATTTTCCTCACATTTGGGAATAGGATTTGGGGCTTCAGAGAAGGTTGGGAAGGTGATTTTTTATTGTTCAAAGGTACATGGTATGAACATAACTTACCACTCCTTATGTTGGGCTTGACCAGCAGACTGATACAGAGTTTTTCAGGATTATCCCGTGTAAAGCTGCTCTCTCCCAGCCCTTTCTACACTATACCTTTTGGAAAGCAGTCACCCACAGGTATAGCTAACACTTAAGTTGTAGAGAAGTATACTGCCTTTCCTTAAGACAGAATATCTATACTATTTGGAGTTCTTTTGCATGAGAGATATATCTATTTATCATTTTGACTTATTTATCCAATCATTTTTATATCAGCATGTGTTCATGATTATTAACTTTGTAATTTGGAGTATAATCCTTTACTATTTTATTTTCTGTCTTAAATTAGTCCAACTTTGTGCATTATGAGCTCTTTTAATTGGCTTCTATTCCTTTTGACATTTCCCATCAACAGTTTGCTTGTTTTGAGCCCATTTTTCCTTTCTCACAATAGAAAAAGCTCCAGGTTCATCTTGTATATCTTCTAAGCCAGTCTTAGGATCAGCTATTAATCTAAAGTGCCCTAGTTTGTTTGTCTAAAGAAGGATGTCAAAATTTAAGATTAGATAATAAAAATGACAGTTGCTACTGGGATTCTGTTGGTTCTAAGTCCTGTTAGCTGACAGAGCAAAGGAATATATGTGTGAATCCTAACGTATGTATATACACCTCTATATATATTTATATGTATAATTAGCTGTTTCTTCTTTGTCCATGAAATCCTCTAGGCAAGAATACTGTAGTGGGTAGCTATTCTTTTCTCCAGGGGATTTTCCCAACCCAGGGATTGAACCCAGGTCTCCTGCACTGTAGGCAGATTCTTTACTGTCTGAACTGCCAAATAAGCCATAATATTATACAGAGTACATTTAAAATGTCAAAGAAAGATATTACTTTTTCTTTGGAAAAATTTGTGTAAATTTGGAAAAATCTATTTTATAAGATCTTTTATAAGTAGCCTCTTTTATATGTGGGAAACTTTTAAATCACTGATCCAAATTCTTTAATGATTATGACATTAATTAGGCCTTCTCTTTCTTCTTCAGTATTAGCAAATTTTATTTTCCATTTTACCATTTTGCATAAGAATGTGTAAATATTTCTTTAACATCCTCTTGTATTTTTAAACATCTATGCATTTAAAATGAGAATTTCAATTTCAACTTCCAATATTGTTTATCATTGGCCTGCTCATTACATATATTTTCTGTATCAATCTTTCCAGAGTATTACACAAGTTTCAGTGTTCAAAAAAAGGGACAACAAAAACCTAACCGGAAACTTTCTTATATATTTTATCTAAATCTGTTCTGTTTTTCTTATTGTTTGTTTTATTCCATCTTTCTGAATTGACCTTTAGCTCAGCCTTCAGTATCTATTTTCAGTCATATCTTCCTAGCTGTAACTTTTCTTTAAGTACTATTTATAGCATCATTTTAATATGTAATCTTTTAATATAATTTACTTCTAAATAAATGTCTATTTATTTACTTTTCCCGAGATATAATTGATTTATAATATATTAGTTTCAGGTGTGTAACTTAGTTATTCAAACTTTGTATCGATTATAGTTCATTTAAAGGTATTATAACATTGGCTATATTATCTGTGCTATAAAGTATATCCTCATAGTTTATTTTTTTATATGTAGTACATTTTACCTGTAAATCTGCTACCCCCATTTGCCCATCCCTGCCCCCGTTCTTCCCACTAGTAACCACTCATTTGTTCTCTGTATCTGTGACTGTTTATTTTGTTATAGTCAACCATTTATTTGGAAACCATAAGCAGATTGAAAAGTCAACCTACAAGATGGACCTATGAGATAATTGTAGTGAACCTTGAATGATATGTTTTGGCTTGTGTGTGTGTGTGTGTGTGTGTGTGAGTGTGTGTGTGTGTGAGTGTGTGTGTGAGTGTGTGTGTGTGCGCAGAAGTGGCAGTGAGATAGAAGGAGGAGGAGGAGCACTAAAGCTTGATGGGAAAAATACACAGGAGTGTACTTACTGACATTCTGAGTAGTACTTGTCTTTACATTTAATGGGAAAACAATAAAGTATTTTGGACAAGGATGTGAGGCATTCAAGACTTCACTGTGTGCAAAATTTAGAATAGCTTATTAACTGACAGAAAAACAATTTAAGAATACATTTGATATAGTAAGGACAGAAACAAAACTTGGAACAAACAAGTTTTCAAACTTGAAAACTGAAATTTTCAAGACCTGTGATGAAGATAAACTATAGAAATTGGCAACAGTTTAAGTTTTGGGAGAGAGGATTGAAAAAATGAAGACAAATCAATCTGAGATCTGGAATGGTATAATGTATTAAATATTCACCAACTTATAAAATTCTAGAGAAACAATTTGAAGAAACAATCACATATACCACACACAGACACATGGGCACACACCTACACAGGCTTTGTCCGTGTTGCATTTAATGGGTAGAAGATCAAATAAATATCCACATTAATATATAAGAATGGGCTTTGCAGCTGTGTTTTCTATTAAGCAGTTTCTCTTATGAAAATACTACCAATTCTCATGTTTTTTTAGGAAAACAGATTGGTCCACTATAGAAAATTGTTGAATTCAGATAGCTATGTAGTGATGGAGAATTTTAAAAAACATATTTAAATCTGAAGTTTTCTTTTCCTTTCTTTGTTTCTTTTTTTTTTTTTTTTTGGTTAAGAGGAAAGATGATGAGTTTAGTCTTGACCAGCTTGAGTTTGAAATGTCTAGAAGCAAGCATAGGGTTTCTACAATCAAAGATTTTCTCTCATGAAATTATCAAGTATTGTCAAGAAATGAAAGAGAGGTGTAAAATATTTATTTTTCTATGTTGAGTAAAGAATGGTAGTGGGGTAAGAAAGGGAGTTGGAAAAGGTAATTGATGTTGTTCTTCTTTTATTTAATATTTATAAAATTGTCTTCTATGACTAAAGATTGAAAGACGTATTTAACTATTTCCATGAAGCTGAGTCATAATCAAGGATTATATAAGCCAGACTTTACTCTTTCTTTGCTGGTGTTACATAAACATACAGGTAAAGATGAAGTACTCTGATTTTAGTAATGAAAACTTTATCTGGATAGTTAAAATCACTAGTTTCACTGACTCTTATTTTGTCTTGTGTTTGCACAACACTTTAGTAAAATATATATCACTAATTCACACATTTTGCTTCTGTTATGTACATACCACTTCTCTTATTTATTGTGCCCATCTTTGCATGAAAAGTTCCCTTGGTATCTCTAATTTTCTTGAAGAGATCTCTAGTCTTTCCCATTATATTGTTTTCATCTATTTCTTTGCACTGATCACTGAGGAAGACTTTCTTATTGTGCCTTGCTATTCTTTAGAAATCTGCATTCAGATGGGTGTATCTTTCCTTTTCTCCTTTTCCTTTCACTTCTCTTCTTTTCTCAGCTATTTTTAAGGCCTCCTTAGACAACTGTTGTGCCTTTTTTTTTAAAAAAATTTTTTTTTTTTATTAGTTGGAGGCTAATTACTTCACAACATTTCAGTGGGTTTTGTCATACATTGATATGAATCAGCCATAGATTTACACGTATTCCCCATCCCGATCCCCCCTCCCACCTCCCTCTCCACCCGATTCCTCTGGGTCTTCCCAGTGCACCAGGCCGGAGCACTTGTCTCATGCATCCCACCTGGGCTGGTGATCTGTTTCACCATAGATAGTATACATGCTGTTCTTTTGAAACATCCCACCCTCACCTTCTCCCACAGAGTTCAAAAGTCTGTTCTGTACTTCTGTGTCTCTTTTTCTGTTTTGCATATAGGGTTGTCGTTACCATCTTTCTAAATTCCATATATATGTGTTAGTATGCTGTAATGTTCTTTATCTTTCTGGCTTACTTCACTCTGGATAATGGGCTCCAGTTTCATCCATCTCATTAGAACTGATTCAAATGAATTCTTTTTAACGGCTGAGTAATATTCCATGGTGTATATGTACCACAGCTTCCTTATCCATTCATCTGCTGATGGGCATCTAGGTTGCTTCCATGTCCTGGCTATTATAAACAGTGCTGCGATGAACATTGGGGTGCACGTTTCTCTTTCAGATCTGGTTTCCTCAGTGTGTATGCCCAGAAGTGGGATTGCTGGGTCATATGGCAGTTCTATTTCCAGTTTTTTAAGAAATCTCCACACTGTTCTCCATAGTGGCTGTACTAGTTTGCATTCCCACCAACAGTGTAAGAGGGTTCCCTTTTCTCCACACCCTCTCCAGGATTTATTGCTTGTAGACTTTTGGATAGCAGCCATCCTGACTGGCGTGTAATGGTACCTCATTGTGGTTTTGATTTGCATTTCTCTAATAATGAGTGATGTTGAGCATCTTTTCATGTGTTTGTTAGCCATCTGTATGTCTTCTTTGGAGAAATGTCTGTTTAGTTCCTTTGGCCCATTTTTTGATTGGGTCATTTATTTTTCTGGAATTGAGCTGCAGGAGTTGCTTGTATATTTTTGAGATTAATCCTTTGTCTGTTTCTTCATTTGCTATTATTTTCTCCCAATCTGAGGGCTGTCTTTTCACCTTACTTATAGTTTCCTTTGTAGTGCAAAAGCTTTTAAGTTTCATTAGGTCCCATTTGTTTAGTTTTGCTTTTATTTCCAATATTCTGGGAGGTGGGTCATAGAGGATCTTGCTGTGATTTATGTCGGAGAGTGTTTTGCCTATGTTCTCCTCTAGGAGTTTTATAGTTTCTGGTCTTACATTTAGATCTTTAATCCATTTTGAGTTTATTTTTGTGTATGGTGTTAGAAAGTGTTCTATTGTCAAAATGGCTATTCTACCCAAAGCAATCTATAGATTCAATGCAATCCCTATCAAGCTACCAACGGTATTTTTCACAGAACTAGACCAAAGAACTTCACAATTTGTATGGAAATACAAAAAACCTCGAATAGCCAAATTAATCTTGAGAAAGAAGAATGGAACTGGAGGAATCAACCTGCCTGACTTCAGACTGTACTACAAAGCCACAGTCATCAAGACAGTATGGTACTGGCACAAAGACAGAAATATAGATCACTGGAACAGAATAGAAAGCCCAGAGATAAATCCACGAACCTATGGACACCTTATCTTTGACAAAGGAGGCAAGGATATACAATGGAAAAAAGACAACCTCTTTAACAAGTGGTGCTGGGAAAACTGGTCAACCACTTGTAAAAGAATGAAACCGTTGTGCCTTTTTGCATTCCTTTTTCTTGGGGCACAATAAAGGACAGAAATGGTATGGAGCTAACAGAAGCAGAAGATATTAACAAGGGGTGGCAAGAATACACAGAAGAACTATACAAAAAAGATCTTCATGATCCAGATAATCACGATGGTGTGATCACGCACCTACAGCCAGACATCTTAGAATATGAAGTCAAGTGGGCCTTAGGAAGCATCACTATGAAGAAAGCTAGTGGAGGTGATAGAATTCCAGTTGAGCTACTTCAAAAGATGTTTTCTAAAAGATGATGCTGTGAAAGTGCTCCACTCAATAGGTCAGCCAATTTGGAAAACTCAGCAGTGGCTACATTATTGGAAAAGGCCAGTTTTCATTCCAAGTCCAAAGAATGCTCAAACTACTGCAGGATTACACTCATCTCACTCATTAACAAAGTAACGCTCAAGATTGTCCAAGCCAGGCTTGGAGAACCGTGAACTTCCAGATGTTCAAGTTGGATTTAGAAAAGGCAGAGGAACCGGAAATCAAATTGCCAACATCGATTGAATCACTGGAAAAGCAAGAGAGTTCCAGAAAAAAACATCTACTTCTGTTTTATTGACTATGCCAAAACCTTTGACTGTGTGGATCACAACAAACTGTGGAAAATTCTTCAAAAGATAGGAATACCAGACCACCTGACCTGCCTCCTGAGAAATCTGAATGCAGGTCAGGAAGCAACAGTTATAACTGGACATGGAAAAACAGACTTGTTACAAATAGGAAAAGGAGTACGTCAAGGCTGTATATTGTCACCCTGCTTATTTAACTTATATGCAGGGTATATCATGTGAAATGCCAGGCTGGATGAAGCACAAGCAGGAATCAAGATTACAGATACAGAGATGACACCACCCTTATGGAGGAAAGTGAAGAAGAAATAAAGAACCTTTTGATGAATGTGAAAGAGGCCAGTGAAAAAGTTGGCTTGAAACTCAACATTCAGAAAACCAAGATCATGACATCCAGTCCAATCACTTCATGACAAATAGATGGGGAAACAATGGAAAGAGTAAGAGACTTTATTTTGGGGGACTCCAAAATCACTGCAGATGGTGACTGCAGCCATAAAATTAAAAGCCGCTTGCTTCTTGGAAGAAAAGCTATGACCAACCTAGACAGCATGTTAAAAAGCAGAGACATTACTTTGCTGACAAAGGTCTGTTTAGTCAGACTATGGTTTTTCCAGTAGTCATGCATGGATGTGAGAGTTGGACTGTAAAGAAGGCTGAGCACCAAAGAATTGATGCTTTTGAACTGTGGTGTTGGAAAAGACTCTTGAGAGTCCCTTGGATGGTAAGGAGATCAAACCAGTCAATTCTAAAGGAAATCAGTCCTGAGTATTCATTGGAAGGACTGATGCTGAAGTTGAAACTCCAATACTTTGGCCACCTTATGCTAACTAACTTATTGGAAAAGACCCTGATGCTGGGAAAGATTGAAGGTGGGAGGAGAAAGGGCCAACAGAGGATGAGATGGTTGGATTGCATCACCGACTCAATGGACATGTGTTTGAGTAAGCTCTGGGAGTTGGTGATGGACAGGGAAGCCTGGGATGCTGCAGTCCATGGTGTCACAGAGAGTCAGAGATGACTGAGCAACTGAACTGAACTGACTTCACATCGTTTCTGACCAATCTCTATATTTCCTTAAAATTATATGAGATAAAGAGAATGGTAACAAAATGGTGATGTTGAGAAATATCCTGTGTTTTCTCAATAAATTTAAAATTGAATTGAAAAGAGGAATACTTAATAGGAATTTTCAACTTTAGAATACAGTAAGTCCTCTAATATGAACAATCAACTTGCAGAATTTCAAGACGTGCATATGCACTTGCATGTTTAATCACCTAAGTTTGTTCATGTGTCTGGTGTATATTCTCGTGTGTGCATCCTTTAAAAGCAGGTGTACTATTGTGTGTTTTATCATACAGTATTATGTAGAGTGTAGTAGTACAGTATCTTCATTTCAAGCCCAGGATGTCCAGAAGCAAGTGTAAAAATAGCTGTGATTAACTGGAACTGCTAATAAGCATAGCAATAACTGTGGAAACAAAAGAGAAAATAATTGTGTGAGTGGCATAAGGGAAAAAATGGTAGATATCCCTTGTTCTTATAGCATGACTCACTCAAACATTGGCAAGATTCTAGAGAACAAGGACAAGATCATGGAACCTGTGAAATCTGCTGTGCCAATGATATCAATAATAATGGCCAAGAATTGTGGGAAAATGATGGAGGATATGGAGAAACTTCTCAAAGTGTGTGGATACAGGATCTGCATCAGTGTGGAGTCCCATTCAGCTTGATGCTAATTGAAGAGAAAGTTGAAAACTTCTATGAAGACTTGAAGAAACAGTGAAGAATCAGAAGGTATATCTTTTAATGTCAGTCTTGGCTGGTTTCATCAGTTCAGGGCTAAATCCAGACTTCACAACATGAAAATAAGTGGCCAGGTGGTGAGCACAGATATGGTAGCTACCTGGGAATTCCCTGACTCATTTTGAGAAATTACTGATGAAGGCATGTATTTTACCTGAGCTGTGTTTTAACGTGGATGAGACAGGACTGTACTTGAAGAGGATGCCAGGCCACAGTTACGTCTGTACAGAGGAAAAGTTGATGCCAGGCTATAAAGCATCAAAGGATAGTCTAACTCTGTTGCTTGCTGACAGTACTTCCAGTGATATCGAACTAAGACCTCTCTCAATTTATCATTCAGACAACCCAAGAGCCCTTAAAAACATAGCCAAGGCTCTCTTCCTGTTGTGTGGAAGAGTAACTCCAAAGGCTGGATCACACAAGGCCATTTTCCAAGACTGATTTTTCCACCACGGTATCCCAGAGGGAGAGAAATATTAACCAGAGAAGGATGTCCCTTCAGCATTCTTTTGCTGCATTTCAGTGCTCTGGCCCACTCCTCATTCATGGACAGCTTTTATCCCAACATCAAACTAGTGCATCTGCCACCGAATGTTACATCACTCATCCAGCCTATGGACTAGGGATTTAGAGGGACTTTCAAAAAATGTTATTTTCGTCATGCATTTTGTCAGGTAATAAAGAAAAGTGGTGAATCAGGAACAACTTTGCAAGAATTAAGGACTATAACATCTACAAAGCCATAAAATACATTGACTTCGTTTGGCATGAGGTTACGGGCCATCACTGCAAATGGGGTTTGGAAGAAACTTTGTCCAGAGTTTGTTCACAATTTATGTGGATTTGGCTGTTTGTCTTTGAATTCTGCTTCTAGTCCTCCTGAGTAGTCTTTGAATTCTATGGTAAGGAAACAATCATTATTTACAATTGGTATGTGTGTTTTCTATTTTGAACTATGTTGAGAACGTCTCTTAATTTATACATGTTCTTGACAGGTTGGTATGGTTTCTGAAACAAATTGGCTAAAAAGATGAAAGCTTAAGGATGATTGAACATATTCATTGTATTTAAAGAAACAGAAATTCATAAATTAATTTGTTGTCTCTTTATATGCAGCAAAGAATTCTCTTTTGAGATTCATGCAGCACACAGGATCTAATTTCTCTAATTAGTTGCTGTGTTCCTGTTTCTGCTTTTATGGCATCCATCCACTAGCTACCATCACAATTTAAAATGTTTCTTTTTAAATGACAGGCATATTAGAGAAGACATCTAAAAGTGCTGAAGGAATATTGGAACATATAGAGAGGAAATTTTGTAACACTGTGGAAAAGCAAAAAGTTACTTTTATCTATTTCTTGAGACAGTGTCTTTTAAAGAGAGAGAGATAGCTGTCTTATTTTAAAATTTTAAATTTTGGTTGTCTATTTTTGTTCTTTTCATTGATTTATTCTATCTGTGCCTATATATTCTTTATACATATATAGCTTCCCCATACATAACCACATAATTTTACATCTATTTGCTTCTATATCTAGACACAGTTTTGTTGGTTGGACCTGCAAAAAATAATGAATTTTAATTACTCAAATATTTTAATTTGTGTGTTGTACTTAATTGAAAATATTGTCTGATTTAATAGTCATTGATATATTTTCTCTCTTAATAATGGAACCACTGGTTCTTAGATCAGACTTTATGATGTAAAATTGAGTAGATTTTCTAGATTTGTGGCTAGGAATGGGTATTCCCAAAGAAAGGCAATGCCAAAGAATGCTCAAACTACCACACAATTGCACTCATCTCACACGCTGGTAAAGTAATGCTCAAAATTCTCCAAGCCAGGCTTCAGCAATATGTGAACTGTGAAATTCCAGATGTTCAAGCTGGTTTTAGAAAAGGCAGAGGAACCAGAGAGCAAATTGCCAACATCTGCTGGATCATCGAAAAAGCAAGAGAGTTTCAGAAAAACATCTATTTCTTCTTTATTGACTATGCCAAAGCCTTTGGCTGTGTGGATCACAATAAACTGTGGAAAATTCTGAAAGAGATGGGAATACCAGACCACCTGACCTACCTCTTGAGAAACCTGTATGCAGGTCAGGAACAACAGTTACAACTGAACGTGGAACAACAGACTGGTTCCAAATAGGAAAAGGAATACATCAAGGCTGTTTATTGTCATCCTGTTTATTTAACTTTTATGCAGAGTACATCAGGAGAAACACTGGGCTGGAAGAAGCATAAGATGGAAACAAGATTGCCAGGAGAAATATCAATAACCTCAGATATGCAGATGACACCACCCTTATGGCAGAAAGTGAAGAAAAACTAAATAGCCTCTTGATGAAAGTGAAAGACGAGAGTGAAAAAGTTGGCTTAAAGCTCAACATTCAGAAAACTAAGATCATGGCATCTGGTCCCATCACTTCATGGCAAATAGATGGGGAAACAGTATTTTTCTGGGCTCCAAAATCACTACAGATAGTGATTGCAGCCATGAAATTAAAAGATGCTTACTGCTTGGAAGGAAAGTTATGACCAACCTGGACAGCATATTAAAAAGCAGAGACATATTTTGCCAACAAAGGTCCATCTTGTCAAGGCTATAATTTTTCCAGTGGTCATGTATGGGTGTGAGAGTTAGACCATAAAGAAAGCTGCGTGCTGAAGAATTGATGATTTTGAAGTGTGGTGTTGGAGAAGACTCTTGAGAGTCCCTTGGACTGCAAAGAGATCCAACCAGTCCATCCTAAAGGAGATCAGTCCTGGGTGTTCACTGGAAGGACTGATGTTGAAGCTGAAACTCTAATACTTTGGCCACCTGATGCGAAGAACTGACTCATTGGAAAAGACGCTGATGCTGGGAAAGATTGAGGGCAGGAGGACAAGGGGATGACAGAGGATGAGATGGTTGTAGGGCAATACTGACTCAATGGAGATGAGTTTGTGTAAACTCCAGAAGCTGATGATGGACAGGGTGGCCTGGCGTGCTCTGATTCATTGGGTCACGAAGAGTCAGACACGACTGAACGACTGAGCTCAACTGATGCGTATGTTAAGAGAAATGAAGTATGAAAAGAAAGTAGGAGTAAAACTCATGCTAATTATGTTGAAAGGCAAATGGCAGTGAAGTTAAAACCAAGCAAAACAAAACAAAATAAGAAACCTTTCTGTGCCAATTCCTTACCACTTTTAGCTAAGTTCTATGAGAAAAATATTCTTGGTCTTTAGGTAACTCCTCCATAAACAAACAAGGAATAGATAAAGTTTGGTTAAATCAGAATCTTTCTGCCTGTGGCCGGCAGTTGGAGTTGACCGAGTGCATCATCATATGGAGTCTCTAACTTAATAATTCTGCACCAGGAAGCAGAAGCAATTACAAGTATTGTGCATCTGCAGAGTTAGCAGCATGCTACTGGTGTCCCATGTTAAAAACGCTGTGAGCTGGCTGGCCAAAATTACACTGAAGACATTGGTGTGTCGTCATGAAAACCCTTTAAGATGATCCCAAGGTTCTGCCTGCAATACCAGAGACCGGGGTTCAGTCCCTAAGTTGGGAAGATTCCCTGGCGAAGAGCAAGGCAAGCCACTGCAGTCTTCTTGCCTGGAGAATCTCCATGGACAGAGGGGCCTGGTGGGCTCCAGGTCTGTGGAGTCACAAAGAGTCAGACCCGAGAGCATCTGAACAGTGCAGCGCGTTATGTCCCAAGGTAGCTGTTATTACATTGAAGTGCCGTGCTGTGGACCAGAAGGGAAAGTGTCTGATAACTTTAGTATTGGACTTAATACACTGTCTAAATAGGAAGTTTAGTTGTCTTAAATACACTGTCTAGATAAGAAGTTTAGTTGTGATAACAGATGTTAGAATTATCTTTGTTGCTATAAGTCACTGTTAGGAGTAATTTGGTATGTTGTAATAGGTAGCCAATACACCATGAGAGTTTAATAATACACACAATTGACACCATGATTTGCTTTATTCCAACAGTAAAATATATAGTGTAATATTAATATGCATTTAGACACACACACAGAATCTTTATGTTTTATGAGATGATCAGTTTAAATTATATGCTAGACAATGAGATAGATAGCAAAGCTCTGCTCCTCGTGAATTAGTTTATTTCTCCAAGGCTGTCTGCATGCATGCTAAGTCACTTCAGTCACGTCCGACGCTGTGCGACCCTATGGACCATGGCCCACCAGGCTCCTCTGTCCATGGGATTTGCCAGGCAAGAATACTGGAGTGGGCTGCCATGTCCTCCTCCAGGGGATCTTCCCAACCCAGGGATCAAACCTGCGCCTCTTATATCTTTAGCACTGGTAGGCAGATTCTTTACCACTATTACCACCTGAGAAGCCCAAGACTGTCTATATAATCTCTCTTACTTTTTAATAAAGAAACTATAGAAGCAAATTTTATTGCCATCTATTTTCCCTTGCTTATAGGTTTGTGTATAGGGTTTTGTACAGTGATTTTATTTTATTTTATTTTTTCCCATTTTTTTTTATTAGTTGGAGGCTAATTACTTTACAATATTGTAGTGGTTTTTGTCATACATTGACATGAATCAGCCTGTACAGTGATTTTATCAACAAAGGATTTTTTCTACCAATTTTTTAATTCACTGATAATATACTGCATTTTTCTGATTCAAAATGTCCTTCACATTTTAACACTGATGAATTATACAATTGACATGGATATCAAAATACATTAATAGTTTTGGAATGTTAATATTGAGAAAAAGAAGTAAGTAATTTAATACAGGCTATAACATTTATTCCAGTTTCTTCTCTCTAAGTGGAAGCTAGGCATGAGGAAGGGGGAAATTGATGATGATGCTACAATTGCAGAAGGATGTACATAAGAATAATAAGTAAAATTAATGATAAATCAAAAACATTTTTTTTCACATGGAGGCTGAAAAAATCCATCTATATTTAATAACAGTATTTAATGGTAATGATCAACTAAGAATATCAGGTTGCAAATATAAAAAAAATATAAAATTAACAGTGAAATAATATTAAATAAAGGATTAATTAAATAATAGAAGTACTGATATATACACAAAAACATTTAATTAAACAGATATAAAAAACATTATGAGCAACTGAATGTTAATAACTTGACTGAGAAAGACCAGAAAACTGGAAGATAGGAAATGAAAGTTGGATGTAGTTATTTATCAGCTATCATCAGGATCATGTAACTCAATGTGTTTTGGTGTCTTATTTCTTGTATAAAATGATGGTATTTATCTCTTGAATTTACATATGATTAAAAAATGTGAGATTATTGTTGTCTTCAGCAAGACTGAAAGCAAAATTAAACTAAACATTGATTAATCCTGTATCAATATTATAAATCAGATTACAAACCAAGAAAGGACAAATAAAATTAATACAAACTAATTCATTAAAGTATAGTGCACTAGCTGTAGTGTGTTCAGTTCAATTCAGTTCAGTTGCTCAGTTGTGTTTGACTCTTTGTGACCCCATGAACTGCAGCACGCCAGGTATCCCTGTCTTTCACCAACACTCGGAGCTTGGTCAAACTCATGTCCATCAAGTCGATGCTGCCATCCAACCATCTCATCCTCTGTCTTTCCTTTCTCCTCTTGCTTTCAATCTTTCCCAGAATCAGGGTCTTTTCTAAGAATCAGTTCTTCACATCAGGTGGCCAACTGTTGGAGCTTCACCTTCAACATCATTCCTTCCAATGACAATTCAGGACTGTTTTCCTTTAGGATTGACTGGTTGGATCTCCTTGCAGTGCAAGTTACTCTCAAGAGTCTTCTCCAAGACCACAGTTCAAAAGATCAACTCTTTGGCGCTCAGCTATTTTTATGGTCCAACCCTCACATCCATACATAACTAGTGGAAAAAACACAGTTTGACTAGATGAACCTTTGTTGGCAAAGTAATGTCTCTGATTCTTAATATGCTGTCTAGGTTAGTCAAAGCCTTTCTTCCAAAGAGCAAGAGTCTTATAATTTCATAGCTGCAGTCACCATCTGCAGTGATTTTGGAGCTCCAAAACGTAAAGTCTCTCACAGTTTCCATTGTTTCCCCATCTATGAAGTAATGAGACCAGATATTTCCCATGTAGTAATGGGACAGGATGCCATAGTCTTAGTTTTTTTGAATGCTAAGCTTTAAATCAGGTTTTTCATTCTCCTCTTTCACTTTCATCAAGAGGCTTTTTAGTTCCTCTTCACTTTCTGCCATTAGGGTGGTGTCATCTCCATATCTGAGGTTATTGATATTTCTCCCAGCAATCTTGATTCCAACTTGAGCTTCATCCAGCCCAGCATTTCCCATGATGTATTCTGCATATAAATTAAACAAGCAGGATGACAATATACAGCCTTGAAATACTCCTTTCCCAGTTTGGAACCAGTCTACTGTTCCATGTACAGTTCTAACTTTTGCTTCTTGACCTGCATACAGATTTCTTAGAAGGCAGGTCAGGTGGTCTGGTACTCCCATCTCTTTAGGAATTTTCTACAGTTTGTTGTGATCCACAGAGTCAAAGGCTTTAGCATTGTCAATGAAGCAAAAGTAGATGTTTTTATGGAATTCTCTTTCTTTTTCAGAGATCCAATGGATGGTGGCAATTTGATCTCTGGTTTCTCTGTCTTTTCTAAATCCAGCTTGAACATCAGGAGTTTCTCAGTTCATGTACTGTTGAAGCCTAGCTTCGAGAATTTTGAGCATTACTTTGCTTACATGTGAGATGAGTGCAACTGTGCAGTAGTTTAAATATTCTTTGGCATTGCCTTCCTTTGGGATTGGAATGAAAACTGAACTTTTCCTGTACTGTGGCCACTGCTGAGTTATACATATTTTTTGGCATATTGAGTGCAGCACTTTCATGGCATCATCTTTTAGGATTTGAAATAGCCCAGCTGGAATTTCATCATCTCCACTAACCTTGTTCATAGTGATGCTTCCTAAGGCCTACTTGACTTCATATTCCAGGATGTCTGGCTCTAGGTGAGTGATCACACCATTATGATTATCTGGGTTGTGAAGATCTTTTTTGTATAGTTCTTCTGTGTATTCTTGCCACCTCTTCTTAGTATCTTCTGCTTCTGTTAGGTCCGTACAGTTTCTGTCCTTTATTGAGCCCATCTTTGCATGAAATGTTTTATTGATATCTTTAATTTTCTTAAAGAGACCTCTAGTCTTTCCTGTTTTATTGTTTTCCTCTATTTCTTTTCATTGATCACTTAGGAAGGCTTATCTCTTTTTGCTATCCTTTGGAACTCTGCATTCAGATGAGTATATCTTTCCTTTTCTCCTTTGCCTTTTGCTTATCTTCTTTTCTCATATTTGTAAGGCCTCCTCAGACAACCATTTTGCCTTTTTGTATTTCTTCTTCTTGGGGATGGTTTTGGTCACAGCCTCCCGGACAATGTATGAACCTCCATCCATAGTTCTTCAGGCACTCTCTCTAGCAGATCTAATGCCTTGAATCTATTTGTCACTTCCACTGTATAATCGTAATGGATTTGGTTTAGTTCATACCTAAATGATCTAGTGGTCTTCCCTACTTTCTTCAATTTAAGATAAATGTCTCAGTAAGGAGTTCATGATCTGAGCCACATTCAGCTCCCAGTCTTGTTTTTGCTGTCTATATAGAGCTTCTCCATCTTGGATGCAAAGGATATAACCAGTCTGATTTTAGTATTGACCATCTGGTGACATCCATGTGTAGAGTTGTCTCTTGTGTTGTTGGAAGAGGGTGTTTGCTGTGATCTGTGTGTTCTTTTGGCAAAAGTCTGTTAGCCTTTTCCCTGCTTCATTTAAGGCCAAACTTGCCTGTTTCATCTGTTGACTTCCTACTTTTGCATTTCAGTTCCCTATGATGAAAAAGACATCTTTTTTTGGTGTTAGTTCTAAAAGGTCTTATAGGTCCTCATAGAACTGTTCAACTTCATCTTCTTTGACATTAGTGGTTGAGATATAGACTTGGATTATGTGATAGTGAATGGTTTTGTTTGTAAACAAACAGTGACCATTCTTTCATTTTTGAGATTGCCCCCAAGTAATCTTGTGTGTTATATACCTGGAATAAAAATCTGATCATGTTTTCAAGAGTTTGTACTCTAAAGGGAAATATAGAGACTAAAATGCACTCACAATAAAAGTGTGAAGATAAATACTAACTTCTTAACTCTTCTTAGAAGAAAAGTTAGGGGTTAAAATTGAGTAGGAATTACACTTGAAAGGAGTCAGAAATGGGACTGGGCATGACAGGATGGGAGCCGGTGTTAGTCTTTGGAAGTTTGAGATAGAGAAAGGAATTCTGGGTAGAATTAAGAACGTAGGCAAAGTTTGGAGATAATGGAGAAATGGTAGGGAGAAAGTTCAGATATACAAGACAGTAGAATCATACAGCTCTTGGTGGAAATTGTTGAGATATGAAGTATGAGAGTAAAACACGGGCAAACTACAAGCAGTAATATAACATTTGGAACAAATAAAATAAGCAGGTAAAAAAATAAATTCAACTCCAAAGAAAAGATATCCAAACTCCAGGAGTTGGTGAAGGACAGGAAAGCCTGGCATGCTGCAGTTCATGTGGTCGCAAAGAGTCAAACACAACTGAGCAACTGAACTGAACTGAAAAAAATAAATTCAACTCCAAATAAAAAATATATAGGTAGCATTTAAGAATATAATAGACCATATGAAATACACATACAGGGTAGGAAATTTTTATTAATCGAGATAAATTGAGATAATAGTTCTTTGTCAAATTTTATAGCAACTTGTTCTAAAAAAAAAAAAGTAGTCCAAATGTTAGTTGTATATTACTTGACTTTTAAAAAACAAAAATTCATACCAGATAGTTTGGTTTGGATGATCTATAGTTATGTCTTACGTTGAGCTCAGGAAAACTCTAATCTCTAAACCAATCCTTATGTTACCTTAATTATAAAAGAATCTTTTTAGATATCATTGAATTAAGACGAGATAAAAATTATCCTGGATTATCATAATGGTTTAATATAATCACAAGGTAACCTCTAAGAGAGGAAAAGAGGAGGGTCAGAATCATACAAGGTGATATGACAGTGGAAGCAGAAATCATTTTAGAGAGAAATTTGAAGATGGTCTGCTGTTGACTTATAAAATGAAGGAAAGATTGTGAGTCAAGCAGTGCAGGGGGCCTCTAGAAGCTGGAAAAGACAAGGATACAGATTCTCCGCTAGAGTGTATAGAAGAAATATTGACAAAGCCTTGATGTTATCCTAACAAGACTTAGTTCAGACTTCTGACTTCCAGAACTATATGATAGTAAATTTCTGTTAATCCCCCAAATTTGTAGTAATTTGTTATAACAGCTGTAAAAGATGCATATGATTGGATTCCAGTTTATTTTTGTATCAACCCTTGTTTTGGGTTTTACCTTGTCCTTGATCACCCCCACTTTACATTCATCTTTCTTGTTCCAACTGTCTGCCTTGAGAACTTCAAGCTCTAGGCAACAGACATGAATAAAACTGCCTCACAGAGACCATTTGGCTCTTACAATTGCATATGGCAGAATCCCTTTAATGAATTTTATTTAGTATGTCTAGGGGTTCAGATTCTCTGAACCCTGGTTGCAACAAATGTTCTAACTACTTGAACACCGTTCCAGAAAGTGCATGGAATTTTGTATTATTTGCTCATCTTAAAAAAAATTTTCTCTACATTTGTCACGATAACTTCCTGTACACAAATGTCTCTGCCATCATTAAGAATAGGTTTTGGATCACTAGCAGAATCTTACTATCTCTTATTCCTTAACTGACCACAGAAAAATAACTCCACATAGTTAGCATGCCCCAAAGGACTCAAACAGTGGTATAATTATTTAGGGCTTAAGTAAACTATTAGCTACATATGAACATATTGAATTTCAACCATTCCAAAGGTGGTATTTGTGTATTTATCACACCAGAATCAACCCTGGGATTTTGACATTTTATGTATATAGAGGATGATTGAGTTTTATGATATCAAGAAAAATGTGATATTTAAGGATTTTTCCTTTTTTCATGATATTTGCAAACTATATTCATTTTCTATTGGCTTTTTTCTTCTATTGGCTTTAATCAAGTTAACCCAAGGTCTACGAGTTTCTTATAGAAGATAAATTGTGTATTTAAGGGATAGGGAAAAGAGGATAAACGACTCTTTCAAGTATCTGTTGGGAGTTGATTTGTTTAAAAATTCCATTTCTTTGCTTTGTTGTTTATGAGGAGAAACTTGTCTATCAGATATCAAATTAAGTTCAAATGAAACTGTGATCGGAGGTCTCAGTTCCCTTGATCTATTCTCTGTGTAATACTGTAAATCATATAGTCACATTCTTCCTCCTGAAGCCAGCCAGTCTTTTGCCTTGCAATAGCTTTGCAGGAGGCTCTGTCAAGTTCTGCCTGTGGTTTCCAAACTCATATCAAATAAATCTCATACTATACTAGCCCTGGGGCCATGAGAATGTTCAGGCAGTTGGTAAATTTCATCTCAACAATGAATTTCTCTCATGTATGTTCCAAAACATATTTATAGGTGCATAGCATTCTCTTGAAGGTATGGAGAACTCCAAAAGTATTAGAGTTAGAAATATTAATATTAATTTCAGAACTGTTAGTGTACGCATGCATGCTTGACTCTTTGCAACCCTACGGACTGTAACCCACCAGGCTCCTCTGTCCATGGGATTTCCCAGGCAAAAATATTAGACTGGGTTGCTCTTTCCTCCTCCAGGGGATCTTCCTGACCCAGAGATGAAATCATGTCTCCTGCATTACAGGCAGATTCTTTATGACTGAGCCACCTAGAAAATAGATGATTTTAAAGCTATGAGGGTGGATATGGCAACCTAAGAAACTTGCCCTTTTCTCTTGAAAATAGAAACTACTCAAGAATAAAAACTAACACTTAAATGTGAGATACCAAAAGAATTAAAAAAGAATGAAAAATTAGAATGTAAAAACCACCAGAAAATAGAGTCCTTTAGGTTACTGGAAAAGAAAGATCTAATGTATAAATCCAGAAAATTAAGCATATTTGGAGATTATATTTACTACTCTACAAAAGCCAAGTTTACATTATCAGATTCTTATTTTTTAACTTTTGAAAATTAATATTTTTACTTAGTAAATTTACTTTTTACTTAGTAAAAAGTAATTTTTCCTCCTCCTAAAGAAAAAAAAATAGAGATATCTAGTGTATAATATGTCTTGGAATTTTTTTAATGCCATTTATAAATACACATACACACATCTTAATCTATCTATTGTTGTCTTTTCTATTAATAGATTTGTGGCCTTTTTCCTAATTATTTTCTGTAGTTCTAAGTCTCATGTTAATGTAATTTAGAAAGTTAATGTCAGATATTTTACATTATTGTTTATTTCAGATTTAACAGCATATTGCAAATGTTGTTGTAATGACAAGAAATCTTCCAAAAATTAGTTTTTATAAATTTAAAGATAACAGAATAAGCATTGCTATATAGATGAATAACTAGGAGAAATGTTTGAAAAAATTATCACAAAGTATTAGAATGCAGAATACATAAGGATTAAAATTCTTTAATATTTATGAAATATTCATTTTAAGTAAATCCCTTGTTGTTCTTATCACATTTGGAAGCATTATTTAATTTTCTTCTGTTATGGACATTTCTTTGATTTTATCGTCTCTGAAATTACCCCCTACCTTCCCACTTTGATTCTCCTTTTGTTTTAAATGCCCTTCTCTGTCTTCATTCACTAAATATTTTGTCAATTGTTTGAATTTTCCAAAACATGAAGGAGAGTTGCTAAACTTAGCTGTTTCTGTTTTCTTCTCTGCAACAAAAAACTAATCAGTTAGGCTCCATTTAGATACAGAAGAAGGGAAACTATTGAACATTTATTCTGAGTATACTTGTCTGTTGGAAAACATGAGAAATTAAAGTTTGTTAGATATAATGAAAAATGATGAAACAAGATAATAGTACAACAGCATTACTCATTACTTAATTTTTAGATACCTAGAGAAATTTAAATTTTACTGACAGGAAAATTCAAGTGAATAAATATGATGTGTAGAAAATGAGACATTTATTGTATTTTCATAGAAGTCAATGACTTGTATCCAAATAGCAATTGAGTCTGGATAGTGTAATTTAACTCATGAGAAACTAATTAGATTGTGGTTATTTGAACATACTCAAATAATTATTACCAAATCAAAAGATGAACTGCAATTTGAATTTGTAACAAATAATTTAAACATAATTGCAAAGCAGTGTAAAAGTTTCCTAAGAAATTTATGTAGGTGTTAAGCAATAAGAAGCAATATAAAATTATGAAGTTTTGATTGAAGAAAATGTAGAGATAAATAATTTAAGAAACACAGTTCTTTATTTTTTACTTTAATTTATTTATTTTTAATTCGAGGGTAATTGCTTTAAACTGGTGTGTTGGTTGTTGCCATACATCAACATGAATCAGCCATAGGTGTACATATGTCCACTCCCTCTTCAAACTCCCTCCCACTTCCCACCTCATCCCACCCCTCTAGGTTGTAGGAAACACAATTCTTTAATAACAAATATGATAGTTACCTTAAGATTTGCAAACCAAGAAATTCTACATTAAAAGAATTTCAATAAATGATGCATGCCCCTGAAAAACGATCTTATTTGGTCAAATCAGTTCTCAGTTGATAAATCTTCCTATAAGTCCTTGGCTTACTGAAAACTGTAGGTGCATCTCTATAAATTATGACTGTTCACTTTTGATATGTCTTTTGCTTCCTATATTTTCTAATTTGATGTAACTTATGACCACTGGAGAGATGGCACAGAACTCAGTCAAATTCATTGTTAGCTTTCATCAAAGCCTCAGAAGCATTTTCTTTTTCTCCAAACCTTTTCAGCACTATACAATATGTAGATATGATTCTGATGTCTATATTTTTAATAAACATCAATAAAACTGTATTCTACCACCAAGGATGTTTCATGATCATCTTAAGGCATTGTGTGTTTTTTATTAAAGTATATTGTGTTTAAGTTAAAAAAAAATAAGGCAAGCAACCCAACACTCTTTCAATACAGTGATCATCTGGGAGTGTTTGTGACTCCCTAGTGCCACTGGGAACTAGGTACCCTCAGCCGCCATATCTGCCCTTCCCTTCCCCTTCCAGCTGTTCCTGACTAGACCAAAATTGATTCCTTTCACTTGTTATCTACCAGACATTGAAAACAAAGTTCATTCCCTGTTTTTCACTTTGTTAAAAGTTTTTGTAAATAATTACAATCAGACAAAAAAGTTTTATTATCAAGATAATATAACCTTTAAAACTGTTATCTTTGAAAAGAGATTTATTGAATACATAATTTTCTTTAAAAAGCATTAATGTTTATCACTGATCACACTAAAAAACACACATACATACATAAGAATTGCTTGAAATATTATATATTTACAGTTCAATAATTATAATTTTAATTTTAAAGGATTAATTTAAAAATTTTATTATACAGCTAATATTGTAACAGCTCTCATTGCTTTAAGAGATCTCTACTTGAGATATACCCTAAGACAGTGAATAGCAAATAGTAAATTCTCAAAAAAATAGCAATTATTTTGTCAGCATATTCTGAAATTTAATCTTCAGTAAAATACATGGGAAAACTTTTCAAAATCTTACTTGGCACTTTTGTACCATTCTAACTTGAAAGAAACACACACACACACAAATACATATACCACAATATTCAAGCAACAGTATGAAGTCTCTAGTAAATTTATTTATCATAATTGAAAAAAATAATTAGTAATCCCTTCTATGTTTACTTAGAAGAGTGAATTCTAGTACTAGATAATTCCATAATTTGTAAATGAAATTTCTGAAGGAATTTTTCTTTTCTTTTTCTTTTCATGTTTTTAAAAGGAGAGTCACAAGAGTATACTGGAAGCACAAAGAATTTCCTGCAGTGCTGAAAGAGAGTACTTTTCAGGCCCTCAGGATAATTTCAGAATATGGTTATCATTAGAATTCAGTGCCAAATGTTTTTTTCCTCCAGGTTGAGTATATCTGATGATACTGGTACTGAATCTGAACATTGTGTGGGAGACTTATAGAAACAATCATTTGTAGTGGTGATAGCAACAATCACATTCTATTTTTTTTCAGTTTTGTAAACTGTAAAAAATATTCTTCTTGGTGGCATGTAAGAGTGGGGCTAGTAGCAGCTGCTGGTGTTGGAGAAGGTCGTTGAGAGGCCGTGACTGCTGGTTAACCCACCAGCTGGAGCTGGGCTGTCAGAGGATCCTTGCTCACTTCTGTGTTCTTGGAAGGTAGATACGGTCCATAGTCCTCACGCTAGGAGCTATTTCAACAACACAGCCTTGAGAGAGCAATGCACTGCTGAGACTATCAGATCTAGAATATGTGATTGAACCCAATTAAGGTCTCTATATAAACTTTTAGATTCTGGTGGCAAGATATGGAGATCTACTCATCCTGTGGCCGCCTAAGACAAGTCTTGTGTATATCAGTCCCCTTGCTTATTAAACCTGCCACCTACCAATCTGGAGTGGTTTGCCTGTTTCTTTTGTCTCTGCTTTCCCTCTATGTATGGTGGCCAGTTTCAGAATTCACTCAGGAAATTCGCAGAGCTGTAAACCACCAATGAGAAATATTAAGCTAAGAAAACGGCATTCTGCTTAGCTGTATGAAGTAAGATATATGATTACACAATGTCATTCATTTTCCGCTTTGTTCTCATCTTGGCTTATCATTTTCTCTTGAGCAAAAACGCAGCTCAATTGGTCTAGTACCACCCGTACATAAATGACTACATGGAATCACATGTCTCCTCACTCTGTATTTTGAGTCAAACACATGGAAGATTGATATAAAAAATAAAATTCATGTTTCTCAAACCCAGTTAATTGCTAAGTGAGAGAATAGACAAGACTATATTTACAGAAATTGCCTCTAGACCAGCCCATGCTCTAAGATTTTTAATGACTGTAATATATATTTTTTTCCATTTAAAGGAGCAAATGTTTACCTCTTTTCACTGTTTTAAGACACTGGACTGCTAGCATTCATCTTGAAAAAATGACCTATGCTTTTAGAAACTGTGTTTTGATATTTAAAAATAAAAGACAATTATAAAGTTGTTAGTGATTTTGTGCATGTAGACATGAAGGTATTTAATATTTTTTTTTTACAGAGGGTTTCAGAGGTTAAAAATGATGCTGCTAAAATTCAGTTAATTAACTTATAAAGCTCTTAAACATAATTGACAAAATTCCTCAAATTTTAATTTGGAAGGGTCAAGCTAGAAGAATTCAAAGTGGAATACATGTGACAGAAAGAAAGCGAACTGTGTCACTGAGAAATCAGTACACAGTCTGCATCCCTTCATTTTATGTAACTCATATTTCATGCAATATTAAAATCATAAATAAAGCAGATGATACTAATGAGGACACTAGACAACTAGTCCAAATACTTTTTTGTCTAGCACATTTTGCCATTAATTAATCTGGTAACCTTGATCTAGTCCAGAACTGAAGTCCTCACATTTTCTATGTGTAACTTAAAGGACCTACCTTTGATCATCTGTTACAAAGTTTTAAAATTTAATTTTAAATAATAGAAAAAATAATGGCTTATATGAGAAAATTTCGTCAACTAAATGAATATATATAGTTAGACCTAATCTAAGGCTTCTGATTATAAGATTTTTGTATACTAAATACCAGCAAATCTGGGTTGTCTTTAGCTTTCTCTTACCAATGTGAATTAACAGCATTTGAGAAACTGGCAGAATAACCCAGACAGCACTTAAAATAAACCAATATCAAATCAAGCTTTCCTGTGTAGGCAAGCTTTCTCCTATCAATAAGATTTTCAAAGAGAGAGCAACAAAGGTCATAAATAAACCTATTTAGGAAAAAAAGTGATTTCTTAAATGATTTCTTCCCATTTACAGTAAACTTACTTTAAACATTGATGGAGCTGACAAATGTAACTGTAAACAACAAACACATTTTGCTTGAGGGCCCCACAGACTTACAGAAAAATTTCACATTTTGAATCTGCTTTCTTCCCCTTTCTTTCCTTCTCTGTCATCTATTCTTGCATTTCCTTACAGCCTTACTTTTCATCCTATCAGATTTCTTTTTCAGTTGCTTTCACATAGCTCTGCAAAAAATAAAATGTTGCCTAGAATTTATTGCCCATTTTGTCTTATTTATCTACAACTTTGTTCATCTTGAAAATTGTCAATTAAGTGGACTGAGAGTTGCTTATTATGAGATAACATCTTTAAGAAGGTTTCTACAGAGATTGCTGGGCACTGCTCTTTTGAAAAGTGCTTCTTTTAAGAATTAGCTCTGCTTAGGACCATCAGATGATCCTTTGACTTGCTTTGTCAGGATTTTAGCTCCTGCATCACTTAGCTGTGGGTATAGTTGGAAGCAGGTCAGCCTGTGACTTATGCCTTAATAACGTGTTCCTGGTATTATCTTACCTTGCCCCGTGTGTGTTCACTGCTGACTCAACGATACTTCTAATTAGAGTTCTTAATTCTTGGCTATTTCAGTACCTGAATATTGTATTGCAGGTGCTGTTGTGAAAGAACTAATCAATAGTAAATGAATTATGGAGAATTAATTCCCTTATTGCTGTGCTTATAGTCTGCAGGGTTTGGGTGTTGTTGTTTTTTTTTTTTTTTCCTCCCTTCCTTCTTTACCTGGTCACCAAATTGTGTTAGATTGTCATGTTCCCTGAGATAACAAATCTTGAAAATAGCTCTCAAAGCATGGCTCTATATTATTTTCTAAAAGAGAACATCTTCTCATGGTGTAATAGGCAATTCAGACATCCCTGGGCATTCTAAGTGAGATATAAAGCAGGTCATCCCCTGAGTTTGAAGGAGATAAATGTGGTAAAACACTGTACCAATGATGTTTTAGTCTGCTGACCTTGGTGTGAGAATGAAAAGTGATTTTAAATTCAAAGCAAAGTTAGTAGAGCTTCACAGCAACTTATTAGGCTGATATCCTAAGCTTGCATTTTTCTACTTTTTGTGCCTGACCCCATCAGCCTCTGGAATTCATCACAACAATCTAAATGCACCCTCCATTGTCAGTATCTAAATACTTCCCCAAGTTTTTGCAAGCTAACACAGCAGATTCCTAAATAGCCTGTAGATTCAGTCTTCCTCCTCTTGTCTAGGGTTTTGTGTATGTCCACTCTTGTTTCAGGAATGTTGTATGCTCCTTCCTTTAGGAAACACTTTCTGAAAGTTTTATACATTTACCCAACACTCTAGTATTGAGTTCCTATTATCATATTATGTTTCACACTGTAATATATTCCTCATTAAGCTGTTTAGTTTCCTTGTTAAGTAGTGATATTGAGGAAGGAAGAAGACTCTGTACCCTATTGGAATTTGTATGTTCAACATCTGGTATGATTCCTCATATATATTGGTAGTGGTTCAGTCGCTAAGTGGTGTCCAACTCTTAAGACCCCATGGACTGCACCAGACCAGACTCTTTTGTCCAGGGGATTTTCCAGGCAAGAATACTGGAATGGGTTGTCATTTCCTTCTTTAGGGGATCTTCCCAACCCAGGGATTGAATCTGGGTCTCCTGTATTGAAGGTGGATTCTTTACCACTGCTGCTGCTGCTGCTGCTAAGTCTCTTCAGTCGTGTCCGACTCTGTGTGATCCCATAGACGGCAGCCCACCAGGCTCCTCCATCCCTGGGATTCTCCAGGCAAGAACACTGGAGTGTGTTGCCATTTCCTTCTTCAATGCATGAAAGTGAAAAGTGAAAGTGAAGTTGCTCAGTCGTGTGCGACTCTTCGCGACCCCATGGACTGCAGCCTACCAGGCTCCTCCGACCATGGGATTTTCCAGGCAAGAGGCCTGGAGTGGGTTGCCATTGCCTTCTCCACTAGGGAAGCCCAAATATAATGGGTCTTCAATAAATGTTTGTATAATGAATGAATGACTCTCTCATGGCATGATGGTTACCTGCAGAATTTGTATATGATAAAAACTTTAAGTTCATGTTTTGGCTCTGCCTCTGAATAGCTCTGTGACTTTGTTCATATCACTTCTTTTATTCTCCATGTGCGTCTTTATAAAATGAGATAAGAGTAGACTCAGTCTCACAGATATATATTAAAAAGCAATGACTACAGTTCCTCACCGTGCCTGACCTAATGACTGAACAATTGCATATGTGTGTGTATGAGTGTTTGTATGGATTTTTCTGTTAACATATTTTAAAGTATTCATAGACATTGAATAATATAAAGAACACTATATAAATTGATTCTGTATAACATAGTTATACAAACAAACAAGCACACATATATATCATTGATGTTAAAGAATATTGTAGTTCCTTTCCTTCAACTAAATGAGTGAATTTTTATTTTTGTTTTTGTCTTGCTTTTTTTCCTCCATAGAAACATATTATGACAAACAAATGAACTCCACTGGTGTCTTGTCTTCTCTCTCTTTCCATGAACCAAAATATTTTCTGTTTTATAATATAACTAATTTATTTTGAGATCATTTGGACATAAGTAACATCCCCTTCAATTAATTACAATAGACTACATTTTCTTCCCCTCTTTCAACATTATTATCTTTTATTTTAATAAGATCACTAAATCTCACATCTCTCAACTGTGAAACACAGGTGTCAAAATACATGGTTTCTTAATTCCCGTTCATGTCAAAAAATTGATTTTTTGTAGGGGTGAGTATTTATAGCCAGGGTACCATGGTGATTATTAAAATATTTATTAACTGTACAGTATGTAAACTAGTAATATATACCAGGAAACATAGAAATTTGAAGAGGTATTTCAAAGGTAAGAGCAGAGTCAGAACTGTTCATCATTCATTCATTAATACCTTTATTTAATAAGTATATTATTGGCCTCTTACTTGGTAACAAATGGTACCTAGTATGTATGAAATATTTACAGTATTCTAAATTCCAGTGTTTACATGAATTATCTCATCTAAAACTCTACAACAAGGCTGTATATTATTATCAGTGTTGTTATTGTTATTATTATACAAGTGAGATAAAAAAAAAAACTACTAAAGAATGTGCTAAGATCACATAGCAGGTAAGTGGACAATCTGGGAATGAAACTCATGTCTTTCCGAATCTGCAGCTATTCAGTGGCCTTGGTCAAAAAGTAGGATACCACTTTCGCTATGACGGGAGAGAATGACGTGGACTCTAAATTGAAAGAGGTGATATTTCAGACTCTAAGACGGAAGCTCACATTATGTAATGATGAACTCCACAGTGCTGTGAGGTTCAAGGTTATATAACTAACTCCCTCCCTCTCACAAGTGATCACCATTAAACCTAAAGAGAAATTCATCATGTGACCTTCAGAAAGGATACTGAGTGAAAAACAGCATTCATCCACTTGTCATTACAGGTATTCACGAAGCTCCTATCCTATGTAATGCACAGTGCTGGATGCTACTGATGGAATCATGAATTAAGCCAGGTCCTTTCTCTCAATAACTGAAGAACATGTTGGTACTTATTTATTTATCTAGCTTTCTATTTCTAAGAAGCCCTGATCCTTTCCAGGTGTTTTTTTTGTTTTTTTTTAATCTCTTGAATATATTGCCATGGCTTCTTGATAGGATAACATTTTCAAAATACTTTTCCGTTGACTTATTTTCACTATGCTCTCCTGTTTGATCATGTTTTTATTGCTGACGTCTCTGTTTTGGTCTCCTTTGCCTTTTCTGCATTCACTTATTCTGTCTTTGTCCTCAGCACTTGCCATTGCCTTCTAAGCAACACCTGTGATTTTTAAAATGCACTGCGCTCTTATACTCCCTCATAACAGGTTGTGACTATCACTCTCATTCCATCCCAACTTCATCTTTAGTGGCCTTATGTTGGAAGCTCAAAATCAATTTTGCTAGTTTATACATCAAGAAAATTTAAAAAATTATTACAAATCAGGGCTTGGTTTTAATTTTCAAGCCTGTTGCTGTTGATAAATCTCTTTGAGTAGTCCAAGAGAGTACTTTTGTTCAATGTCAAAGTAAAATGTTTAGAGAAGTACCTGACACATGCTAGGTGATGCTAAATTATTATTATATGAGTATTTTTGAATAATAGTGAACTTTTGAAACACTTGAAACTTATACATAGTATAGTAAATCAATTATACCTCAATAAAAAATAGCAAGTCCCCCAAATCAAAACACATACATTACCATACGTAAACTTAGATAGTCAGTGGAAATTTACTATATAATGCAGGGAGTTCAACCTGGTGCTCTGTGACAACCTGAAGGGGTTGGATGAGGTGGGAGATGGGAAGGGGGTTCAAGAGGGAGGGGGCATACATGTTCCTAGGGCTGATTCATGTTGAAGCATGGCAGAAACCAAAACAATATTGTAAAGCAATCATCTGCCAATTAAAAATAAATAAATTTAAATAAAAATAAAACTGCTAAAAATCATTTGTAAATACAGAAATTGTGACTCTGAAGTTCTCTAAGCAATCATTTTTAAAAGATGGCAGTATATTATACCTTGGAAGTTGAACACATATTTTCTTAGAAATATAGCAAGTGAGATGAGTGAATAAAACTCACTTATGCACTTATTCAAGATGACTTGCATAAAAATGTTCCCTATCACTATGCCAAATTGTCCATTGTGGAAAATAAAAGACTGAAAACACACTTTGGAGAACACAGTCCAAATGCTGCCAGGTACTTAGGCTTCTTAGAATATAGCTGAGTATCCTTTTCACCTGATGGGAAAGAACTATAGAGAAAATATACAAGAGCGGGTAGACGGTGAAACTAAAATCACATTAAATTATACAGAATTTAAATTTTAGCCACAACTCCATTTATTTCTCTGAGGTTTCTCCTCTTTTTGAAAAAAATACATGTCAATATGTCCCCATTACAAGATGAAACATTATTTTAAAATTTCACTTGGCTGTCTTTCTAAATTAGTCACTGAAGTCTTATATTGAACCATATATTTAGTAAACAGCTGACATGCAAGGATTTTAGTTTGTGTCTTCCAAGTCTCTTTTGCAAGCTTTAAGTTGGAAAAGTAAGATAGTATAACATAATGATTAAAAAAAAATAAAGGCTCTAGACTCTAAAATCAAACTGCTAGGATTTTGTCTAGACTCTGCTACTTGTGATAGCCTCTCTGTACTCATATTTCCTCAGCAGAAAAGATGGTTAAAATAATATTATTATTTTTACTTAGGGCTTTGTTATGAAGATTAAATATATTAAACCCTATACAACACTTAGAACAAAACCTGAAATTGGAACTATTTAAATAGCACATTTTCTATGAATATTTATAGCTAATGCTTTTTTCACATATATAAATTCCATAGTAAACACTATTTAGTGTTTAGAAGTTTTAGCTTGGAAAATGTATTCATATGAAGTAAACATATTATGTTATATACTGTGAATTTTGGAAGATCACAAAATATTTGGTACCTGTAATATTCTCAAACAGCTAGCAGTAAACAAAATAGATGAAAAAAATCCTTACTTTTGTGGAGCTTAGATTCTGTCATTTTTAAAATCTTATGATCTTATAGGCATATATGTATATCCAACAAATCACATCACAAATACTGTAGTAGGATAAGTAAACACTGGGTAGTAATTAATTATCAACTAAAAATCATGGTAAAAATCTGAGCTGCAACTTGAAAGATGAGTGATGCTACACTCACAAGAAAAAGCAGGGAGAACAATTCTTATCAATTTGGAGAACAATATGATCTAAGCAGAAAAATTTGAGTAGAGTCCCACGCAGCTTGAGAATCAGAAATAAGGCAAAGTGTGATGAATGTTGATGATGAAATGTATTGTTAGGAATAGGCTGTTAAGACCATGTGAAGGTGGGTAGAGTTTCTTGAAACAGACAATGAAGAGGAATGGAAGGTTTAATCCTGAGTATGCAAGGGCTTATGCTTACATACTATATATATTCCCATGCCAGAGGATTAAGATTCACCATTCTTTCCTCACTTCGCAGCAGTAAAACAGCTGTTACAAAATGATTCAATGACTCAATTTCTGAATCCTAGAGAAATCATTCAAAAATAATCTGTTATACTCATGTTCTCAATTTACAATCAAGAGGTTATTTTTATGAGAGAGATGGAGAGAGGAATATTTGCCTGACTTGTTGACATCTACCAATATTCCCATATACATTTATAAATTAATTTTTTCAACAGATATTCTATGGCAAAAAGTGTTTAGAAGATGATGACCAGAATTGGACACAGAACTTGATTTCAATGATCATAACAAAAAGGACAATAATCAAAATATACAGATGACTATTTTTCTGTTTGGAAATTAATTTTATGATAAAAGAAATTCAACAAAACATTGGAATGGGATTCTGAGAAGTGAGGGAAGAAATATGATTCTATTATCAATATAGACTGATATCAATGAAGGTATTGATGACAATGTATTTTATAAAGGTGGTGGAGTTTAAACTAGGCTCTGAAAAATCTGAGGGTTTTAGCAGAGGACTCTGGATTCAAGGGAAAGGGATTGTATGAACAAAGATAAGTCGATCTATTTGTTTTCTCCAGGACACCATCTATATCTTTTGTGTTATAGGTTCAGATATGTTTAAGGAGGCTCATGAGAATGTTATATTCAGAGTTTGGAGATGAATACTCCTTCTGGTATCAAAAGCTCTTTTAATCTCTGGACACATTACTTTACTTCTAACCTTTGCTTCTTCGGTTGCCAAATGGGAATAATAATAGTAGCTACCTCAAAAGATTATTGTGAATATCAAATAAAAGAATACTTAGAATAACATTAGAATAGTAACTGAATGACAGATACTGGAAGTGTATTGCTCAAAAAACATGAGCTATTTTCTTTATTAAGGAAAATTAAAAGGTGGCATTTATTGTGAAAGAAATTTGTTGGTAAGCTTGAAAACATATACAATGACAATATATAGAGGATGATGACATAATTTTGGATTTAATGGAAAAGACATGTGAAAACACTTGTTTTTGATTGAAAGACCGACTTGAGTTGGAATTTATTATTCTAATGCTGTGGCTTATTAGTAAGAATTCATAGGGGTTACAAAGAGTCAGACACGATTGAGCAACTTTCACTTTTCAGATTTCATAATCCTGAGTGTTTCTGTATTAGAAGTTTACAGATTTCACAAAAGCTAAATGATAAAAACAAACAAACGAACAACAACAACAAAAAAAACAATTATCCCAAGGGAGTGAGTTGCTGCAAGATTACTTTGTAAGCAAAGTAGTATTTATTTTCAACTCTCATTCTTCAAATGTCTTGACAATCCTTATATAGTTCCTTTATTTCTCCCAGTGATGACCTCCTTTCAAATCCTACTCTGAGGTTTAGAATGGTGTGAAATACTCACTGACAATGAGTTATAATCGGTGTGCATGACTCTGTCTTGAGTGGTATGGCTCTTTTTCTATTCTATAGGTTATCACTAGAAAATGATAATTTTTGTGATGAAATTAAAAAATTTTTATACTGCAATATTTGGGGGTCTGAGAAATTTACATCATTATCTTTAAAAGCAAGCTGCATCAAAAACTTCTTTAATTATCAAAAACTTCTTTAATTATCAAAATTGTAGTTTGTCTATGTTCCCTAAAGTTTTGTAATTTATTATTGGTATTTAACTTGCATTTATCTTTTTTCTTGTTGATGAACATAATAGAGGATTGTGATGTCAGTCATTGTTTATCCAACAAATAAAATAATAATGGTTGATAATTATACTTATAAACTACTACATTAATTATGCCATAAAACACTAATTATATAAACTACTACATTAATTATGCCAAGAAAATCCTTCCTAGGAAATTATGATTCTAATTACTACTTATTCCTACTCATTTATTTAGTTAAATGCATAAGTTAAACAGAAAAATCTATGAATTGATTGTTATGTGGACTATGCATCTACAAATGACGCAGTTGCTAAAGACTTTGACTCTACTTGGGGAGGATTATACTGTCACTACACCATTTCCACCACTCATGCATTTAAAACTAACTTCGACATGCATTATCTTGTAATGCTCTAAATAAACATCTAATATTATTATCCCTTTGGTGTGTAAAGAGAAAATATCAAATGGAGTAAAACACAATATATTATCACCAAAATAATGAGTACGCTTACCAATGGATAAAGCTGATATTTGAAAATATTCAGTCAGTTCAGTAAAGTCACTCAGTCGTGTCCGACTCTTTGCGACCCCAGGGACTGCAGCACACCAGGCCTCCCTGTTCATCACCAATTCCCGGAGTTTACTCAAACTCATGTCCATTGAGTCGGTGATGCCATCCAACCATCTCATCCTCTGTCGTTCCCTTCTCCTCGTGCCTTCAATCTTTCCCAGCATCAGGGTCTTTTCCAATGAGTCAGTTCTTTGCATCAGGTGGCCAGAGTATTGGCGTTTCCGCTTCAGCATCTGTTCTTCCAGTGAATAGTCAGGATTGATTTCCTTTAGGATTGTCTGGTTTGATCTCCCTGCAGTCCAAGGGACTCTCAAGAGTCTCCTCCAACACCACAGTTCAAAAGCATCAATTCTTCAGCGCTCAGCTCTCTTTGTAGTCCAACTCTCACATCCATACATGACCACTGGAAAAACAATAGCCTTGACTAGACAGACCTTTATTGGCAAAGTAATGTCTCTTCTTCTTAATATGCTGTCTATATTGGTCATAACTTTTCTTCCAAGGAGTAAGCATCTTTTAATTTCATGGCTGAAATATTGAAAATATTGGCTCTGCAGAAAATAAATAATAATATCTTAACATATACTGAACTTATGTATTCTCTAGGAAAGTGCATTTACTTAAAATAAAGCACAGAATTATTATGTTAACTGAAAGTAGACTCATAAAACATCACTAAAGCTAGGATTTTCAGTGCATATGTTTATCATTATAATTCCTAGAAAAACACATTTTCCTTCTATCATGTCCTATATATTGTCATGGAACAAAATCTTCTCTTAGTATGTCAAGGTTTATCATCTTCAATAAGCATATTCATAGATTATAACAAATATAAAATTTTTATGTAACAACACAAAATTCTTGGTAAACCTAGAATGCTAACTCTTTTTTTCTTCACAGATAGTCCCTTCTATTTCTGTTAATGTGGTATATCAAATACACCTCAATAGGAAGTAAAATTTGTGCAATTTTACAAATACACTAAAGTTGTTTTCATGCCCTCCTATCATCAAAACATAAAATTAATGACTTCAAGTTCTTATAATTTGTATATTTTTGTCACATATAGATGGTTGTATATAGCATTTCCTCCTGAAATATTTTGAGCACATAAAACCAAGTCAATGTAAATTGGCAGTAAGTCTAATTCTTTCTATTTTAGCACTGAAAGAACCTTACATGGAAAATCTGATTTCCATTTTTATAACACTGTCATTATCAAATTATCTGTCTTTACACTAACCAGTGAAATCAGTTGCAATTAACAGTGCTTTCTTAGCCAAAGAGGATGCAATTGCAGACATCAGACTATAATTTCTAGAAATAAAAATACAGTATAAAAAGGATAAATAAAGACAAGTAACAAAAAGTTAAAGAATTATCACAATTATTCACAGATATAATTGTGGATATGTGGATATAATGTGTGGATAATTATCCACACATAAATAATCATGAATTTGTCTAAAACACGCCGAGTTTTTGTCAATTTGTTACTTTCAGGTATGCATTAGGAAAGTTCTCTCTGTCTCAATAGTTATGTTTCAATGAAATTTCCTAGGTGGTGCTAGTGGTAGACAACCTGCCTGCAAATGCTGGAGATGTAAGAGATGTGAGTTCAGTCCCTGAGTCTGGAAGATAGCCCTGGAGGAGGAAATGGCAACCCACTCCAGTATTCTTGCCTAGAGAATCCCATGGACAGAGGAGTCTGGTGGGCTATAGTCCATGGTGTCACAGAGAGTCTGACACGACTAAAGAAATAGCACACGCATAGCACAGAGCACACAATAAAATATATACATGTATATTTATATACAATACACATAATAGAAAACTGATTTAAATTGCAATGCAAAATATACATATTAAAATATGTTTACTGACCTGTAATTGAACACAATTTACATCATGATCATTACAATACACAGATTTGACAATGATCACTATTATGGAATCAGTAGATGAATAATCTTAATAAGGAGTACAAGCAGTATGTTGAATATTATTTCTGAATTAAAAACCCCTGTAAGAAAGAAGTAGATAGAAAACAACTTCCAGTCTTATCCTGGAAATTAAATAAATACATAAATAAATCAGAGCTTTAGCATGTTGACTATAGAACAACTATTTGACTAATTTTGATGCTGTTTTTGAAGTAAGATATTTACTATTGTAAATCCTACAGAAGAGACACACACGGAAATAAAGATGAAAAATGCAAGCAGGGTTGATAAATAGGAAAGCAAGCTTACCTGGTCTTTTCACAGGAAAATTATGAAGTTGTTTAGTACAACTGACCAAAAAATAACACATTTGGGGACTTTTTTAGAAGTGACAAGAAAGGATAAGCTGCCTCCTAAACTTACTCTTTTTTGAGCTACATAAAAATCAATTACACAACAGAAAATTGGGGAAATAGACCTAAATTTTGAGACATTCGTACATTTGTAAAAGAAAGAAAGACACGGGAACCCAAGCTCTGATGGAGCAATGGTGTTTTAATCAACATGGTTTGGGCATATATACTGTCTTACAAGGTAGTTACTCTCAGCAAAGATAAAGATTAAAATTCCAGACTTACAAAACACAAGGTGATCCCTATTAAAGAGAGAAGAGGGTACTTATCACCATAATGAGAAACTAACAAAGGAAATGCCTGGATTCCTCAGCCCCAAGAAAGTTGTGCCTCTCCTCTTAATTCCTGAATATTCAGAAATTAATAAGGGCCAAAGGTTTCCTGACAGATCCAAAACAGCACACAGGAAGCCTCCTGTTAAATGCTTCCTGAAAATCAATCATCAGAATGATACATTCAGTATAAGTGATGAACCAACATTCAGTTCAGTTCAATCGCTCAGTCGTGTCCGTCAATTTGTAACCCCATGGACTATAGCACACCAGGCCTCCCTGCTCATCACCAGTTCCCGGAGTCTACTCAAGCTCATGTCCATTGAGTCGGTGATGCCATAGAACCATCTCATCCTCTGTTGGTTCTTTCTCCTCCCACCTTCGATCTTTCCCATCATCAGGGTCTTTTCCAATGAGTCAGTTCTTCACATCAGGTAGCCAAAGTATTGGAGTTTCAGCTTCAACATCAGTCCTTCCAATGAATGTTCAGGATTGATTTCCTTTAGGATGCACTGGTTGGATCTCCTTGCAGTCCAAGGGATTTTCAAGAGTCTTCTCCAACACCACAGTTCAAAAGCATCAATACTTTGGCGCTTAGATTTCTTTATAGCCCAAATCTCACATCCATACACGAACCATTGGAAAAACCATAGCCTTGACTAGACTGACCTTTGTTGGCAAAGGAATGTCTCTGCTTTTTAATATGTGGTCTAGGTTGGTCATAACTTTTCTTCCAAGGAGTAAGCATCTCTTAATTTCATGACTGCAGTCACCATCTGCAGTTTGAATCCCTCCAAAATCAAGTCTCTCACTCTTTCCATAGTTTACCCATCTATTTGCTATGAAGTGATGGGAACAGATGCCATGATCTTAGTTTTCTGGATGTTGAGTTTTAAGCCAACTTTTTCACTCTCCTCTCTCACTTTCATCAAGAGGCTCTTTAGTTCTTCTTCACTTTCTGCCATAAGGGTGCTGTCGTCTGTATATCTGAGATTATTGATATTTCTCCTGGCAATCTTGATTCCAGCTTGTGCTTCTTCCAGCCCAGCATCTCTCATGATGTACCCTGCATAAAAGTTAAATAAGCAGGGTGACAATATACAGCTTTGATGTACTCCTTTCCCGATTTGGAACCAGTTTGTTTTTCCATGTCCAGTTCTAACTGTTGCTTCTTGACCTGCATACATATTTCTCAAGAGACAGTTCAGATGGTCTGGTATTTCCATCAAGAATTTTCCACAGTTTGCTGTCATCCACACAGTCAAAGGCCTTGACATAGTTAATAAAGCAGAAGTAGATTTTTTTTCCGGAACTCTCTTGCTTTTAGATGATCCAACGAATGTTGGCAATTTGATCTTTGGTTCCTCTGCCTTTTCTAAATCCAGCTTGAACGTCTGGAATTTCACGGTTCACATGCTTTTGAAGCGTGGCTTGGAGAGTTTTGAGCATTACTTTGCTTGTGTGTGAGATGAGTGCAATTGTGCGGTAGTTTGAACATTCTTTGGCATTGCCTTTATTTGGGATTGGAATAAAAATGACCTTTTCCAGTACTTTGGCCACTGCTTATTTTCCAAATTTGCTGGCACTTTGAGTGCAGCACTTTCACATCATCATCTTTTAGGATTTGAAATAGCTCAACTGGGATTCCATCACCTCCACTACCTTTGTTCGTAGTGATGCCTCCTAAGGCCCACTTGACCAATGTTGGCACATAATAAATACCCGACACTGGAAGCTTACCTTAGTTTTCACAATTTTGTGTTATGCATTCTATGTTTAGAAAATGTATAATAATATGTATCCATCAATATAATATCATACAAATATTTTTACTCTCCTAAAACTTCTCTCTGTTTCACCTATTCCAATGCTGCTGTTCCCAACCCCTGGCAATCACTGATTTTTTTTACTGTCTTGATAGTGTTGCCTCTTTTAAAATGTCATGCAGTTGTAATAATACAGTATGTAACCTTTTCCGATTGGTTGCTTTCACTTATTAACATGCATTTAAGATCCAACCATGTCTTTTTAAGATTTGATAGTTCATTTCTTTTTGTCACTAGGTAATATTCCATTGTCTGGATGTACCGCAGTTTAATTATCCCATTCACATGCTGAAGGAAATATTGGTTGTTTTCAAGTTTTGTTAATTATGAGCAAAGCTACTATAAACATCTGTGTGTAGGTTTTTATGTGGGCATGTTTTCACCTTTTTTAGGTGTTATTTCTAGATCTTATCTTAGGAATACATTTATTTTGTAAGAAACCACTAAACTGTCTTCCAAAATTGTTGTACCATTTTTGCTTTCCCACCAGCAATAAATCAAAGTTCCTGCCGTTCCACATCCTCAACACTATTTAATAATGTCTGTGTTCCAAATTTGGTCATTCTATTCATTTTAATAGATGTATAGTAGTAACTTCTTTTAATATGCATTCTTTTGATTCCATATGATGTTAAGCATTTTTAATTTGCTTATTTTCCACCTGCATGTTTTCTTTGGTGAATTGTCTGTTAACATCTTTGACTCATTTTTAAAATCATATTCTTTGTTTTCTTATTGTTGAGTATTAAGTGTTTCTAGCATAATTTTTCAGATGTATATTTTGAAAACATTTTTTCCCAGTAAGTGATTTATTTGTCTTTTCATTCTTTGAATATTATCTTTCACAATAGTTTTAATTTTAATAAATTCCAACTTATATTGTTTTTTATGGATCATGCCTTTGGTACTGTGTCTAAAGTCATCACCATAAACCAAGTTATCTAGGTTTTTGCCTATGCTATCTTCTAGAAGTTTTATGATTTTGTGCTTTATATTTAGGTTTTTAATATATTTTGAGTTAATTTTTGTGAAGGGTATAATCTTTGTGTATAGATTTATTTTATGTTATTTTTAAATTTTTGGTTGTGATGGTCCTGTTGTTGCAAGAGGAGCCTGGCGAGCTACAGTCCACGGGATCACAAAGAGTTGGACATGACAGAACTGAACAGGTGCACCTGTCCTGTTGTTCCGGCATTCTTTGTGGAAGAAGCTATCTTTTCTCCATTGTATTGCCTTGACTCCTTTGCCAAAGTTACTTAATATGTATGAGGGATCATATCTTGGCTCCTATTCTGTTCTTGGTTCCATTGATTTATTAGTCTATGCTTTCACCATAGATATGGTGACTAATAAATCGTTGGAATTGAGTGTTCTTCCTTTTAGTAAGAATTGAATTTGGAAACTGACAGTCCATTTTGTTCTTCAACTTGAACATTGTGTTGGCTAGTCTAGCTCTTTTCCTTCTCTACATAAATGTTAGAATTCAGATTGTCAAGTTCCATGAAATAACCTGCTGGGTTTTGTGTGAGATTACACTGAATCTATAAGTTTGGAAGAACTCTCATCTTAATAATGTTGATACTTTCTATCCATAAACATGGAACAACTCCACTGCTTAGTTTTTTTTGAGTTTGTTCAACTAGCTCAAAATTTATTTATTATATATTTAGCTCTTTTTTAAATTTCTTCATCAAAATGTTCTTTATTTAGTTTTTTTTTTGTTTTCTCATCAAAATTTTATAGTTCACCTCATATAGATATATTGTTTATATATATTTTGTCAAATTTATGCTTACATAATTAATTTGGTGATGCTAATAAAATGTACTATGCTTTTAATCTCAGACTCCAATTGTTTACTGTTATATAGGAAAGCAACTGACTTTGGTATGCTAATCTTCTATGCTTCAACTTTGCTATATTTAATTATTAATTGCAGGATTTTTTAATAATTCTTTTGGATTTTATACATAGATGATTATATCATCTGTGATCAAAGACACTTCCAAGTCTTCCATACCAATCTGTATATATTTTAGTTCTTTTTCCAGTCTTACTATATTTTCAAGAATTCCAGTATGAGGGTATAATTAAATGGTGAGATGGGACATCCTTGATTTCTATCTGACCTGAGTGGTATATCTTCCAATTTACATTATTAAGTATGATGTTAACCATAGATTTTTTTGTATATAGTCTTTAATATGTTGAGGAAGTTTCCTTCTGTTTCTAGTTCACTGAGAGATCTTTATCGTGAATAGGTGTTGTGCTGTGTGTGTGCTAAGTTGTGTCCAGTTCTTTGTCATCCCATGAGCTATAGCCAACCAGGCCACTCTAGCCATGGGATTTCCCAGGCAAGAATACTGGACAGGGTACCATTTCCTTCTCCAGGAGATCTTCCTGATGCAGGGATTGAACCCATAGTCTCGCATCTCCTATATTGGCAGGTTGATTCTTTACCACTAGCAACACCTGGGAAGACTTTGGGTATTGGATTTTTTCAAATATATTTTATATAGCTATAGATGTGATCAGGCTTCCCTAGTGGCTCAGATGGTAAAGAATCAGCCTGCAATGTAAGAGACCTGGGTTCAATCCCTGGGTTGGGAAGATCCCTGGAGGAGGGCATGCAACCCACTCGAGTATTCTTGCCTGGATAATCCCCATGGACAGGGAAGCCTGGTGGGCTACAGTCCGTGGGGTAGCAATGAGTTGGGCATGACTGGACAACTAAGCACAGTATAGCATAGGTATGATCATATGATTTTTCTTTTTTAGCTTATTAGTCTGAGGGGCTACATTTATTGATTTTCAAACGTTGAACCAGACTCTCATAGCTTGAATAAATTTCACTTGGTGAAATTGGTTTATAGTTCTGTTTATTTATGGTTGGTCTCCATTTTTGATAATTTGCTGAGAATTATTGCACTTATGTTTATGATAGATATTGGTATGTAGTTTTATTTTCTTATAATGTCTTTGGCTGCTTCCAGTATATGGACAAAGTCTGTTTCATAGAATGAGTTAGCAAGTATTCCCGTTGCTTCTATCCTCTGAAAGAGATCATAGAAAATTAGTATAACTTTTTTACCTAAACCAGTAGGTAGATTTACTAGCAAATCATCTAAGTAAGGTGCTTGTGTTTTAAAAGATTATTATTTAATATAGATTATCAGGATTGTGGGCATAGGGTTATTCATAGCAATTCTTTCTGTATTTTTAATGTTTATGGGGTCTGTAGTAGAGTTCCCTATTTTATTTTGATATTAGAAATCTGTATACTCTTTTTCTCCATAGTTACCTAGCTAGAGGTGTATAGATTTTATTGATATTTTTAATGAAACAACTTTTGACTTCCTTGATTTTCTCTAGTGATTTTCTGTTTTTACTTTAATTGATTTGCTTTAATTCTTCTCATTTATTTTTTTCCTATTTAGTTTGAATTTAATTTGCTCTTCATCTTCTAGTTTTCTAACATGAAAACTTAGATTACTGATTTTAGATATTTTTCTACTACATGCACTCAAGCAAACCCTCCAGGTTTTGCTTTCCTAGGATCCCCTAAATTTTAAGTTGTGTTTTCATTTTCAATTAGTTCAAAATATAAATTCTCTTGGGATTTCCTTTTTCACTCATGTTTCTCATAAGTATGTTTTCTAATTTTCATATAATTTGGGATTTCCCAATTACCTTTATGTTGTTGATTTCTAGTTTAATTCCATTGTATTCTGAAAGAAGACCTTGTATGACTTCTATTATTTTAAATTTGTTAAAAGTGTGTCTTATGGCCCAAAATGTAATTCTGTATTGGTGAATGTTCCATGTGACCATGAGAAGGATGTGTATTTTCTTGTCGAATGAAGCCATTTAAAGATACCCATTTATATACAGTTGATTGATGATGTTGTTGAGTTCAGTTATGTCCTCTTTCATTTTCTGTCTGCTGGGTTTGTTCATTTCCAGTACAAGGTTGCTGTACTCTCCAAATACACTTGCAGAGTCATCTGTCTCCTTGAAGTTGTACTAGTTTTTGCCTCAAGTAGTTTGACCCTCTGTTAGGCATATACACATTAAGGATTGTGATATCTTCTTGGTGAATTGATCCCTTTATCATTATGTAATGTACTTATCTATTATTGATTACATTCCTCAGTATGAGGTAGGCTCTGTGTGAAATTAACATCTTCTCCTGCTTTCTTTTTATTACTATTGGCATGGTTCATATTTCTTCATCCATTTACATTTAATCTACATATGTCTTTATAGTTAAACTAAGCTTATTTTAGCAATATGTAGTTGACTTTTATTTTCTTGGATCATTCTGACAAGTTCTGCCTTAACTAATGTGTTTATGAATTACCTATATTTTAAGTAAAATAATATTTTCTATACCAGCTATTTAGAAGAATATTTAGATGGCATTTTATTTATCAAGATGTTTCATATTTAATAATGTTCATTTTGGTTCTCCCAGATATGATTCTCAATTTCCATGCAGTCAGTTTTTGTTAATGTCTAATTGTTCTTCCATAATTCATTTAGAGAACTTTTTATTCAGATGTTTCATTTCAGTCATACTATATCTAGGCTGCTTGGGATTGATTTAAAATAAACTCATTATGTGAACAGACAGTAAAAATCAGCAAAATAAAATGTCATTATAAACTGCCTTATGCTTTTATAGGCAAAGATAATAAGATTTACTATAAGATCTTTTATGGTCAGGTTGACAAATCACTAGCCAAGTTTCTTGCAATGTCTGGTTTAAACTTACTAAAGTAACAAGCATCAAATAATAAGCAATAAGTTAAAAATTAAATTCAGTTATGTGTTTAAATATGGCAAAATATGTAAAACTTAATGATTAAATTAATGGGAATGCTATGACTTGGACCACTTTCTTAAAAGAGTTTAAGGACTTCCTTGTTTATTCTTGGGGAAAAAATAAAATTTAGTATACCAAATATTAATTATATAATGTTTGCTGACTCTCAAGCCTCATTTCTTGCAAGTGCCACTTTCTTCCAATCTTCCAATGTACCTTCTTTCCTATTTTCATGGGACTACTCCATTTGATTCTCATTCTATAATTTTCTGCAAAAGCAACATGAACCTCATCATTTGTCAAATGCTATTTTCTTAGTAAAGCCTTCCTTATCTCTCCATATCAGGTCACATCTTAACAAGCCACACCCTGATGCCCATTATTTATATAGATTGTTCTTTTTTTATGAAGCTTAAAAACTGATGTAGAAATCACTAATGAGTTATAATCATATAAATAAATATATAATTAAATATGGTAGATAGTACACAAGAGAATTACCCTGTGCTTTAAGTGCAAGAAGAAATAAAATTCTGACGTTTAGGGGGAAATCCTTAAAGTGATAAAAGTTAAATTACCTATTTGTAAGAGCAGAAGTAGAAAATCAGGTGACCAGAGCTCTTCTCTGCATGTAAACACAACTATGCATGTGATTCCTTGCAGAAGAGTGAAGATGGAAATATCACTTAGTTTTACCTGCCACTATCGTTCTCTGATGTGATTTCTGTGTGAGTGATATTTCCTCCTTTCTCTTCTTTAAAAATTTTGTATCTCAGAGTTATTTGAGACAATAAAGGTTTTGTTTACTTGTTTTGTGAAAGCATTACTCTGGTCCTTAGAGTTTCTATCTATAGAAAAACTTAAGGAGTAACTTAAGGAAAATCCAGTTCATTGAATCATCTAATAAGAAAGTAAGTAGTACAGCATGTATAAAAATAACCCTCAAAAGTGAATGGAATGTCTCAAAATACAAAGAAACAAATGAGATAAAACATTATTGGCAAGAAAATCTCAGGAAAGAAATGAAAGGAAGAAAGAAAACCAAATGCAGATATGGCATATGTTTTTGGTTTGAGGACAAGGATATTTATTTATTTTATATTGTTTTCCATACTAATAATTCTTTATGTCTCTTATTATGTGACCCAGAAATTTTTACAGAAGAATTACAGCATACTTTTAAGAGAAAATATTGTAATTCTATTTGAAATAAATGAAATAAAATATAGGAACTGTTAATTAACATTATTTTAAATGCAAAAATATTCTAAATAAACATAAAACTTTGAGAGATATAATTATTAATGTCAATGCAATTATTTAAAATAAAATAGTAGCAAACAAAATCTAGAATTAATTAAAAGATATAGTAATAAATTAAAGATTATTTTAGGAATGGGCTGATATTTTACTATTAGGAAATTATTTAAATTTATTATGTTATTAAGGGTACTTGTTGAAAATATAACTATTATCAAGTTGCTGAGAGTAGTACCTTTAAAATTCAAATTTTACTTACTTAGGAAAATAAAATATGATGAGCTTAGCCCAAGCTGGAAATATTAGAAGATTCTGCACTGAATTGGAAAAAGGGAACAACATGAATTGCTCTTGGTAATTTTTAGTATTTACATTTAAAATGTACATTCCAACCCATGCAAGTGAAGAGAAGATATCATTTAGAAGTAAAAAGAAATGGAAAGGAAGTGATAAAATTATATCTATTTTCAAACATTAAAATTTTGTACCTCCCAAATGCAGAAATTGAAAACCCACTGAAAGTCATAGCAGATTATAGCTATATAATGAGTATAAACATTCATGTATAAAATTCCATAATTTTCTAATTAAAAGCATCATGAATAACAAGAGATAATGGGAGAAAGAATTTGTTTGTGGTAACAACCAAAAAATATAAAATGCTTTGAAATAAACTTATTCTAAAATATGTTGGCTCCATGTGTAGAATGTATGAATTCTGGACAAACGAAAGACTACTTGAAAAAGAAAACATATTATATTCTTGCTTAGTGCTATATATCATAAAAATGCCAATGTCCTTTAAATTAATCTGCATATCTATGTATGTCATTAATGAAATCCCTTTAAAATATTATCATTTTAACTGGACAGGTAATAGCATAGTTCCTGTAAGATGATAAATAATGATAGAGTTATAACTTAACTGAGTATTATTAGCCAAACATTATTTGAGACCCCTAAGTATAAATATAACAACACTCTGAGGTAGGTATTATTATTTTCTCAATTTTTCCAGCTGATAAAACTGATTAAGAAACTTGCTAAAGCTGTAGGAAATGAAGTTTGATTTCACATGGTGTAGATATGGAGTTGGCACCCTTAGAAAATATACTGTGAAAACAGCCAGAAAGGTGAATAAGAACAGTAAAGGAATACTTGTTCTCCAGAAGCAAAATCTATCTTGAAGGTTTAGCAGTTGAAAATAGTAAAATACTGGCATATGCCAGGCAAATGAATAATTGATATGCAGATATAAAAACAGACATAAACAAATACTAAGTATATGCTGATAATGACATTTCAGTGCAGTGAGCAAAAGATGACTTTTCAATATTTAACTTTTTAAATAATTGAGTAACTTTCTGGAAATAAAGTATATTAGATTCATAATCCAAACATAACCTAAATATAAATTCCAAATGATACAAAGATTAATAATAAAAAGTAGCAAAATTATATTAAAATGATATAAATTTTTGTTTTAAAATTTCAGAATGTTGAAAATCATTCTAACCTCGATCTAAAATCCATATGATACAATAAAAATTGATATATATTCAACTGTCTTCAGTTTAAAGATAGTGATATAAAACTCCATAAGCAAAATTCAAAGGCAAACTGATGAACTGAGAAACATTTCAATGTTCGTCCCATAAACAGAAAACTAAGCATCTCAATATATAAATAGCTCATACAAAATAAGAAGTATAATAGCTCAGTAAAAAAATTGTCATAAGGTATGAACATATAATTCATAGAAATTCTCTAAAACAAAAGAGAAATTAAAATAACACGCTTTAACCTATCAGATTGGTAAACAGGTAAATATTTCTTAAGTTTTGAACTAACAGATCTGCTCATTCGTTATTAGTGAGGCCCTGTGTCCTATACAAAGAGCAACTGGGACACCTCTATTAGTGTGGCACAGTGGTAAGAATCTATCTGCCAATGCAGGAGACAAAAGAGACACAGATCCCTGGGTTGATCCAATCCCAAAGAAGGGCAATAACAAAGAATATTCAAACTACCATACAACTGCACTCATTTCCTATGCTAACAAGGTAATGCTCAAAATCCTTCAAGCTAGGTTACAGCAGTACATGAACCAAGAAATTCCAGATGTACAAGCTGGATTTGGAAAAAGCAGAGGAACCAGAGATCAAATTGCCAACATTCCTTGGATCATAGCGAAAGCAAGGGAATTCCAGAAGAATGTTTACTTCAGCTTCATTGACTACACTAAAACCTTTGACTGTGTGGATCACAGGAACTGTGGAAAATTCTTAAAAAGATGGGAATACCAGATTGCCTTACCTGTCTCCTGATAAAACTGTATGAGGGTCGAGATATAACAGTTAGAACTGGACACGGAACAACAGACTGGTTCAAAATTGGGAAAGGAGCATGGCAAGAATGTATGTTGTCACTCTGCTTATTTAACTTATATGCCAAGTACATCATGTGAAATGCCAGGCTGGGTGAATCTCAGGCTGGAATCAAGATTGCCAAGAGAAACAAATGCAGACGACACCACTCTAATGGCAGAAAATAAAAAGGAATCAAAGAGCCTCTTGATGAGGGTGAAAGAGGAGAGTGAAAAATCTGGCTTAAAACTCAACATTCAAAAAACTAAGATCATGGCATCTGGTCCCATCACTTTATGGCAATTAAATGGGGAAAATGGAAATAGTAACAAATTTTGTTTTTTTGGGCTCCAAAATTACTGTGGATGGTGACTGCAATTATTAAATTAAAAGACACTTGCTCCTTGGAAGGAAGGCTATGACAAACCTAGACAGCATATTAAAAGGGCAAAAACATCACTTTGACAACATAGATCTGTATAGTCAAAGCTATGGTTTTCCCAGTATTTATGTATGGATGTGAGAGTTGAATCATAAAGAAGGCTGAACCCCAAAGAATCAATTCTTTTGCATTGTGGTTCTGGAGAAGACTCTTAAGAGTCTCTTGGACAGCAAGGAGATCCAACCAGTCCTTCCTAAAGGAAATCAGTCCTGTATATTAATTGGAAGGGCTGATGCTGATGCTCCAATGCTTTGGCTACCTGATGTGAGGAGCCAACTCACTGGAAATGACCCTGATGCTGAGAAAGACTGAAAGCAAAAGGAGAAGAGGGCAGCAGAGGATGAGATGGTTAGAGAGCACCAACGATCCAGTGTATGTGAGTTTAAGCAAACTCCAGGAGGCAGTAGGGGACAAGGAAGCCTGCCATGCTATAATCCATGGGGTCACAGAGAGTCAGACAGGACTTAGAGACTCAACAACAGCATATAGCATCCTCCCTCAGCATAAAAGCAAGGAGTTGAGAAAAAAAAAAAAACAAAAACAACAACATATATTCACATTGGATTTTGTACGTTTTAAATGATCTTTTGGAGGATCATTAAAATTTGATACAAATTACACAAAATTATGAGGAATATTTACTCTTTTGTGCTATAAATCATGGGATAAACTGGGTGAAGGAGATCAGTTATGGGAGATAAGTATTTTTGAAATAAATTTAGTTTATATGGGAAAGTGAATGGTTCACATTTTTATGCTAATTTATCTAACTGAAAGCAAATGTTAGTAAAATAATAATCCTTCAGAAAAGAACACAATGTATGATGGGAAATAAAATTGCAAACTATTGTAAAGGCAAAAACAGATTATCTTTCCAGAACTATTTTGTTAGACAGCATTTATGATAAATAAAGCAGAAATTAATTTCTTTTGACTAGTTTGCATCTATGTAGATTGGCTTTTTCTTCCTTCATAAAATAATGACGTTTTATCATGAAATAATCACCTTATAGACAGGTATTGTTAAGAATCAAATTAAAAAAAAATCAAATTTTTATAATATAATTTAGGAAAATAGAAGGTATGATCGGAGAAAGAAAACAAGATATGCAGTACCTAAAAGAAGATTTTTTTTTAAGTCAAAAAACAAAGTAGAATTTAAAACTAGAAGGGATGCTGTTTCCCTTTTGTTTTTATCTGACAAGAAAAATAAAGTGTATAGTAAAATAAAGACATTGTAAATTATACACTGGGAATTACAGCGTTGGTCTAGTTAAATTAGTCACAGTGAAATTTCAGACAGTTTTTCTTTTCTGAAATGTGAAATAATGAGGTAGTTAATAAGTACCAAGATTTGTTGACTCTTCAAGAATGTATTTAGTTTTGTTTTCAAGTGACAGTGCATGTCAAAATAAAAGGCATTAGGAAAGTATATATTAAAAGTTATGAAAAACAGTATGCTTATCTATACCTATTATACATTATATTACTGGTTGTGTAGAGTAAATAGGGAAAGTGAAAGTAAAAGTTGCTCAGTCGTGTCTGACTCTTTGTGACCCCATGAACTATATAGTCCATGAAATTCTCCAGGCCAGAATACTGGAGTGGGTAGCCTTTCCCTTCTTCAGGGGATCTTCCCAACCCAGGGATCGAACCCAGGTCTCCCTCATTGCAGGTGGTTTCTTTACCAGCTGAGCCACCAGGAAAACCCAAGAGTACTAGAGTGGGTAGCCTATCCCTTCTCCAGGGGAACCTTCCTGACCCAGGAATCAAACTGGAGTCTCCTGCATTGTAGGCAGGTTCTTTACCAACTGAGCTATAAGGGAAGCCCAGTGTAAATAGGGAAATGTTTCAAAATAATTTACATGGCAAATTTTCAATCTGTTCTCACATTGTAATCCTGATTTTAAACATTCTGTTACAGTGTCCTCATATATCAACAGATATTTCAGACATAATTCCTTTCAAGATTTCTTTTAACAAAAGGAAATATCTCAAAGGCCACCAACCATAGCTCTATGAGACTGCATACATGTATACATGTATCTTACCTTGCTCAAATGAAGGATAAAGTGATTTTGATTATTTCATTTTATAAATAAAAAATGTTGACTATTGTGTGTGGTTTTGAAGAGTATATTTCTAAAAGACTGTATAGTTGATAGAGAGGTTTGACATTCAAAATGTAAGGATTTTTTTTTTTTTTCCTTCATCCAATGTGACACTTAGAAAATGTCATCTGTTACCTATGCTTGGATGGGACTAGAGCCTGGGGAGCCAAGTCAGGAACTCATAAACGACAGAAGGAAGCAACAAATGCAAGATTAGGAGACTATTTCTTTTGAACGTGATTTTTTGTTACCTATTACAGGGCTTCCCTGGTGGCTCAATAGTAAATAATCCACCTGCCAAACAGGAGCTATTGTTGTTCAAATTTGTAGCCCACCAGGCTTCTCTGTCCATGAAATTCTCCAGGCAAGAATACTGGAGTGGGTTGTTGTGTTGCTCACTTATTAAGTTGTGTAGGACTCTTTGTGACCCCATGAACTGCAGCACGCCAGGCTTCCCTCTTCTTCACTAACTCCTGAAGTTTGTTCAAACTCACGTCTATTGAGTCTGTGATGCAACCCAACAACTTCATCCTCTGTCACCCCCTTCTCCTCCTGCCCTCAATCTTTCCCAGTATTAGGGTATTTTCCAGTGAGTCAGCTCTTCATATCAGGTGGCCAAAGTATTGGAGCTACAGCATCAGTCCTTCCAATGAATATTCAGGGTTGATTTTCTTTAGAATTGGCTGGTTTTATCTCCTTGCTGTCTAAAGGATTCTCAAGAGTCTTCTCCAAGCACTGAGATGTGGGTTCAATCCCTGGGTTGAGAAGGTCTTCTAAAGAAGGAAATGACAACCTACTCCGCTATTCTTGCCTGGGAAGTCCCATGGACAGAGAAGCCTGGCAGGCTACAGCTTATGGGGTCGTAAAAGAGTCAGACATGACTTAGTGACTAAACAAACAACAGCATTGTTAGAATGCTCACATTAGAATGCACTTTCAAGGAAGAGAATGTGTGTGAATTGATCACTAGGTAATAAAGGAACGGTAAGAAATGCCACATGCCATTTTATAATTAGAACCGAATATCTGTACTTTAAGTAGTGTAATTCAGAAAGATACCGATGAAAAAGGAGCTCTCCCTGTTACCATTGGTCAAGGAACTGCTGCTTTCAAGGGCAAGGATGAGGCATGGCTAGGAAAGGGAAAATATGGAATCAAGGTAAAAGGAGAGTATGCTATGGGTCAGATTTGATAAAGGAAAGCTATCTCAAACTCTCTTAAAGGAGGGCTTCAGCCCAACATTTCTAAGAGAAAGGTGGTCATATCCATCTATATGAATTTATCTGGTGATACCTCAGAAACTTATGTTTAAGGCTAAAGAGGAGAATGAAAAAGTTGACTTAAAGCTTAACATTCAGAAAACTAAGATCACGGCATCTGGTCCCATCACCTCATGGAAAACAGATGGGGAGACAGGGGAAACACTGTCAGATTTTATTTTCTTGGGCTCCAAAATCACTGCAGATGGTGATTGCAGCCATGAAATTAAAAGATGCTTACTCCTTGGAAGGAAAGTTATGACCAACCTAGACAGCATATTAAAAAGCAGAGACATTACTTTGCCAACAAAGGTCCGTCTGGCCAAGGCTATGGTTTTTCCAGTGGTCATGTGTGGATGTGAGAGTTGAACTGTGAGGAAAGCTGAGCACCGAAGTATTGATGCTTTTGAACTGTGGTGTTGGAGAAGACTCTTGAGAGTCCCTTGGACTGCAAGGAGATCCAACCAGTCCTTCCTAAAGGAGATCAGTCCTGGGTGTTCATTGAAAGGACTGATGCTGAAGCTGAAACTCCAGTACTTTGGCCACCTGATGTGAAGAGTTGACTCATTGGAAAAGACCCTGATGCTGGGACGGATTGGGGGCAGAAGGAGAAGGGGATGACAGATGATGAGATGGCTGGATGGCATCACCGACTCGAGGGACATGAGTTTGAGTAAACTCCGGGAGTTGGTGATGGACAGGGAGGCCTGGCGTGCTGCGATTCTTGGGGTCACAAAAAGTTGGACATGACTGAGCGACTGAACTGAACTGATTGTTACTGAATTAACTATATATAATTTGTTTTTGGAAAAGTCTTTTTAAAATTGTCAACTATTTCATTAATTAATTAATGATATATAATTTTACATACTAAGGAGTTATTTATGCAGTGTTTAACCCTGGAAGAAGAGAAAATAAATAAGATATCATACTTGCTATTTAGTACCTCACGTATGATATAATTAATTCTAGAATTAAAACAGCTTTTTCAGTATCACTGTTAGGTTGTGATAATACAGCAGGTAAAATTGTCTCATATTCTCTGAATTTTATGCCATAGCATTTTAAAAGGAAATAGGAGTACATTTTTAAATAATTTTCATTGAATATACAGTTGAATATACATTGCGGCACACTCACCTCTAATGCCATTCTCATAGTAGGACATTTTGACTAATATCATAGGTATAATCTAATGCCTTGTAGAAGAAAACATTAATAAAGTAAACACATTTCATTCTTATTTTGACTAGTTTTATTGTCTTTAAAATTTTACTGCATATGATACATACTATAACTAATCCAAAGAGGTTAATGCAATGCTTGCTATGTCCAGTGTGCTAGCCTGATACCATGTAGAAAAGGTTTAAACAAAAGTGCAATATAGAAAATAACTTTATGAAGTTGTATAATATTAAATGAGCTGAAAGAATTGACTTTACAGGACCAAGTATGAGCTTTCAAACAGTGTCACTTAGCTGGGGCCAGGTATGACTGTCACTACCCAAGTATAGGTTTATTATTTATAACATTTGGTTTTTCCCAGGGGACATTCATACTGAAACCCCTAAAATCTAATGTCGGTAACTATGATAATGTAGGGAAAATTTATGTTCACTATGAGAAGTTTATGCAGACTTTAATGAGAGTTTTCAGGAAGGAAATTACTTCTGGTTAGATATCAATATATGTTTGATTGAAGACATAGGACACATGTAGAGTGAATTGTCTTGCAATTGTATTAAAAATAAGACTCTGATATCTTCACACTTTCTGCAAGACATTATTTAAATTATCAATTGGTTTTTTATCAATTATTAATCAAGAAATAGTTCTGCCAGTCACTTTGAGCTCGGAGATAAGACTATTGTTCCTGTCCTCATGGAGTTTACCAGTTTCTCACAGAAGACTAAATAAGTAATTCCACATGTTCAGAGAAACAGAAGAGAAATGTAGGAGTGCTATGATATTGTTATGTTCCATTTGGAAGTGACAAGTAAGACTTTCAATTAAATTTTATAGTCACTGGAAATAAGAAAAGCTGAAAAGAGCTGAAAACATCTCAAATGCTTCATGGTGGACCTACAATAATCGTCTTGGAAAAATATCAATATCATTCTGAGTCAAATCTTGATAAGTTTATTCTTGTGGGGAAATTAAGTGTTTTTAATAAAATTGTTCTTTACTAGATAGCTTCTAAAATGAGAAACTTAAGAGTATTTTGCTTTTGTCTTTTTGCTTATGTTTTTATCCCTCTAGGATCTCACACTTATCTTACACTGTTTAGCTTTTCTCTTCTAAGGTGTTACTCTAAAAGTCAGATAAATTTTTAGTGCTCTTTAGAACTTCTGCTCTTCTTGCAGCAACCTTCCATGACATAAAATTTCTTCCAACAAAGTCACAGCAGCCCCTATTGTTTACACAAACTGATATATCAGGTCCTGGAAAACATCTGAAAATATTATGATTACACTTATGTGAAGTAATATAACAGTGGCAGAAAATATAGTTTACTATTTCATAGTTCTGAAAGCAACAGATTCTTTACTTTTGGTATTTTATCAATGGCAGATTTTATCTGCTTTTTTTATCTTCTCCTCTTTATACTTGGGCTCTTGGGATAACATAGAAGGGTTGGGATAATCTTCTTGAATTCTAGATAAGGTATACAAGCAATTATAAATGGGATAAATATTAATGAGTCATGATTTATTGTCAACATATCTGTGTTTCAAAAATATTTCTTGGTTTAGTGAGAATTGTGACACATACAGCACATTTCTGTCCTTACTTCCAAAGCTTCCAAGCATCAAGCATCACGTGTTTCTCAGAGAAGTTAATTTCATAGTGTTTCCTCCCTCTGCTTCATGTACAGACAGACACACACACACTTATATCCAGTGAACCAACCATCACAAGATTATATTTGTGCAGATACTGTTCAAATTTCCGTCTAAACTCTATATATTTAATTAAATTAAGTATTTATTTTTATTTTTGACTCCACTGGGTCTTTGCTGTTTTGGCAGGCTTTTCTCTGGTTGTGGCGAGCAGGGACGACTCTTCATTGTGCTCAGGCTTCTCACTGTGCTGGCTTCTCTTGTTGCAGAGCATCGGCTCTAGGAGTGCACGCTTCAGTAGTTGTAATACAGGGGCATAGTTGCTCCGCGGCGTCTGGGATCCTTCTGGAATAGGGATTGAATCCATGTCCCCTGCGTCGGCAGGCAGATTACTATCCACTGCACCACAAGGGACGTGCAACTCTTTGTATTTTGAAAACATCAGATAAGAGGTCCACTCAGCATATAGATGGAGAATGCCACCTGGGAACATTTAATGACCCCATGGACAATTTTTTTTTTTTTCAAATCCTGCTTCTAATCATCAACCTTCAAAATCAGACATTCTTGTTTATTAGGGCCTCAGATATAACAGCTCTCTGGTCCACTCATTTTCTCTAATAAAGGAGGCAAATATAGCTCAGTTCAGTTCAGTCGCTCAGTTGTGTCCTATTTGTGACCCATGGACTTCAGCACGCCAGGCCTCCCTGTTCATCACCGACTCCCAGAGTTTACTCAAACTCATGTCCATTGAGTTGGTTATGCCAACCAACCATCTCATCCTCTGTCATCCCCTTCTCCTTCTGCCTTCAATCTTTCCCGGCATCAGGGTCTTTTCCAATGAGTCAGTTCTTCACATCAGGTGGCCAAAGTATTGGAGTTTCAGCTTCAGCATCAAGTCCTTCTAATGAACATTCAGGACTGATTTCCTTTAGGATGGACTGGTTGGATCTCCTTGCAGTCCAAGGGACTCTCAAGAGTCTTCTCCAACACCACAGTTCAAAAGCATCAATACTTCTGCGCTCAGCTTTCTTTATAGTCCAACTCTTACATCCATAGATGACTACTGGAAAAACCATAACTTTGACTAGATGGACCTTTGCTGGCAAAGTAATGTCTCTGCTTTCTAATATGCTGTCTAGTCTGGTCATAACTTTTCTTCCAAGGAGCAAGTGTCTTTTAATTTCACAGCTGCAGTGACCATCTGCAGTGATTTTGGAACCTAAAAAAATAAAGTTTCTCACTCTTTCCATTGTTTCCCCATCTATTTGTCATAAAGTGATGGGACCAGATGCCATGCTCTTAGTTTTCTGAATGTTGAGTTTTAGATAACTTTTTCACTGTCCTCTTTACTTTCATCAAGAGGCTCTTTAGTTCTTCTTCACTTTCAAGGGTTGTGTCATCTGCATATCTGAGGTTATTGATATTTCTCCTGGCAATCTTGATTCCAGCTTGTGCTTCCTCTAGCCCAGTGTTTCTCATAATGTACTCTGCATATAAGTAAAATAAGCAGGGTGACAATATACAGCCTTGACATACTCCTTTCCCGATTTGGAACCAGACTGTTGTTCCATGTCCAGTTCTAACTGTTGCTTCCTGACCTGCATACATATTTCTCAGGAGTCAGATAAAGTGGCTTGTTATTCCCATCTCTTGAAGAATTTTCCAGTTTGTTGTCATCCACACAGTCAAAGGCTTTGGCATAATCAATAAAGCAGTAGATGTTTTTCTGGAACCCTTGCTTTTTCGATGATCCAACAAATGTTGGCAATTTGATCTATGGTTCCTCTCCCTTTTCTAAATCCAGCTTGAACATCTGGAAGTTCACAGTTCATGTACTGTTGAATCCTGGCTTGCAGAATTTTGAGCATTACTTTGCTAACGTGTAAGATGAGTGCATTTGTGCAGTAGATTGAGCATTCTTTGGCATTGCCTTTCTTTGGGATTGGAATGAAAACTCACCTTTTCCAGTCCTGTGGCCACTGCTGAATTTTCCAAATTTGCTGGCATTTTGAGTGCAGCACTTTCACAACATCATCTTTTAGGATTTGAAACAGCTCAACTGGATTTCCATTTCCTCCACTAGCTTTGCTCATAGTGATGCTTCCTAAGGCCCACTTAGGACATTCCAGAATGTCTAGTTCTAGGTGAGTGATCGCATCATCCTGGTTATCTGGGTCATGAAGAGCTTTTTTGTATATTTCTTCTCTGTGTTCTTGTCACCTCACCATCAACCTTAGATATGTACAAATATCCCAACCCACAACTTCTAAATTTTCATATGTAATAACTTCAATTCCTTTTTTATGACGTATGTGTTACTTTTGGGGCTTCCCTGGTGGCTCAGATGGAAAAGAATCTGTCCACAATGAAGCAGACCTAGGTTCATTTCTGGGTGGGGAAGATCCCCTGGAGAAAACAATGATTACCCACTCCAATAGTCTTGCCTACACAATTCTATGGACAGAGGAGTCTGGCAGGCTACAGTCCACAGGGTCACAAAAGGTTGGACATGACTGAGTGACTAACACTTTCACATTGTTTCTTAATATTATTATTATTTTTTTTAATATTTGCAGACTAGGTGTCTACTCATTTATTAATTTTGATTATTTGACAGCTTCACTGTATAATATCATCTTTAAAGATGGGAAAACATTTATATATCAATTTTCACTTTTGTTAAAACATTTAAAAAAAAATATTTTAGTCCATGTGTGTATGCATGTTATGTCCCAAGTCACTGCAGTCATGTCTCTTTGCAACCCTAAAAACTGTAGCCCTCCAGGCTCCTCTGTCCTTGGCATTCTCCAGGCAAAAATACTGGGATGGCTTGCCATTTCCTTCTCCAGGGGATCTTCCTGACCCAGGGACTGAAACTGTGTCTCCTGTGACTCCTGCAATGCAGGTGAATTCTTTACCGCTCAGCCACCAGGGATGCCCATATAATGTGCTAAATTAAAAATGTAAACATCAAAAATTGTATAAACTTACTTGACTAAAACATGTTGGCAATATATCTTTTCATATTAATTTTATATGTGAATGGTGCAATAGAATTAACTGTAGATTTTAAAGTATTCTCAATACATCCTAAATCTTAATTTTTTTTTCTTTCTTTTTTTTTTTCCCAAATCTTCATTTTTAACTCCTCATTTAGGTGCATGTGGCAATTTTTTAATTAAATGACTGTGTGAAGGGAAGACATATATATATATGTCACATATATATATATATATATTTTCCTGACAAGAAGTCATAGGGTCATTTTTAAAATAAATTTAGGAAGAGTGTAGAATATAAAATTATATCCAAAACAGTCTATTCACTTTTCTCTAAGGTCTTTAAACTTTCCTCAGATAATAGAAAGATTTTTTAATGGTGTTATATTATATGGACCATGATCTACATCACAAAATTCTAAAAAATCTGGTATGTGGCACCTAGACAGATATATCTGATTCATACAGCATTTGGGTTTAGACAAAATTCCTGTACCCTTAACTGGAACAACACATTTTTGAAGGATATTCACTATCTAGTATGTATTAGTTAAAAAAAAAATGTATTCACTATGAGAATTTCTAAGGGTGGTAGAAAACACTTTTGCTCCACCTTGATAGGTATGTTTTTGTCTGATGTAAATTAGTGTGATTGTCAGTCTTTGAACATATCAAAAATAGGAGTCACATTTTAGATATATTTAAATATAGTCTAATCTACTGAATAACACTTTTTACATAACATATACCTCATAGAGTATAAATAAGTAACACAGGACCAGTTAGATATTAAATTATAAACTTTTAAAAAGTCACTTTATTGGATAAAGATAAATATTTGCTGTTGTTGTTCAGTAGCTCAGTCCAGTCTGACTCTCTGTGACCCCATGGACTCCAGCACGCCAGGCTTCCCTGTCCTTCACCTTCTCTCAGATCTTGCTCAAACTCATGTCCATCAAGTTGGTGATGCCATCCAACAGTCTCATCCTCTCGTCTCCTTCTCCTGCCTTCAGTTTTTCCCAGCATCAGGGTCTTTTAATGAGTCGGCTCTTCATATCAGGTGGCCAAAGTATTGGAGTTTCAACTTCAGCCTCAGTCCTTCCAATTTTTATTCAGGACTAATTTCCTTTAAGTTTGACTTGTTTGATCTCCTTACAGTCCAAGAGACTCCCAAGAGTCTTTTGCAACCACCACAGTTCAAAAGAATCAGTCCTTCAGTGCCCAGCTTTCTTTATGGTCTAACTCTCACATCCATACATGACCACTGGAAAAACCATAGCTTTGACTAGATGGAGCTTTGTTAGTTAAGTAAGGTCTCTGCTTTTCAATATGCTGTCTAGGTTGATCACAGCTTTTCTTCCAAGGAGTAAGTGTCTTTTAATTTCATGGCTGCAGTCACCATCTGCAGTGAATTTAGAGCCTAAAAAATTAAAGTCGGCCACTGTTTCCATTGTTTCCCCATCTATTTGCTATGAAGTGATGGCACTGGATGCCGTGATCTTCACTTTTTGAATGCTGAGTTTTAAGCCAGCTTTTATACTCTCCCCTTTCACCTTCATCAAAGAAGCTCTTTAATCCCTCTTTGGTTTCTGCCATAAGGGTGGTGTCATCTGCCTATCAGAGGTTATTGGTATTTCTCCCAGCAGTCTTGATTCCAGCTCATTCTTCATCCAGCTCAGATGCATTATGTTCTTGGCATATAAGTTAAATAAGCAGAGTGACAATATACAGCCTTGATGTACTCCTTTCCCAATTTTGAACCAGTCCATTGTGGAAAACATAAACAATAAGAAAATCATTAGTTCTCATCTTTATTTTCTATAGCTGACGCACAAAGACAAACTATCTATGAAAATTTTATCAGGGGAAATTTTTGTTTTTAAAATATTTCTTTTTATGTTTTAATAAAACACCCTTAAAATAATTTATAAACTATGTGTTCTAATTGTGATTTTTATTATTATACATCATGGTGGGATATTTTTCCATTTTATTTGACTTTAGTAGACAATTAAATAGGTGGCTCAGCTGTAAAGAATCTGCCAGCAAACACAGGAGAGGCAGGAGATGAAGGTTCAGTCCTTCAGTAGGGAAGATTCCCTGGAGGAGGAAATGGCAGCCTACTCCACTATGCTTGCCTAGAGAATCCATGGATAGAGGAGCCTGGTGGGCTACACTCCATAGTGTTGCAAAGAGTTGGTTATGACTAAGCTTGCATGCAGACAAAGTGCTATTAAATGCTGTACTCAATATGTCAACAAATTTGGAAAACTCAAGAGTTGCCAAAGGACTGGAAAAGGTCAGTTTTCATTCTAATCCCAAAGAAGAGCAATGCCAAGGAATGTCCAAACTACCATTCAGTTGTGCTCATTTCACATGCTGCTAGCAAGATATGCTCAAAATCCTTCAAGCTAAGCTTCAGCAGTACATGCACCAAGAAGTTCCAGATATACAGGCTGAGGTTTGAAGAGGCAGAGGAACCAGGGATCACATTGCTGACATTCCTTGGATCATGGAGAAAGCAAAGGAGTTACAGACACACAGCTACTTCTGCTTCCTTGGCAGAGGAGTTGGGCGGGCTGTGGTCTGCGGGGCCACAATGAGTCAGACACGACTGAGTGGCCGAGCACACCCAGGTGGCGCAGTGGTCAAGAATCCACCTACCAGTGCAGGAGACACAGGTTTAATCCGTGAGTCATGAAAATCCCCTGGAGTAGGAAATGGCAACCAGATCCAGTATTCTTGCTTGGAAAATCCCATGGGCAGAGGAACTGGGCAGGCTACAGTCCATGGGGTCACAAAGAATTGGACACTACTGAGCGACTGAGCACACATGAGCATAAATTTTCAAGAAAGCAAACTAACTTCTTCTTATTAAATACTGTAGTAAGTTTTTATAATCCAAATTTTATCTTATCTCAAAAATATAATGCATTCAAAATATAGTCCCGCTAAAATTTGAATACCCTTTTATATTAAATAATTAGCACACAAAAGAGGAAAAATCAATCAGTATGCTTTTTTTCAGAACCGACAGTAAAGAAGATGTTTATTGAGAGAATAGATGATTAACATTAGCATATGTCTTTACGATACTAACTAGAAGCATAAATATATTGTAATTTATCAGGAAGTTAATGTAGTGTTTTCTAGTCATGGTAACTGGTCTGTTATCAGATCCCTACTGCAAAGGTAGAGAACAATATCTAGTTAATGTTTATCTACTCTTTATTTCTTTAAGCATCCACCTTAGGCATAGATGGCATTTTTTGATAGGTTTCCTGGATGGTACATCACGATCAAGGTGAGGATTTAGAAGGCAAGTAAGTGGATGAGAACTGCTGTGATATGGGAAAGGAATTTACAGATTTCAGTGGACTGAAGAGAATACAAACAGGATTGTAGCAGATACCTATTCTGTTTCCCAGTTAGCTCAGTGGTAAAGAATCCACCTGCCAGCGCAGGAGACATAGGTTTGATCCCTGAGTCGGGAAGATCCCCTGCAGATGGAAGCGGCAACTTTATCCGGTGTTCTTGCCCGGGAAATCCCAAGGACAGAGGAGCCTGGCAGGCTGCAGTCCACTGGGTCACAAAAGAGTAGGATACAACTTTGGGATTAAACAACAATCTATTTCCCTGTCTCAGTTGCTTTCTCACTCAGAAGGTAAGAGACAAAATGTATGCCCTGAATGGTCAGTTCACAATCTGTAATTTTGTAAAGTACCTAGACTTTAAATCATATATCCTGCATTTGGTTCTTTACTAATTTATTGATATCTCATTAAATCTGTAATTACTAAAATAAATATTTGATTACTGAAAAAAATGACACGTTTGTCACATAGATTTAAATAATTACATCTTAGCTATTTTCAAAGTTGCTTATGTATTTGCATATTATATTGCTAGGTATAAGATTTAGAAATCATGATTTGCATCAATTCAGTTCATTTTATTAACTAAACAACTAATTAGAATATTTATTAAATTCTATTATATTCCCTGTTCAAACAAAACAAACCAATAATAAATTTCCAATTTGCAAAACTATTTTTTGGATTACAAGAGATACAGTTAACAACAACAACAAAAAGAAGTAGCACATGCCATTATCTACTTATACAAAAATCTGACAAGATGATTTATGTTGTTTTATTGTAATTATGACATGAACAATGTGAATACTTTAGAAGTATGAAAGGTCAGACCTAAGCTATGAAAAAGCAATTTTAATGATATTAGAAGCAGAAAAGAAGGAATTGAGGATTTTTAAAGTTTGAAGAATAAATAGATAACATATGTTTAGTTACTTCCACTCCATTACTTATATACACTTGAATATTTGAAAGAAAATGAGGAAAAACAAATGTTCATACTCACACTTCAGGTTACATGTTAAGATGTCTATCTTTTTTTCAGTTCAGTTCAGTCACTCAGTCATGTCGGACTCCTTGTGACTGCATGAACCACAGCACTCCAGGCCTCCCTGTCCATCACCAACTCCTGGAGTTCACACAAACCCATGTCCATTGAGTCGGTGATGCCATCCACCCATCTCTTCCTCTGTCGTCCCCTTCTCCTCCTGCCCTCAATCTTTCCCAGCATCAGAGTCTTTTCAAATTAGTCAGCTCTTCGCATCAGGTGGCCAAAGTATAGGAGTTTCAGCTTCAACATCAGTCCTTCCAGTGAACACCCAGGACTGATCTTTAGGATGGACTGGTTGGATCTCTCTGCTGTCCAAGGGACTCTCAAGAGTCTTCTCCAACACCACAGTTCAAAAGCATCAAATCTTCGGCACTCAGCTTTCTTTGTAGTCCAACTCTCACATCCATACATGACTACTGGAAACCATAGCCTTGACTACATGGACCTTTGTTGACAAAGTGATGTCTCTGCTTTTTAATATGTTGTCTAGGTTGGTCATAACTTTCCTTCCAAGGAGTAAACGTCTTAATTTCATCACTGCAATCACCATCTGCAGTGATTTTGGAGCCCAGAAAAATAAAGTCAGCCATTGTTTCCCATGTTTTCCCATCTATTTGCCATGAAGTGATGGGACTGGATGCCATGATCTTAGTTTTCTGAATATTGAGCTTTAAGCCAACTTTTTCACTCTCCTGTTTCACTTTCATCAAGAGGCTCTTTAGTTCTTCACTTTCTGCCATAAAGTGGTGTCATCTGCATATCTGAGGTTATTGATATTTCTCCCAGTAATCTTGATTCCTACTTGTACTTCTTCCAGCCCAGCATTTCCCATGATGTACTCTGCATATAAGTTAAGTAAGCAGGGTGACAATATACAACCATGATGTACTCATTTTTCTATTTGGAACCAGTCTGTTGTTCCATGTCCAGTTCTAACTGCTGCTTCCTGACCTGTATATAGGTTTCTTAAAGGGAAGGTCAGGTGGTCTGGTATTCCCATCTCTTTCAGAATTTTCCACAGTTTATTGTGACCCACACAGTGGAAGGCTTTGGTATAGTCAATAAAGCAAAAGTAGATGTTTTTCTGGAACTTTCTTGCTTTTTCGATGATCCAGCAGATGTTGGCAATTTGATCTCTGGTTCCTCTGCCTTTCCAAAAACCAGCTTGAACATCTGGAAGTTCACAGTTCACATACTGCTAACACCTGGCTTGGAGAATTTTGAGCATTACTTTACTCAAAATTCTCCAAGCCAGGCTTCAGTCATATTAAAGTATTATTATTTTAATGTCTTCCTATTAAACATTGTGAATTTATTGCACTTAAAAATGCACTTAGCTAACATATGGTTTCCAAATTCACTATTCTTTAACACAGAATATTGACTTACATTTGAATAGTAAATATAATTAATTTTTGGGACTGAATGTGTTCTTTTCTTCACATACATATTTATACCAAAAAATGCAACATCTAAAGCTTTATCTTTAAAGGTTCTATTCTATGTAGAATATTTATAAGATATACAATATATATTCTTACATATGTTAACATATGTAATTCAGACATTCTTGAATAAGTGGATTTTGAAAAGAATGAAGTCAGCTTTTTTCCTGTGATTACCTAAATCTGAGTTAAATTTCCATATTTCCAGAAGTTTCTTTTTCTATTCTTTGACTTATCTTAAATATTTAAAAATTGTGACAAGTAGTGCAGCTTCTCTCAATTATTTATTTAAAATTTCAAAGAAATCTTAAGTTATAAAAATATTAATATATAATGCTATTACTGTAAACTTGTGTAAAGGATGAAAGGGATTTGGTTAGTCATTTTCATCATGTTGAAATTCCGGATGGTGAAATTCTAACATATTTATTTAATAAGCACTATTACTATTATTGTGTTGTACATGTGCCAAAGAGAATCGGTCATATTAATCTTATTGGTTAAACTAGACTGGGATACTATCAAGTTATTATTTGATTAATTTAAAAAGCTGAGAGCACACAAAAAATAAATTGTGGATAATATAGTTAAAGCAAAGAGAAAGGAATCTGCTTGAACAGATGAAATCATGGGGATTTATTTCAAAGGTTGGCTTCTTTCAATATTGTTTTCTTTTAATTCGTTGAGTTTTACACATGTTAATGTCACATCACAAAAATGCAGGTGTGAAAAAAAATCAAGTTTGTCTTTATTCACACCATGAAAGTTTTTAAGGATTAAATCGATTTTGATTCACCACCTGGCTTCTTTTATGAAACCAAGTCTGTGTGTATGTGTGTACATCTGTGTGTTTGAAAGCTCCAGTCAACACTTTATCACTGTTTGAAAGTTGACATTCCAGGGCCTCAACTTATACTTATTAATCATGTGAATATACATTTGCTTTAATATATTATTTATATATTAGATTATGACTACTAATCATTTTGAGTTTCCTAGGTGGTGCTAGTGGTAAAGAACATGCCTGCTAATGCAGAAACTTTAAGAGACGCGGGTTCAATTCCAGGGTAGGGAAGATCCCTTGTAGTAGGTCATAACAACCCACTCCAGGATTCTTGCTTAGAGATTCTTGCTTAGAGAAGCTGGGAAGGCTACGGTCACAGAGTTGGACATGACTGAGCAACTTAGCATGGCATGGCACTAAACCTAATATACCTAAGAGAAAATTAACAACTCCTGGGTTTGCTCAGAAGAAAAACACAATGTATAATTTATTTACAACATTTATTATATAAATGAATATCTCACTGAACCATTAAAATTGACTTTTTTTCCCCTAGGACAAAACACTTTTGCTGATATAGATATGTAAGCTTTAGCTATTGTTGACTAACAAATCACATCAAATACCAGTGGCTTAAACAAACATTTATTACTATGTTCCATGAGTCAGGAGGGTGTGGATTTGCACATCTTATTTGGGCTCCCTCAGGCTTCTCTGGGCGTTCGGCTCATACATGTGTGGTTAGGCTGAAGGCTTCACTCAAGGCTGGCTTGGACAGAGTAGCTGTCTGGGGCACTTCTGCTCCACGTGGCATTCATCCTCTTCTTCTGACCTGAAGGCCAGCCTGGGCATCTTTCCAACGAGAGTGGTAGAAGTATAAACAGGTAAGCAGAATACACTGGGTCCCCTTATATCTAAACTTAGAACTGGGAGCATCATTATTTTTATTACTCAGTTAACCAACTCATGACTGAATTCACTGGTGGGGATTGCTTCCCATGCACAGTAGGAGAACACTGCAAAGGATATAGATTCAGAAAAAGATGGCGTGTTGGGACAATTGATACAAGGTTACTACAGGATGAAAAGTTAATTTTTGTATGTTTTGATAAATACATTATATATTTATCTAATGTATATATATTTAACATATATGTATATACTGAAATATCTCATGAAGATTTAATCTTATAATAAACAGAGAAAAACAACAACCAAAAAAAAAACATCAGATACCAATTTTTAATCAGATATGCAAAACCAAAAAAGAAATGGATAATAACATTATAAAGAGATGTCCTCTGCTAGAATATAAGTAAGTTCACTCAATTTGGAATATTGTCAATATACAATAATACTGAAAAATTCAGAGAAGTTATGACTTACCAATTCAATCTTTAAGTACCTAAATATTGTAGGTCACCATACATCTGAGAATTTGACAAAACAAATCTGTTTTCCAGAAAAAATCATATGGTACCTATAAGAAAAAGTTTGCATATTTTTAGATATTTAATGTAGAGCATACAGCCAATATAATACCTGGTAAGAGTGTATGAGCTTCACTCACAGGTATGTAGGAGTTAAGGATGAAGATGTTTATGCAACACTGTCTGGAATAGAAAAACTTGGTATTATCCCACAGGTCTAAAGAGAAAGATCTACAGAATAGTGTGGTTACTCAAATGGAGAAATATCTCAAAACCATATGAAGTCTGCACTGGATCCTTAGATTGTTGCTGTTCAATTGCTCAGTAGTGCGCAACTCTTTGCAACTCCATAGATCGCAGCATGCCAGGCTTCCCTGTAGTTCACTATCTCCCAGAGTTTGCTTAAACTCACGTCCATCAAGTTGGTGAGGCCAAGCAACCATCTCATCCTCTGTCTACCCCTTCTCCTGCACTCAATCTTTCCCAGCATCGGTGTCTTTTCTAATGAGTTGGCTGTTCGTGTCAGGCAGCCAAAGTGTTGGAGTTTCAGCTTCAGCATCAGTCCCTCCAATGAATATATAGGGTTGGTTTCCTTTAAGATTGACTTGTTCGATCACCTTGGAGTCCAAGGGACTCTCAAGAGTCTTCTCAAGCACCACAGTTCAAAAGCATCAGTTCTTCAGTGCTCAGCCTTCTTTACGATTCAATTCTCACATGACTACTGGAAAAACCATAGCTTTGACTAGACAGACCTTTGTTGGCAAAGTGATGTCTCTGCTTTTCAATATCCTAAGTTTGTCATAGCTTTTCTTCCAGGGAACAAGTGTCTTTTTAATTTCATGGTTGCAGTCACCATCCTCAGTAATTTTGGAGCCCCTGAAAATAAAGTCTGTCACTCTTTCCATTGTTTCCCCATCTATTTGCCATGAAGTGGTGGGACTGGATGCCATGATCATCATTTTTTGAATGTTGAGTTTTAAGCGACGTTTTACGCTCTCTTCTTTCAGCTTCATCAAAAGGCTCTTTAGTTTCTCTTCACTTTTTGCCATTAGGGTGGTGTCATATGCATATCTGAGGTTACTGATATTTCTCCCAACAATCTTGATTCCAGCTTGTGATTCATGCAGGCTTGGCATTTTGCATAATGTACATGCATATAAGTTTTAAATAAGCAAGGTAACAATATACAGCCTTGATGTACTCTTTTCCCAATTTTGAATGTCCATTGTTCCATGTCTAGTTCTAACTGTTGCTTCTTGACCTGCATACAGGTTTTTTAGGAGGCAAGTAAGGTGGTCTGGTATTTCCACCTCTTTAAGAATTTTCCACATCTTTTTTATCTACTAAGTGAAAAGCTTTATTGTAGACAATGAGGCAGAAGTAGCAGTCTTTCTGGAATTTCCTTACTTTTTCTATGATCCTTAGATAGCAATATGAATGGATTTCAGTAGTGAAATGAATGATAAAGATAAAATTGAGTGTTAGACAGTTAGTTTGTTAGTTTAACAGTTGTTGGTTTAACACTTATTTATTGTTACTATACATTAGGTATCAGTTTAAGTCACAGAGAAAGTAGTGAACACACAAATGATGTTTCTTCTTTCATGGATCTTGATTTTTAGATGGCTACTGTTCAACCAATGAAAGAACATATGATAGATGGATCAATAGATGAATTAATATACAAATACAAATAAATAGAATGATAACTGCTATATTGGAATATTAAAGTTGAGATCATCGACAGTGATTGGGTGGTCAGCTTTAGGAAGAGTTACTCAAAAGGCTATCTATTAGCTGAAATATAAGTGGTTTGATTCAACCATTGGGAAACTAAGAGAGATCTTTACAGGAAGAGGAAAATCACTAAAGTAGAAAAGAATGTGTGTATTCAAGGAAGTATAAAAGATCTGAGTGGTAGAAATACTTGGGGAAGGAGAAGAATGGTGAAAAATAGTCACAGAAAGGTACTTGAACCATATATGTATATGAAAATGAAGGCAGGGAGCCATAATTTGATTCCAAAAGCATATGAAAAAAAATTGCATGGTTTTAAGCAAGTGAATGACATAATATGATTTACATTTAAATAGCCTCTTGGCAACCTTGAAGACAATGCATTTCTGGGAATAAAGTATAAGAGAGATTTTAGGACAATTTTGAAGTAATCCAGGTGTGATATGATAGTGGTATGAACTAAGGAGAGAGAAATAAGAATGGAAAAACAGTAGGTATTCAGGAGATACCAGAGAACTTCCTGATGAATTGGGTATGGTAACTAAAGGAAAGGGCAGAAACCAGAAAAATTCTAACAAGATAATTGCCAATTATTGCGAGGAGATTCCTAATGATTATTACGTGGGTGTTGTTTTTGCCCTAAGTGGACTTGGAATCTCAAATAAAACATAAATATAAATAAATACTTACACTATATACAAAACACTTATAGTTGATTTTAAAAAATAATATTATCAGTGGTATAATTAAGAAAATCTAGCTTACTTATCGCATGTGCATGCTAAGTCGTTCCAGTTGAGTCCCACTCTTTGAGACCCTATGTACTGTAGCCCACCAGGTTCTTCTGTCCATGGGATTTTGCAGGCAAGAATACTGAAGTGGGTTGCCATGCCCTTCTCCAGGGGATCTTCCCAACTCAAGGACTGAACCTGCATCTCTAATGTCTCCTGCGTTGGCAGGTGGTTCTTTATCACTAGTGCCACCTAGAAAGCCCTTACTTATCATAGTATGTAAAAGTATTCCTCATCAGAAAGCAATACACTGAACAATTAAAAAAAATAATAATTGCTATAAAAAAGCTAAGGAGATCCTTAAGTAAGAGACAAAAAGTTAGGAAAGATGCTGTATTTTTGTTTGAAGTTTATTTCTGAGCCTCTATCAGCTAAAGTCAAAAGAGAAATCTAATTAGTTAACAAATTATAGTTTTCTAATAGCTGGCTACATCTGAGACAAAAGTAAAAACACCACACTCTTTCTGGCTCTGAGCTGGGAGACAATTTAAACAATGTAATGAAGAGCATACCCTCTTGGTTTATCATATTATTTCAAAATAATATTTGAGCTTTGCATTTACATAAACATGTGGCCCACTGAAGCAGAGCCAAATCCATTCTCCCTGTTGCACAGAAAGAGAATGCTGGCAGCATTAAAACTGCAGTTTGTCCCCAGTGAACTGACAATATTACTTATGGAATAGCCTCAAGTTCCTTAAAAGCCCAGTGTGCGATTAATAATTTTATTCACTTAAACATTTGCCATTTTCATTTGGTTTAGAATAATTATGTTAGAACAATTGTGTGTAAGCTGTTATTTAAAATCACCTATATAAGGATCAATTGTGATCTTTGTCTGTTTTGGAAAACACACAAGTGAGAAGCAAAAATATAATATAAAAGGGATAATTGAACAAAGCCATTTGCAGATACAGTCTTGTGAGAGGGCCTTTTGTTTTATGAGAGATGGAGATTTGTATGTTGGTGTGTTTGCTTTCCTGAAGGAGCATCTTCCTGGAAGTGTTCAAGAACTTCAAAATGGGAACATTTTTGGACATAGGAAAATGAGCAAAAATGGCATCAGTGGGAAAAAAGAAAAAAAAATAGTGGAAGTGTAGCAAAGGGAAAGGGTGTAATGAGAAAAAATGAGGGTGAATAGTTAAGCATGGATTGAGGTTTTGTGACACAAGATGAATGCCGGAGATAAAGCTTAGAAGGTACATTACAAAATGGAATGTAGAGTAGCTTTCCTGTTTTCAAATGTATACTGCCCTATAGAGAACATGGAAATCTATTGGCAATTAAGGTATACAAAACCCATGCTTTAGGGAAATCAATTGGACACCAATGAGAAGGAGAAAGATGGAGTCTCCATGGAGCTAATTTGGTGCCTTGCACTCACTGTCCAATACTCAGACATGAAACTGTTGGACCACTTTAGTCCAACAAATCTCTAAAAATGTACATCTCTGTGTAATAAAGACTAAGGGAGTTGAGCAAAAGTTTTAGCATATCAAAGGTATTGCTTGCTACTTATTAAAGAATGAGGATGGCCAAATTGTAACATGAAGACTTGACAGATGAACGGATGGAGAAGAAACTTAAAGAGGCAGGAAATGAACATGATTCTTCATGCAACAAACTAGAAAAGCTTGCATTTATGACCTTGTCATGTATATATTTATACACTTATGGAATAAGAATCTAGCCCTGCATTACTTTCCATAAAAAAATCCACTGAAAACAGAAAATTAAGTAAAAAAACAAGCCAACAACAACAACAAAAAAAACACACATCTGTAACATCACTAGAAATCAAGAAATAACAAGCAGCAGGAGAGAAATAGAAAAATGCTTCATTCTGAGCTTTGCTTTAGATCAGTCCATAAGAAACAACTATCTCCTCAGCATTTGCAAGCATTGACAAGTAAAATGCATCAATTTGCATTTCCTAAAAGAATGTTTATTTTGTATAAATTAAGTTTTATCTTTTCAAAGTTGAAAAATACAGCAAATTCTAGCTTATTATGAAATATAGTAAAATAATAAATACAACAAAATATGAATATATATATAAATGTAATTTAACAGATATAGTAGAAATAAGTATAGAAATATTATGCACTAAATGCATATAAAATATACCAAGCATTATTTATATTGCTATATGATTATAAAATAATATAAAATATAGTTTTGCAATTGTAGGATTTCCCAAAATAAGTATATGCATCTTTTCATGTTAAATTTAGTTGTTTTGTAAAAGTTATTCTTGATTATGTTTACCACAGACAAACTATGGTTAATTATTAAATTTTAATATTTATATATCTATTTTATTAATTGGCTAAAATATGTATGAGTTTCTATCTTATTTTCATTGCATATATTTTATGGCTTTTCGAATTCTTGAACAAAATTATTTTGTTTATTTTATTTTTAGTTTATTACACAAATTTTAAACATGTAACATATCAGTTCAGTTCAGTTGCTCTGTCGTGTCCGACTCCTTGCAACCCCATGAACCGCAGCACGCCAGGCCTTCCTTTCCATCACCAACTCCCGGAGTCCATCCAAACCCATGTCCACTGAGTCAATGATACCATCCAAGATTCTCATCCTCTGTCATCCCCTTCTCTTCCCACCTTCAATCTTTCCCAGCATCAGGGTCTTTTCCAATGAGTCAGCTCTTGGCATCAGGTGGCCAAAGTATTGGAGTTTCAGCTTCGACATCAGTCCTTCCAATGAACACTCAGGACTGATCTCTTTTAGGATGGACTGGCTGGATCTCCTTGGAGTCCAAAGGACTCTCAAGAGTCTTCTCCAACACCACAATTCAAAAACATCAATTCTTCTGCACTCAGCTTTCTTTATAGTTTAACTCTTGTATCCATAAATGACCAGTGGAAAAACCATAGCCTTGACTAGATGGACCTTTGTTGGCAAAGTAATGTCTCTGCTTTTTAATATGCTGTCTAGGCTGGTCATAACTTTCCTTCCAAGGACTAAGCATCTTTAAATTTCATGACTGCAATCACCATCTGCAGTGATTTTGGAGCCCAGAAAAATAAAGTCAGCCACTGTTTCCACTGTTTCCCCATCTATTTCCCATGAGGTGATGGGACCAGATGCCATGATCTTAGTTTTCTGAATGTTGAGCTTTAAGCCAAATTTTTAACTCTACTCTTTCTTTTTCATCAAGAGGTTCTTTAGTTCTTCTTCACTTTCTTCCATAAGGGTGGTGTCATCTGCATATCTGAGGTTATTGATATTTCTCCCAGCAATCTTGATTCCAGCCTGTGCTTCTTCCAGACCAGTGTTTCTCATGATGTACTCTGCATAGAAGTTAAACAAGCAGGGTGACATTATACAGCCTTGAAGTACTCCTTCACGATTTGGAACCATTCTCTTGTTCCATGTCCAGTTCTAACTGTTGCTTCCTGACCTGCATACAGATTTCTTAACAGACAGGTCAGGTGGTCTGGTATGCCCATCTCTTTCAGAATTTTCCACAGTTTATTGTGATCCACACAGTCAAAGGCTTTGGCATAGTCAATAAAAAAGAAATAGATATTTTTCTGAAACTCTCTTGCTTTTTCAATGATCAAGAGGGCATTGGAAATTTGATCTCTGGGTCCTCTGCCTTTTCTAATACCAGCTTGAACATCTGGAAGTTCATGGCTCATGCATTGCTGAAGCCTGGCTTGGAAAATTTTAAGTGTTATTTTACTAGCACGTGAGATGAGTGCAATTGTGTGGTAGTTTGATCATTCTTTGACACTGCCTTTCTTTGGGGTTGGAATGAAAGCTCACCTTTTCCAGTCCTGTGGCCACTGCTGAGTTTTCCAAATGTGCTGGCATATTGAGGGCAGCACTTTCACAGCATCATCTTTCAGGATTTGAAATAGCTCAACTGGAATTTCATTACCTCCACTAGCTTTGCTGGTAGTGATGCTTCCTAAGGCCCACTTGACTTCACATTCCAGGATGTCTGGCTCTAGGTGAATGATCACACCTTTGTGATTATCTGTGTCGTGAAGATCTTTTTTGGACAGTACTTCTGTGTATTTTTGCCACCTCTTCTTAATATCTTCTGCTTCTGTTAGGTCCCTATCATTTCTGTCCTTTTTTGAGCCCATCTTTGCATAAAATGTTTCCTTGGTATCTTTAATTTTCTTGAAGAGATCTCTAGTTTTTCCCATTCTATTGTTTTCCTCTATTTCTTTGCATTGATCCCTGAGGAAGGCTTTCTTATCTCTCCTTGCTATTCTTTGAAACTCTGCATTCAAATGGAAATGCATTCAAACTCTGCATCAAATATTTTTCCTTTTCTCCTTTGCTTTTGGCTTCTCTTCTTTCCACAGCTATTTGTAAGGCCTACTCAGACAGCCATTTTGCTTTTTTGCATTTCTTTTTCTTGGTGATGGTAAGGAGCAGCAGCTGGGCTTTGCTGGAGCAGCCATGAAGAGATACCCCACGTCCAAGGTACAAGAAAACCAAGTAAGATGGTAGACACTGAGAGAGGGCATCAGAGGGCAAACAGACTGAAACCACAATCACAGACAACTAGCCAATCTGATCATATGGACCACATCCTTGTTTAGCTGAACAAAACTATGAGCCATGCCATGTAGAGCCACCCAAAATGGATGGGTCATGGTGGACAGTTCTGACAAAATGTGGTCCACTGGAGAAGGGAATGGCAAACTACCTCAGTATTCTTGCCTTGAGAACCCCATGAAGAGTATGAAAAGGCAAAAAGATAGGACACTGAAAGATGAACTCCCCAGGTCGGTAGGTGCCCAATATGCTACTGGAGATCAGTGGATAAATAACTCCAGAAAGAATGAAAAGATGGAACCAAAGCAAAAACAACACCTAGTTGTGGATGGGACTGGTGATAGAAGCAAGGTTCGATGCTGTAAAAAAAAATATTGCATAGGGACCTGGAAAGTTAGATCCATGAATCAAGGCAAATTGGAAGTGGTCAAACAGGAGATGACAAGAGTGAACATTGACATTCTAGGAATCATCAAACTTAGATGGACTGGAATGGGTGAATTTAACTGAGATGACCATTATATCTACTACTATAGGCAGGAATCCTTTAGAAGAATTGGAGTAACCATCATAGTCAACAAAAGAGTCTGAAATGCTGTACATGGATGCAATCTCAAAAACGAGAGAATGATCTCTGTTTGTTTCCAAGGCAAACCATTCAATATCACGATAATCCAAGTCTTTGCCCTGACCAGTGACAATGAAGAACCTGAAGTTGAAAAGTTGTATGAAGACCTACAAGACCTTCTAGACCTAACACCCCCAAAAGATGTCCTTTTCATTATAGGGGACTGGAATGCAAAAGTAGGAAGTCAAGAAACACCTGGAGTAACAGGCAAATTTGGCCTTGGAGTACAGATTGAAGCAGGGCAAAGGCTAATAGAGCTCTGCCAAGAGAATGCACTGGTCATAGCAAACACCCTCTTCCAACAACACAACAGAAGATTCTACACATGGACATCACCAGATGGTCGACACCGAAATCAGATTGATTATATTCTTTTCAGCCAAAGATGTAGAAGCTCTATCCAGTCAGCAAAAACAAGACTGGGAGCTGACTGTGGCTCAGATAGACCCAGTGCCTGATGAACTTTGGATGGAGGTTCGTGACATTGTACAGGAGAAAGAGATCAAGACCATACTCAAGAAAAAGAAATGTAACATATAACATTTAGCATATAAACACAAATAATACAGCTAAACACATAAACTGTTGTCTGAATGCAGATTTTTGTCTCTATAAAGACTGATAAATAATGCTTTTGTTTTATTTACTAAATATGATCAAATTGCAATTTCACATTGTGTTTCAAAAATATACAATTTTAAAGAAACTATTATTGTTATTTTTTAGTTTTGTTGTGAAGTGAAAGTTGCTATACAGTCCATGGAATTTTCCAGGCCAGAATACTGGAGTGGGTAGCCTTTCCCTTCTCCAGGAAATCTTCCCAACCCAAGGATGAAAGTCAGGTCTCCCACATTGAAGGCAGATTCTTTACCAAATGAGCCACAAGGGAAGCCCAAGAATAATGGAGTAGGTAGCCTATCTTTTCTCCAATGGATTTTCCCGACCCAGGAATTAACCCAGGGTCTCCTGCATTGCAGGAGGGTTCTTTCTGAACTGAGCTATTAGGGTAGCCCCTGATATTAGGTTTTCTTGAATTATGATAAAATAATATAAATTTTATTTGTTCATTTTTATTATTGCTGCTGTGCCTAATATAAGTTAAATTTTGTGACTATTTCCAGGGCCTTGGAAAAATTTGCTCTTCATCTTTTGGTACTAATTAGACATATTTTCATTGTGCTAAGCATATAAATTAAATCATTAATATCCTCTATGTGGTTTATTTACTTTGCATTGATTTCTTTCTTCCAAAGACTGAAATATGTGTGTTAACATCAAAAATCACTTGACAGATTTTTCCTGTTGTTTTTTCTCCTTTATGATTAATCCTTTGTTGAGACCAAATTTTCAAATAAAAAAGCCTGGGTGCACTCCCCGTAACTTTGTACTATGTTTTTCAATGTAATTATAAAATCCTTGTCCTGTGAAAGGGTTGTCAATTGACCATTGGATGACAAAGTCACTTTCACTGACTCTTTCCTTGTTTAATTTTTGTACTTTCTCTCAATAACACTAACTCCACCATAATCCTCACACATCAATCTTCCAGGGAATTGTTTCAGAGTTGTGACATGGACACCTTAGGTTAAGAGATGAATTAACATTCATTAAAATAATATGTTCTTTAGGAATAGAGCTAAATTTCAAACTAATATAGGCTTTGGATGCTTTAAACCAGAACAGATAAAGTATCTTTTGAAATGTTCCCTTATCTCTCACTTTCAGGGTACAATACTTTGTGTATACAATGAAGCAGATCTTCAACTGGTTTTCTTCATTCTCCATCTGCCTTCATATTAAAGGTGGATTCCTTTCAGAATCTGGACTTATGTTGCAAATGTGTTTTTCCTGTGTCTCTGTGTGAATCCTCCTGGGAAGTTTGGTGACACTGCATTGGAGTCAGACAGCATATTTAACCAGAAATCATGTAGTTCACATATTTAACAAGAAAAGAGCTAGCTATTTTCCTAATCACCATTCCCCTTGCCCCCAAAGCTGGAAATGTTCTGTTTGCCCTTCCAGACCTGTTCTTTTCTTTCTCCATCTTGGTCTGTGATCTCCTCATCAGACTCTTGCCCTCTGGCTCCTTGTTGGATTTTGAGACGGGAAACATGATAGAGTGGAAGATGGGGAGAGAATGGGATTAGGTAGTTCTTCTCCCTGGTTCTCTTTACTCCAGACTAGGTCTCTACTGATTGGCTTAGGATAATGCAAGCTTCCTACACTACTCTTTTGTAAATCTCTCCTTTATTAAAATATCCTATTATAAAGAGTGTGTTATTTGTCCCCCCAAGGACACTGCGTTGATTAAATTATGCTTATACGGCATTTGCTACATTCTGTTATTAATATATATCCCCAAACTGGGCTTCACTTGTAGCTCAACTGGTAAAGAATCCACCTTCAATGCAGACGACCCTGGTTCAGTCCCAGGGTTGGGAAGATCCCCTGAAGGAGGGCATGGCAACCCACTCCAGTATTCTTGACTGGAGAATCCCCATGGGCAGAGGAGCCTGGCAGGCTACAGTCCATGGGGCTGCAGAGAGTCAGACACAGCTAAGCACAGCACACAGCATCCCTAACCTATCTCTCTAATTCCCAGTGTCAACAATGCCTGATCTAGGTGAAAATCTTAAATTTGGAGCTATTATATTTAAACAAACAAACAAACAACAAATATGACTCATGGGATGCCACCAAAATGGATCTTTATTTTATCTACCACTAACACTTTATATGTGATCAAAATATCTGGATCTTCTACTGCTGCAAGATAAAACTTGGGAAAACTTCAATAAAATTTATTGCAACTTTGACTTTCACACACACACACACTCCTACCAATTTCATTCAAACAATTAACATTCCAAGTCTGATTGTAATGCTTGAAATTTCATCTTCTCTGTCTCAGTATCCTGCAGGAATGAAGTCTGTTTTCCATCTTTGTCTCTACAGTTTTTCAGTTGCACAATCTTGTCCGACTTTCTGTGACCCCATGGACTGCAGCACGCCAGGCTTCCCTGTCCTTCACTGTCTCCCTAAGTTTGCTCAAACTCATGTCCATTGAGTCGGTGATGTCATCCAACCATCTCATCCTCTGTCATGTCCTTCTCTTCCTGCCTTCATTTTTTTCTATCATCGGGGTGTTTTCCCAATGAGCCCACTCTTCACATCAGGTGACCAAAGTATTGGGGCTTCAGCTTCAGCGTCAGTCCTTCCAATGAGCATTCAGGGTTAATTTCCTCTAGGACTGACTGGTTTGACTTTGATATCCTTGCTGTCCAAATGACTCTCAAGAGTCTTTGCCCGTACCACAGTTCAAAAGCATCACTTCTTCGGCATTCCGCTTTCTTTATGTTCCAACCCTCACATCCTTACATGACTGCTAGAGAAACCATAGCTTTGACTATACAGAGAAGGGAATGGCAATATTCCTGTCTGGGAAATATCATGGACAGAGGAGCCTGGTGGGCTACACTCCATGGGGTCACAGAGTCAGACACGACCGAGTGACTAACACTTTCCCTTTGATTATATAGACATTTGTTGGCAAAGTGATATCTCTGCTTTTTAACATGCTAAGCTTGTCATAGCTTTTTTTTCCAAGGAGTAAGTGCCTGTTAATTGTATGACTGCTGTAACCATCTGCAGGGATTTCAGAGACAAAAAAATAAATAAATAAAATAAATCCTGTCACTATTTCCATCGTGTCTCCATCTATTTGCCATGAAGTGATGGGATTAGATACTATGGTATTAGTTTTCTTAATGTTGAGTTTTAAGCCAGATTTTTTACTCTCGTTTTTTGCCATCATCAAGAGATTCTTTAGTTTCTCTTTGCTTTCTGACATAAGGTTGGTATCATCTGCATATCTGAGGTTGTTGATATCTCTCTCAGAAATCTTGATTCCAGCCTGTCAGTCATCCAGCCCAGCATTTTGCATGATGTACTTTACATATAAATAAGCAGGGTGACAATATACAGCCTTGACATACTCCTTTCCCAACTTAGAACCAGCCCATTATTCTATGTCTGGTTCTAACTGTTGCTTCTTGACCTACGTACACGTTTCTCAAGAGGCAGGTAAGGTGATCTGGTATTCCCATCTCTAAGAATTTTCCATGGTTTGTTGTGATCAACACTGTCAAAGTCTTTTGCCTGGTCAATGAAGCAAAATTAGATGTTTTTTCTGGAATTCTGTCTAGAGGGAGTCATTCAATTATGATTACTTCACACCTTTGGAGAAATGTACCTCATCAGAATATATATCATCCTCATTTTGCCATTCTCTTTCTCTGCATGATTCACATTTTCTCCATTTCTTCTTAGTAATTCAGTGACATTTGAGAGTTTAAATAAAAGCAATATCTGACAACTCTGAACTTTGCCTGAGCCCTGTGTTCCTGGAAAACAGCCACAGTTAAGAAATACTCCCATCCTTTGTGTCTGGAAAAGAGCTACTTTCAAAGAAGCAATCATCTCCCTTTGACTAAAATAAGAATCCCAGATGAAATGAGCCTCTTCCTTACCTACAACAGAGACAGACATGATCCTGAAATTCCCATTGTTTGTCTAATATATAATTAGCTGAATGGTTGCCTTCAGTAGCTATGCAGTACAAAATGCTTATTAACTCATATGAACCAAAATTTAGCCAAGTGTTTCCTCTCTACGAAAGACACTGACTTGACCTACTCTTGAGTAGGCATATGAATGCAGAAAAATCTCCCCCTAATGGCACCTCTTGAGAATTTACCTATCTCAAGGAAAAACACTCACCTATCAAATGTCTGAAGACACAATGTGTTTAATCCCACACTCCCACACCTGGTTATTCCAACCTTGTTCATTCTTCCTTGTAAAAGACAAGACATTTGCCTCATAGATGCCTGACTTTGTACAACTTGCATGTCCTTTGTTCAGACTATTGCAACAGTCGCTTTTCCCTTATTTCAATAATTCCCCTATCCTTGTTGTGACAGTATTTCTAAGTCTGGATTTAATTTTTATTTGACATAATAATATCCTGAATTCCAGGCTAAGTAGAGACTCCTTAATATTGATTAGTAATTCTCTATGATTTAAACTTTGTCATTTATTAATTACTTATTTAAATGACAGTTCTATAAAATGTCTCCAGTTGCCCACCTTTCCTACCTTGTCCTAGCCTCCTTTCATTTTTTCAAAAGTTTTCTTCTCATTTACTAAAACTGATGCCAACATACGAAACTTCATATATCTTCATGAAGCCATTCCCCTCTTTTTGACAAAAATAACCCTTCATCTTTACGTTTGAATCTTAGTCCTCCCAAACACTAGGCACCTTGCTCAACCAATTAGCTCTTCAGACTTGCTTCTTGTATCTCTTCCTCTCCATCTATGTTAGAATTTCTTAGAGGCCTCCGGATATATACTGATATTCTCAGAAAGCATCTCCTTTGCTTTAATCTCTTCTCACTTCAACTCCTCCTGCTATCTGGCCCCAGTTATGTGGTAGTCAGTGAATTCCTCTCCCCAGTTCTCTAGGAGGTCTCAAAGTTGGACATAACTGAGCATGCACACACAGAGGTAGCTGAGAAAGTCCACAAATGAAGGCACTAGAAGTTGCAGGGCTGATGTCATCCCATTGGTAGTGCTAACACACAGGAGGGCAACAGCTCAGTACTTATCAGAACCCAGAGGTCATGAGCATCAGTATCTGTCCTTTACCAAACAGAAAGTTATCCACCCACCTGTAAAACCTGCAACTTTTGCCATGAACTGTAGATATATGAAATTTTTTGAATACCACCACAATCTATAACGTTCTACTTCCTGACATAGTTAATTGAGTTAATGCATGTAAAGCCCTGAGAACAGTGAACAGCGAATGTTAATTGCTATGTAAGCATGAGCTCTATTATTATTGTCATCATCATTGTTATTGCCATTCATCTTGGTCCCCTTTAAATAACAGATTAGCTTATTTAAGCTGATGTACCCTGGAGAACCTAGCCTACTTTCTTTATATTATCTATTTAATAATAATACTTTTCTTAAAAATTAATTTTGAAATAAGGGTATAAGATTAATTTCCTAAATTTATTGTAAAGTATTTATGTAACTAATTTTGTGTAGGACTACAAAAGACACAAAGAGGTATCATCTAAAAACTCTAAAAGTATTGCTAAAATACATGGCTTCATGGCTTTATGTATGAAATATTATATTTGAATTATTATAAAGTCACATTGTAATAAACTTAAAATAAGTTTCTAGTTTCTGTTCTTTTGTATTGCCCTACCTGTTACAGCTAGGTGCTCTAGAATAAACAGACAGATAAAAATAAAACTGTTTTGGTAAATGAAATGGAGATAGGGAGGATTCAACATGTGATAGATAAAAATGTTGTTCCTTACGTTGAGTCGCATATGATTTCATCAGAGATTGGCTATTGAAAGTAAGCCTGTGAAAAAGAAAATGTAGGAAGAAAACAGGTATGATACTGACAGGATGTTTTTCAATTTTACTAACTTCAATTGAACATAAAGTCAATACACGTAGAACGAAAAACCCAAGCATGGCTGATCCTGATATTCAGATCATCCAAAAAGCAGTGGATTTAGAACAAGTGAAAATATTGATATTATAAATGCTGAACTATTGATCAGGCACACCATGGGCCTGTTAGCATAAAAGCATAGCTTAAAACTCACATACAAGCAGTCCAAAATACAATATAACATGATGAAAAAGGCTTTGCTGACAACTGGTACCACAGACAAAAGGTCTGTTAGCCTCAGAATCTCATATTTCTCCCATCAGGAAAGTTTTTTAAATCTGATATTGATGACTTTATATGACAACAGAAGATCACTAGGTTTTTACTTACCATGCCTTGTATCACTGAAATATTCATTTAAGTGGTTTTCAGAATTGAACCATGATTGAAACTACTCTATTTTTAGATGACTATAAAAAAGTTATATATTTTTTAAAATTTTATTGATAGAATTGCCCTAAATGCTGTCACTAAAACCTTTTTCCACAACAAACTCCTGTGAAATATTATGATATGGACTCATATTTCTTGTTTTGTATATACATAGTCTAGCACTGAAATAAAAGTGTGTATCTTTGATTAAGACAATTGCATTTAAATTGTCTGCTTATTTTTTCAGTGATAGATCAACAGCATCTTTGCACTATGTCACTTAGTAATTGCATCCTATGATATATGGCTCACTCAGATTTCAAATGCTTTGGTTTTATCTCTCCAAAGAGCTTAATACCTTTGTTGAAACAGTCATAAAGTACTGTAAAGCCCTAGACACATCAAAGTACTAAGAAAAAGTTGTTTTACAGGCAGTTTTCTGAAACCATTTTTATTTGGTTGAAAAATCTAGGAAAAGTCATCTCAGAAAGTAATTTAAATAATGCCTTTATTTTATTATATTTTTAATTGTAAGAGAAAGTAGAGTTAATGGTATAAAACTGTTAAGCCACATGACTGATAAGTACAAATACAAAAAGATAAGGTGGATTGAAATTTAATAAAAATTGCTAATAAAGCCATAAACATTTTCTCATATCTCATGAAAGAAACAAAAACAAAAAATACTATTACTTAATAGCTGGTAGTCTCATGGTATAAATAAGTGATTACTCCAATATCCAAGAGATGTTTGCCAAATATTTACTCTGTGCAGTCAATGCAAAATAATCTGAAGATGAAGGAAAGAAAATACCACATACCAATGTTTATAATCTGTTAGAATATATAGTCATATGTACAATATATATTCAAATTAAATATAAGGACTGCAAATATATTCAAAATGCTCAACTTTAATAAATCTGGGGAAATATTTTAATGGAAATATCCAAAAACATGAGTTAATATTTAAACAATAATGCTTTCTTTATTAAATATATATATAATAAATTATTTTGTGAAAGTATAGTGAACAAACTACAGATATCCACATAATGTTATAACATGATACATTAGAAAGTCATGGCAACTTCCTCAATTTAATGAATTGATGCCCTATTAAATAAAGCAGAAGTTTAGAAAATAGTAGCATAAAATCTCTGTCTATCTGTAAACATATATGAGTTATGTGTGTGTTTGTGTGTGTGTGTGTTGTGTCTTAGTATGTTTGAGCTACTCTTACAGAGTGCCCTAGCTTGGGTGGTTTAAACACTGTTTTAACATTTATTTCTTATAATTCTGGAAGTTGAGAAGTCCAAAATCAAAGTACCAGCCAATAAATTTTCTCGTCAGAGTTTTCTTCCTGGCTTGTGGACGACTTACGTCTCCTGTGTCTTCACATAATTGAGCAATAAAAAGAGAGAGAGAGACAAGCTCTCTCTCTTGGAAGGGAAAGTGTTAGTTGCTCAGTTGTGTCCAACTCTTTGCAACCTCATGGACTGGCAGGCTCCTCCGTCCATGGAATTCTCCAGGCAAGAATACTGGAGTGGGTGGCCATTTCCTTCTCCAGGGGATCTTCCCGACTCAGGCATCAAACCTGGGCCTCCCACATTGCAGGAAGATTCTTTACTGACCAAGCCACCAAAGGGGAAACCCCTCTGGTCTCTTATAAGAGTCTGGTCTCTTATAATCCCACCGTGAGGCTCTATCCTCATGACCTGATCAAAACCTAATTATTTCCCAAAGACCCCATCCCCAAATACTGTCACATTGGAGGTTAAGGCTTAAACATGTGAATTTGGGTTGTTGGAGCAGCACAATACAGTCCATCGCAGAGAGAGAGAAACAGAGAAAGACACTGTGTGTGTGTGTGTGTGTGTGTGTGTGTGTGCGCGCGCGCGCACGCGCTGATTAGACACTTCTCAGTTAATCTGCAGGATTTCCAACTTGTAAACTGGCCTTTAAGATTTTGTTAAAATTGGCTCAGACTTGTCTCGCCATTTCATGTGCTTTAGTAAATAATCATTCTTCCTAAAACCTTTGGAAAATTCTAAAGGTATTCACCTGTCACTTGGTCCTGCTACCCCTGTCAATTACTCTGACTCTTTCATTTCCACCTCTGTGTTCAAGCAACAGCTGTTTTAACACGTCATTTCCCTCTTTCATCCCCCTTCCTTCATCAAACCCAAAATTAAATGTTTGTGTGAGCTAAATGCTATGGACATCTGGCACAATAGGGAGATGTTACTCCATAACAGAGTACTTAATACTGAATGTTGTTCTTGCTAACGCTTCAAAGTCACTTAGGAACTGAGTTGTTGACCTGAGTCTGTCTGCAACTCATTCTTCCGTTTGAAGCACCAAGCTTCTCACCATCTTGAATGACTCCCTGTTCCGTTCCTCTTGGCTGATAATCTAAAAAGTGAAAATTCTTCACACATTTTTATTCACAGAAATTCAGCTTTCTCAAGTTCTCCACTACAAACCAGGGTTTATCTTTCTAAATCTCAGAGTGTATTAATGCTTCTCACATTCCCCAGCATTTGTCAGCACTGGGAAACACAGTCATTCCATTTATGTTCATACAGTGGGACAACTCAAATTCTGGATTCAGTTTTTCTCATCATTGCCGATGAAATCTTTACCATCTGAGCAACCAGGGAAGCCCCCTCCCCCACAGAGTAAAGAACAGTGTGTTTATTTCATGCATCACTGTTGGATGAACAGAAGCAATTATAATGAGAACAAGAAAGTGAGAGAAAAAAGAGAGACAGAGAATAAGATCTTTTTTACTAGCATTTATTTTGCTTCCTATATACAATATACATAATATACATGTATAAGAAAATAAAATATGTGACATTGTACAAAAACATCAGCCATGATGGCATGACTGGAGGTCATTGCACCTACCTGAATTATTTTTTAATGCATATATGAATATCATAGCCTAAGGTCAGTAATAAAAAAAGAGTGAGATATGGGACATAATAACAGTAAACATTTTATACAATATCTTAAAAACACTGGCATTCATATATTTTCCTCAATAAATTTAGACTAGAATTCAATTATTCATTCCTCACAGAAAATCTGCTTTTCACTTCCAGTTATCAGGTTCTTTCTTATCTTGAGCTACATTTCTGTTAATGTGAACACAGCATTTTGTTTCCAAAAGAACACAATACATTAGAAAATGCAAAATAAATAATTAATATAATTTATTCATTTGATAGAACTACCCAGAGAATCTTTTACTTACTGATAGCATTATGATGGTCCATTGGAAACACTGTTGTTTTTGTTTAGTCCTTAAGTCATGGCTGACTCTTGGTGAACCATGGATCCTCTGACCATAGGATCCCCCAGGCAAGAATACTGGAGAGAATTGCCATTTCTTTATCTAAAGGATCTTCTGGACCCAAGGATCAAACCCACATCTCTTGTATTGGCAGGTAGATTCTTTACCACTGAGCCTGCAGGGAAGTCCGATTGAAACATAGTTAGGCTTTAAAGTCAAATATTACAGAGAATTCCTGGCCATCCAGTGGTTAGGACTCCGTGCTTTCACTGCCAAGGGCTGGATCTCTGGCCAGGGAACTAAAATTCCATAAGCCATGTGGCTATATATATATACATGAAAGTGAAGTCGCTCAGTCGTGTCCGACTCTTTCGACTCTTCACAACCCCATGGACTGTAGCCTACCAGGCTCCTCAGTCCATGGGATTTTCCAGGCAAGAATACTGGAGTGGGTTGCCATTGCCTTCTCCAGGGGACCTTCCCGGCCCAGGGATCGAACCTGGGTCTCCTACATTATAGGAAGATGCTTTACCATCTGTGCTACCAGGGAAGCCCATGACTTAGGTGAAACTTTCAAATCTTTTAAAATATATAAAGTTTTTTAAAAAAACAATTCTTGAATCTTTAAGTTATAATTAAACCATCTCTGAAACCCAAGGTAATTTTGTTGTTTCTTTTTCCATTCTACTTCTTTGAACCCTTAAACTAATTTTCAGTTTCAAGACTTGTTTTCTTATTATTTCAGTCTGTCTCCCAGAGAATGTGTTCCTTGAGGATAGGGGCCATCTCTAAGTCACTTTTGTGTTTCTGTTGTTATCATACTGACTGAATAAGGGTAAATGTTGCATAAAAGTTTACTGAGTAAGTACATGAGCAAGAGCCCACTGGTTTCTATTGGAGAAAATGACTTTTCCCCCTAATGTGAGCTGACAATGGGCAGATAGTTCAGGTATTTCCTCCATCCGTTTCCTTATTTTCCAAGTTTCTCATGTTCTACTGTGAAAAATAAACAGTTCAGTGATTAGCTTTTAAATTTGATGAATGTTAGCAAAAGTCTTGATTATTCAAAGCAAAAAAAAAAAATCTAAATGTATGCCAAAAGTTTCCTGAATTATTATATCAATTCTTGATTAACTTTGTAAATATTCATTAACCTTAGAGGAAAAAAATATAAAATTTTGATATATCAGTTTAGTTGGGTTTTGAATAAATAACTGTACCTCACAAATATCTTCCCAGGGAAGACTTTTATAGGAGCTAAATATAACTGAGAGAAAAATAGAAAGATGCAGCATAATCTCAATTGTGAACTAGCTGCCACTGTGCTGAAACCTAGTTTCAAATACTTTCAGATATTGTCCTCCTTTGTAGCCCTTTCACTGTGAAATAAATTGGAGGCACTATATTGAAAAATTATCATACAAAGAGTTCAGATGTTTTAATTAATGTTAGACGGCAGTACTACTGAGTGTTGTACAAAATTGCAAGTGAGAACATGGCCTGAATAAGTCAACTGTACCATTCATGAAGAATTACACCTGTTTGGTAATACAGTAGTCCATAACCCAATCAGCATTAAAATGCAGAAACAAAAATTCTTGAGTATATGAAACACTATGAGAGAAAATGGCTTTGAATTGATTACCAGTCCAAGAATAGTACTTGCATAGAGTTTACTTTATTGATGATGTGCTTATCATCCCATTTTTGTAAATGATTGATAGTATTTTATTTAAAAATCTGCTAGGCTAACAATTTCAGAACTCTATTCTAAAAAAAATCAAAACACTTCATAAATTTCAGCTTGTATCTTATCAATGAGATCTCTTGGTAAAAACAGTTACCTCTTATGAATATATATATATAAATATATATATATACTACTCCTATAATCATAAAAGTATAAAATTATATTTACAAATGCTTTAATATCATTATAGAAAATATGTTGATTCAATATTTAGTTTGTAGAAGTCGTTACAGTTTATAAGAAAAAAATTGTCATTATTTTAAGATCCCTTTACATAGTTACTATTATAACCATTTCCCAAAGGAAAGGTAAAAAATGCATAAATTCTGGACAACCTTGCTATTTGTAACGAGAGATTGACATTTTATTCGAATTGATGATTTATTTTCAAATAAAGTTAGTGTGTGTGTGTGTATGCATTTGTGTACTTAATGAAATCATGAATTGATATACTTATTTAAATAAATATACACACTTTGCTAAACTCTAAAAATGTCTCTAGGAGCTTGATGAAATTTCTTATTTTAATTGATCTCACTTTCTAGTTGGTATTTTTACTAGTAAACCAAAAAATATTAACCATAATACCAATATGGTTATGTATACATTAACAATATATTGATATATGGCAAAAGCCATTATAATATTGTAAAGTAATTATCTTTCAATTAAAATAAATAAATTTTTAAAAAAGAGATATGTTTGTGTATACATTAAAATTTTGTTGTTTTGTCATTGGTTCATTTGTAGTAAAAATACTAACCTATGAACATGGCTTAACTTCAGGGAGTTAAATTAAGATAGAAAACAGGCATAGGAAGTTTATTTAAGGTATTTTACATACATCTATACTGTTTAAATTATTTATTGTAAGAACATTATTTTTAAAGGAATCTTTAAAAATATATTTAAAATGAATAAAATATATTTAAAATAAAATATATTTAAAATGAATTTGTTTCTTTGATGAAACAAAAAGAATTAGTGTGCTTCCTTGGTGGCTCAGACAGAAAAGAAACTGTCTGCAATATGGGAGGCCAGGATCCAACCCCTGGGTTGGCAGGATTCCCTGGAGGAGGGCATGGCAACCCACTCCTGTATTCTTGCCTGCAGAGGAGCTAAAAAGGAGCAAGCCCACAGTGAAGCCTGGCGGACCACTGACCATGAGGTCACAGAGAGTCACACATGGCTGAATGACTAAGTACAGTGGTGCTCAAAGTAGTCAAGAAAGGCGGTATCATAAAAAGTAGAATTTTCAAATTTGACTTGGTGGAATGGGGAATAGTAAATGTGAGAAGAGCATTCTGACAGACTGCTCAACATTCACTACTCATAAATAACTTCAGGACAAGTACAAGAAATAATTTTGTTTTAACAAATTACATATTTGATATAAATTATATCTAAATTATATCTTTGATATAATTTATATATCATAAATTATATCTTTGATATAATATGAGCTTGATAATTCTCTTCTACAAATGAAAGAATGCTTTACTAAATTATCCTACATTGGTTATAAATTATATATTGGATATAATATAAATTATATCAAATTATATCTTTGATATATATAAATTATATATGATAATTTATATATATTATATATTATATCTTTGATATAATATGAGCTCGATAATTCTCTTCTACAAATGAAAGAATGCTTTACTAAATTATCCTACATTGGTTGTGTTTTTTTTTTTTCCCCCATTTTAATAGTGAAGGTAACTATCAGACGAAAGTAAACTATTTTGTGTGACACTGGAATATGGTAACAGACACACAACAGTCCGAGGACTAATCAATCAATGGGAAGAAGAGTGCATGAGTGACCCACGCGGATTCACTACACACAGAGCTTACAGGGTACTTTAGTGTAGTGGAATATATGGCGTCTAGATTCCCATTGCTGTGTATGAATCCCAGTTCTGCTTTCATTAGGTAAGTACATTTGGACAATTTCATCTCTATGTCACAGCTTCCTCATCAAAATATGGGTGAATAAAAAGAGCATCAATGGCTTTAGTTCAGTTCAGTTCAGTCGCTCAGTCGTGTCCGATTCTTTGCGACCCCATGGATCGCAGCATGCCAGGCCTCCCTGTCCATCACCAACTCCCGGAGTTTGCTCAAACTCATGTCCATCGAGTCAGTGATGCCATCCAGCCATCTTATCCTCTGTCGTCCCCTTCTCCTCCTGCCCCCAATGCCTCCCAGCATCAGGGTCTTTTCCAATAAGTCAACTCTTCACATGAGGTGGCCAAAGTATTGGAGTTTCAGCTTCAGCATCAGTCCTTCCAATGAACACCCAGGACTGATCTCCTTTAGGTTGGACTGGTTGGATCTCCTTGCAGTCCAAGGGACTCTCAATGGCTTAGGTTTTTGTGACTATTATATGTGATGTTAAATTGAAGAAAGTAGGGAAAACCACTAGACCATTCAGGTATAACCTAAATCAAATCCCTTACGATTATATGGTCAAAGTGAAAAGTGGATTTAAGGGATTATATTTGATACACAGAGTGCCTGAAGAACTATGGACAAGGTACACAACATTGTACAGGAGGCAGAGATCAAAACCATCCCCAAGAAAAAGAAATTTAAAAACTCAAGATGGTTGTCTGAGGAGGCCTCACAAATAGCTGAGAAAAGAAGAGAAGCAAACGCTAAAGGAGAAAAGGAAAGATATATCCATCTGAAGGCAGAGCTCCAAAGAATAGCAAGGAGAGACAAGAAAGCCTTCCCAAGCGATCAATGCAAAAAAATAGAGGAAAGCAATAGAATTGGAAAGACTAGAGATCACTTCAAGAAAATTAGAGATATCAAGGGAACATTTCATGCAAAGATGGGCACAATAAAGGGCAGAAACTGTATTGAGTTAACAGAAGCAGAAGATATTAACAAGAGGTGGCAAGAATACACAGAAGAACTATACAAAAAGATCTTAAGGACATAGACAACCAAAATGGTGTGATCACTCACCTAGAGCAAGACATCCTGGAATGTGAAGTCAAGTGAGCCTTAGGAAGCATCATTACTAACAAAGCTAGTGGAGGTGATGGAATTCCAGCTGGGCTATTTCAAATCCTAAAAGATGATGCTGTGAAAGTGCTGCACTCAATATGACAGCAAATTTGGAAAACTCAGCCATGGCCACTGGACTGGAAAAGGTCAATTTTCATTCCAATCCCAAAGAAAGACAATGTCAAAGAATGCTCAAACTAACACACAACTGCCCTCACCTCACATGCTTGTTAAAAAAATATTCAAAATTCTTCAAGCGAGGAATCAACAGTATATGAACTGAGAACTTCCAGATATTTGAGCTGGATTTAGAAAAGGCAGAGGAACCACAGATCAAATTGCCAACATTCACTGGATCATCATAAAAGCAAGGGAGTTCCAGAAATACATCTACTCTGCTTTATTGATTATGCCAAAGCCTTTGACTGTGTGGATGACAACAAACTGTGGAAAATTCTTCAAGAAATGGGAATACCAGACCACCTGACCTGTCTCCTCAGTAATCTGTATGCAGGTCAGGACACAACAGTTAGAATTGGACATGGAACAAGAGACTGGTTCCAAATCGTGAAAGGAGTACTTCAAGGCTGTATGTTGTCACCCTGCTTATTTAACTTATATGTAGAATACATCATGTGAAATGCTGGGCTAGATGAAGCACAAACTGGGATCAAGATTGCCAGGAGAAATATAATAACCTCAGATACAAAGAAGATAACACATTTACAGCAGAAAGTGAAGAAGAACTAAAGAGCCTCTTGATGAAAGTGAAAGAAGAGAGTGAAAAATTTGGCTTAAAGCTCAACATTCAGAAAACTAAGATCATGGCATCTGGTCCCATCACTTCATGGCAAATATATGGGGAAACAATGGAAACAGAGACAGACTTTATTTGGGGGGGGGCTTGAAAATCACTGCCAATGGTGACTGCAGCCATGAACTTAGACTCCTTTTCCTTGGAAGAAAAGCTGTGAGCAAACTAGACAGCTTATTAAAATCAGAGACATTCAGTTAGGCTCAGTTCAGTTGCTTAGTCAAGTCTGACTCTGTGCAACCCCATTGTCTGCAGCATGCCAGGCCTCCTTTTCCATCACAAACAGGAGTTTACTCAAACTCATGGCCACTGAGTCAGTGATATCATGCAAACACCTCATAATCTGTTGTGCTCTTAACCTCCCACCCTCAATCTTTCCCAATATCAGGGTCTTTTCCAATGAGTTAGTTCTTCACATCTGATGGTCAAATTATTGGAGTTTCAGCTTCAGCATCAGTCCTTCCAATGAATATTCAGGACTGATTATTTTTACAGTTCACTGGTTGGATCTCCTTGCAGTTCAATAGATGCTCAAGAGTCTTCTCCAACACCACAGTTCAAAAGCATCACCTCTTTGCCACTCAGCTTTCTTTATGGTCCAACTCTCACATCCCTACATGACTACTGGAAAAAAAACATATTTTCACTAGATGGACTTTTGTTGGCAAAGTAATGTCACTGCTTTTTAATATGCTATCTAGGTTGGTCATACCTTTGCTTCCAAAGAGCAAGCCTCTTTTAAGTTCATGGCTACAGTCACTATCTGCAGTGATTTTTGAGCCCCACCAAAATAGTCTGTCACTGTTTCCACTGTTTCCCCATCTCTTTGCCATGAAGTGATCAGACCAGATGCCATGATCTTAGTTTTCTGAATGTTGAGCTTTAAGCCAACTTTTTCATTCTCCTCTTTCACTTTCATCAAGAGGCTCTTTAGTTCTTCTTCATTTTCTGCCATAAGGGTGGTGTCATCTTCATATCTGAGGTTATTTACATTTCTCCCAGAAATCTTGATTCTAGCTTGTGCTTTATCCAGCCCAGCGTTTGTCATGATGTACTCTGCATATAAATTAAATAAGCAGGGTGACAATATACAGCCTTGACATACTCCTTTCTCAATTTGGAACCAGTCTGTTGTTCCATGTCCAGTTTTAACTGTTGCTTCCTGACCTGCATACAGATTTCTCAAGAGGAAAATCAGTTGGTCTGGTATTCCATCTCTTTAAGAAGTTTCCACAGTGGGTCATGATACACACAGTCAAAGGCTTTGACATAGTTAATAAAGCAGAAGTGGATTTTTTCTGGAACTTCCTTTGTTTTCTTGATGATCCAATGAATGTTGGCAATTTGATCTCTGGGTCCTCTGCCTTTTTGAAATTCAGCTTGAACATTTGAAAGTTCACAGGTCACATACTGCTGAAGCCTGGCTTGGAGAATTTTGAGCATAACTTTACAAGCATGTGAAATGAGTGAAAGTGTGCAGTAGTTTGAGCATTCTCTTGTTTTGCCTTTTTTTTGGGGGGGGGGGATTGGAATGAAAACTGACCTTTTCCAGTCCTTTGGCTGCTGCCTTTTGCAAATTTGCTTGCATGTTGAGTGTAGCACTTTCACAGCATCATCTTTCAGGATTTGAAATAGCTCAACTGGAATTCCATCACCTCCTCTATCTTTATTGGTAGTGATGCTTCCTAAGGCCCACTTGATTTCACATTCCAGGATGTCTGGCTCTAGGTGAGGGATCACAACATCATGATTATCTGGGTCATGAAGATCTTTTTTGTATAGTTCTTTGGTGTATTCTTGCCACCTCTTCTTAATATCTTGTGCTTCTGTTAGGTCCATACCATTTCTGTCCTTTATTGTGCCCATCTTTGCATGAAATGTTCCCTTGGTATCTCTAATTTTCATGAAGAGATTTCTAGTCTTTCTAATTCCATTGTTTTCCTCTATTTCTTTGCATTGATCATTGAGGAAGGCTTTCTTTTTTCTCCTTGGTATTCTTTGGAATTCTGCATTCAAATGGGTGTATCTTTCCTTTTCCCCTTTGCTTTAGGCTTCTCTTCTTCTCACAGCTATTTGTAAGGCCACCTCAAACAGCCATTTTCTTTTCTGAATTTCTTTTTCTTAGGGATGGTCTTAATCCCTGTCTCCTGTACAATGTCATGAACCTTTGTCCATAGTTCTTTAGGCATTCTGCCTATTAGATCTAATGCCTTGAATCCATTTCTCACTTCCACTGTATAATCATAAGTGATTTGATTTAGGCCATACCTGAATGATCTAGTGGTTTCCCCTACCTTCTTCAATATACGTCTTAATTTGGCAATAAGGAGTTCATGAACTGAGCCACAGTCAGTGCCCCATCTCATTTTTGCTGACTGTATAGAGCTCCTCCATCTTTGGCTGAAAAGAATATAATTAAATTGATTTCAGTAATGACCATCTGGTGATGTCCATGTATAGAGTCTTCTTTCGTGTTGTTGGAAGAGGGTGTTTTCTATGACCAGTGCATTCTCTTGGCAAAACTCTATTAGCTTTGCCCTGCTTCATTCTGTACTCCAAGGCCAAATTTACCTGTTACTCCAGGTGTTTCTTGACTTCCTATTTCTGCATTCCAGTCCCCTATAATGAAAACGACTTCTTCTTTGGGTGTTAGTTCTAGAAGGTCTCGTAAGTCTTCATAGAACCACTCAACCTCAGCTTCTTTAGCATTACTGGTCAGGGCATATACTTGGATTAGTGTGATATTGAATGGTTTGCATGAAAAGAACAGACATCATTCTGTCATTTTTGAGATTGCATCCAAGTGCTGCATCACAGACTCTTTTGTTGACTATGATGGCTACTCAGTTTCTGCTAAGGGATTCTTGCCCACAGTAGTAGATATAATGGTCATCTGAGTTAAGTTCACCCATTCCAGTCCATTTTAGTTCTCTGAGTCTTAAAATGTCGACGTTCACTCGCCATCTCCTGTTTGACCACTTTCAATTTGCCTTGATTCATGGATCTAACATTCCAGGTTCCTGTGCAATATTGCTCTTTACAGCATCGGACTTTGCTTCTATCACCAGTCACATCCACAACTGGGTGTTGTTTTTGCTTTGGCTCCATCTCTTCATTCTTTCTGGAGTTATTTCTCCACTGATCTCCACTAACATATTGGGCACCTACCAACCTGGGAGTTCATCTTTCAGTGTCCTCTCTTTTTGTCTTTTCATGCTGTTCATGAGGTTTTCAAAGCAAGAATACTGAAGTGGTTTGCCATTCCCTTCTCCAGTGGACCACATTTTGTCAGAACTCTCCATCATGACCCATCCATTTTGGGTGGCTCTACACGGCATGGGTCATAGTTTTGTTCAGTTAAACAAGGGTGTGGTCCAAGACATTACTTGCTAACAAATGTCTATCTTGTCAAAGTTATGGTTTTCTGGTTGTCATGTGTGGATGTGAGAGTTGAACCATAAAGAAAGCTGAGTGCCAAAAACTGATACTTTTGAACTATGGTGTTGGAGAAGACTTTTGAGAGTCCTTTGAACTGCAAGGAGATCCAACCAGTCCATCCTAAAGGAAATCAGTCCTGAATATTTATTGGAAGGACTGATGTTGAAGCTGAAACTCCAATAGTTTGGCCACCTGATGTGAAGAACTGACTCATTTGAAAGGACCCTAATACTGGGAAAGATTGAAGACAGGAGGACTAGAGGATGACAGAGTATGAAATGTTTGGATGGCATCACCGACTCGACGGACATGAGTTTGAGCTCGCTCTGGGAGTTGGTGATGAACAGGGAAGCCTGGCATGCTGCTATCCATGGGGTCAGAATGAGTCGTCCTCTCCTGAGCCACTGAACTGGACTGAAGACATAATATTACACAAACAGCATTAACAACAGCGTCTGGTATCTAGTAAACCCTAAATAAACTTTCCTTCTCATGACTGCCAAAACCAATAGATTAGTTGTCCTTTCCCATGTAGTTAAATTCAGAAATTCATTTCCAGTTTGTTATATATTTTTATTTCAATTCCAGTTTACTATACATTATTTTATAGTCTATATAATTTAATGTAAACATGAAATTATACTATTGTTAGTCTCTACAAAATAGAACACTTATGTCCAACACACACACACCTTTTGACTTGAAGAGGCACTCTGTGGATTACACTGCTTCTATTAATAAACATATCCAAAGGTAATTTTAAAGTGAATCATGTTATTACCTTATTTTAATAAGTATGAAGATGCATAAAATTGTAGGGCAGTTCTTTGGAGATTAAGGACATTCTACTCTTCTTTCAAAAAAAAAAAAACAGCAAAGCACAATTCATTATTATAGTTATTATTATTTCTAGTCTATTTTCCAGACTTTTATTTTTCTTTAAGCTTTGCATGTTAATTACCTATTTTTTTCTGTATCTTCCTCAAAATGCCTCAAGCACATTAGAAGACTTGTCTAATATATTTTGAAGTACTTGAAATGTTTCCTTGTGATTATGTAGCATAAGAGGGGCAAAACTTGTTTTATAAAAGGGAAATTTTGTTCCCTATGAAATGGTTCAATAATTAAGAATATCATGAGCTGCCCCGATATCTCAGATGTTAAAGAATCTGCCTGCAATGTGGGAGACCAGAGTTCAGTCCCTGAGGTGGGAAGATCCCCTAAGAAGGGAATGGAAACCCACTCTAGTATTCTTGCCTGGAGAATCCCATGGACAGAGAAGATTGGCGGGCAAAATCCATGGGGTCACAAGTGTTGGACACAACTGAGTGACTGACAGTAGGAATATCATAGAAACCATGTTATCATGTGCTGTTATGATGGTATTATTACTGTTTTTATCACCTCTCAAATAATTTTAATTTTTCACTAGATTGAGAATTATAAAAATCCATAAGTATACCTGATATGCCATTATATGCACACCATTTTGTTAAATTTTAATATTTGTGACAGGATATTAAGTGATACATCATTAAATAAGTGTTCATTATTTGAATGTTCTATATGATAACTTGAATTCCAATTAGCTCATTGTACTGGTTTTTTTTTTTTTTGCATAAATATTTTATTTGTTAGGTTTCTAATGCATCACACAGTGAAGAGAATTGATAACTCCTGGAGTTATGGACTGTACTATTTTTACATTTCCATTGCAGAATTATTATGGCCACTTTTCTTCCTTTAGTTTTAAAATAAAAAAAAAAAAAGAATACCCACTTTAAAATTACCTACAATTTTCACTTGACAAATTAGTGCAAGCTTCTTTCTTTTCTTACAGTTCTTCTTGTGGTGTTCTGGATTAAGAGTAAAATGTTTTGATGTGATATCTACTGTCACTGCATTTCATGTCTAGGATGACATAATTATGAAAAATAAAGCTTAACTTAGGGAAGCAGTAACAAAAAAACTGAATTCATTTTTTAAAGAATGCTCAAACTACTGTACAAATGCACTGATATCACACACTAGCAAAGTAATGCTCAAAATTCTCCAAGCCAGGATTCAACAGTACGTGAACCGTGAACTTCCAGATGTTCAAGCTGGTTTTAGAAAAGGCAGAGGAACCAGAGATCAAATTGCTGACATCCGTTGGATCAATGAGAAAACCAGAGAGTTCCAGAAAAATATCTACTTCTGCTTTATTGACTATGCCAAAGCCTTTGACTATGTGGATGACAACAAACTGTGGAAAATTCTTCAAGAGATGGGAATACCAGACCACCTGATCTGCCTCCTGAGAAATCTGTATGCAGGTCAGGAAGCAACAGTTAGAACTGGACATGGAACAAGAGACTGGTTCCAAATTGTAAGGAGTACTTCAAGGCTGTATATTGTCACCCTGCTTATTTAACTTATATGCAGAGTATATCATGAGAAATGCTGGACTGGATGAAGCACAAACTGGAATTAAGATTGCCGGGAGAAATATCAAAAACCTCAGATATGCAGATGACAGTACCCTTATGGCAGAAAGTGAAGAAGAACTAAAGAGCATCTTGATGAAAATGAAAGAGGAGAGTGAAAAAGTTGGCTTAAAGCTCAACATTCAGAAAACTAAGATCATGGCATCTGGTCCCATCACTTCAAGGCAAGTATATGGGGAAGCAGTGGAAACAGTGAGAGACTTTATTCTGGGGGCTCCAAAATCACTGAAGATTTTGACTGCAGCCATGAACTTAAAAGACGCTTGCTCCTTGGAAGAAAAGTTATGACCAACCTAGACAGCATACTTGAAGAAGGAAATGGCAACCCACTCCAGTATTCTTCCCTGCAGAGTCCCATGGACAGAGGCACTTGGTGGGCTCCTGTCCATGGGGTCACGCAGGGTCAGACACGACTGAGGAGCCTTAACATGCATGCATACATTGGAGAAGGAAATGGCAGCCCACTCTGGTGTTCTTGCCTGGAGAATCCCAGGGACAGAGGAGCCTGGTGGGCTGCTGTCTATGGGGTCTCACAGAGTCAGACACATCTGAAGTGACTTAGCAGCAGCAGCAGCAGACAGCATGCTAAAAAGCAGAGACATTACTTTGCGAACAAATGTCCATCTAGTCAAAGCTATGATTTTTTCCAGTAGTCATGTATGGATGTTTGAGTTGGGTTATAAAGAAATGGTATGGTGGTGGTGCTCAGTCATGTCTGACTCTTTGCTACCCTGTGCACTGTAATCTGCCAGTTTCCTCTGTCCACAGGATTTTCCAGGCACGATACTGGAGTGGGTTACCATTTCCTATTCCAGAAGATCTTACTGACCCTGGGATTGAACCCACATCTCTTTCATCTTCTGAGTTGGCAGGTAATTTTTTTTTTTTTTTTTTTGTCACTGAGCCACGTTGGAAGTCCTACTATAAAGAAAGCTGAGTGCCAAAGACTTGATGCTTTTGAACTGTGGTGTTGGAGAAGACTCTTGAGAGTCCCTTGGACTGCAAGGGGATCCAACTAGTCCATCCGAAATGAAATCAGTCCTGAATATTCATTGGAAGGACTGATGCTGAAGCTGAAACTCCAATACTTTGCCCACCTGATGCAAAGAACTGACTCATTGGAAAAAACCCGGATGCTGGGAAAGATTGAAAATGGGTGGAGAAAGGAACGACAGAGGATGAGATGGTTGCATGGCATCGCCGACTCAATGGACACATGTTTGTGTAAACTCCGGGAGTTGGTGATGGACAGGGAGGCCTGGCATGCTGCAGGCCATGGGGTCTCAAAAAGTCAGACATGACTGAGCAACTGAATTTGAGCAGATTGATGAATGCTTCTTGTATTTGGAGTTCTTAGAGCTTTTCTTGTGCTTGGAGTTCTTAAAGCTTTTCGATCTCTTTGTAAAAATTTTTCAGCCTCTATTTTTTTTTTTTTTTTGCCCCACATTCCCTGAAGACTTCAATTATACATGTATTTGACTGCTCATAGTTGTGCCACAGTTCAATGATGCAATCTTCTTTCTTTTACAAGTTATTTACATGCATATTTCACTTCAAAGAGTTTCTGTTGCTATCATTCAAGAGTTTCTATTGTTATCCTTGAACAGATATATATATCTGTTGTACTTCAAACCTACTATTTTTTTCTGAAATATTTAGTATATAGTTAACCTCACACACAATGTTTTTCATCACTGACATTTTAGTTGTTGTTTATAGAATTTTGATTTGGTCTCTTTTTAAGTGTATTTTTAATGTCTCCATTTAACATATCCAATCCTTTCTGTAGCTTCTTCAAATATGGATTACAGTTATAATCACTGTTGGATGTTCTCATCCAGTATTTTCTGTGTCACTTATGGGTCACTTGTATTGAATTTTTTTCTTGTTGTTCACTGTAAATTATAATTTCCTGCCTTTTCATGCCTTGTAATTTTTATGAAATACCCAATATGAGAATTTTACCTTGTTTAGAGCTGGGCATTTTTTATGTTCCTTTATTACTCTGAAGGCTTGTTCTGGGATATAGTTATGTTATTTTTGCAGTTGTTGTACAGTCACTAAGTCATGTCTGACTCTGAAATGCCATGGACTGTAGCCTGCCAGGTTCCTCTCTCCACAGGATTTTTCAGACAAGAATATTGGAGTGGGTTGCCATTTCCTTCTTTAGGGGATCTTCCCAGACCAGAGATTGGATCTGTATTTCCTGCATTGTCAGATGAATTCTTTACCATTGAGCCACCAGGGAAACAGTTTAATTCTTCTGGGTATCTGTTTTTAAAGCTTTTTAGGTGAGTCCATAGTAAATTTTGAGTGAGTGAGTGATAGTCACATAGTCGTGTTGGATTCTGCAACCCCATGGACTGTAGCCTGTTAGACTCCTCTGTTCATGGAGTATTCTCCAGGCAAGAATACTGGAGTGGGTTGCCATTTCTTTCTCCAGGGGATCTTCCTGACCTGGGGATCAAACAGAGGTCTGCTGAACGGCAGTGAATTTTAGTCTAAGTTAACTTCTCCCAACCACAGATGCAAAAATCCTTAGTCTAATGGATTCTCTATGAATTATGAGTTTTTTCCCTTGGGCTAATGGGAACACATTCCACACAACCCCCCCCCCCCCGCCCACTTTGTCCCTGTATGAACTGGGGGCATACTCCTTCCAATCTTTCTATTAGTTTATTTTTCTGGCCATCAATTATATCCTCACATATACACTGATTAGTGTTCAGATGAATATTTGAGAGGAATACTGTGAAGATCACCAATATTCTCTGTGCCACACTCTCTCTTCTTGCTTCTGTGAACTCTAGATATCTCGGATTCTGTGGATCCCCAACTCCATGTTTCCAAGTCAAAGAGACTTCCATATTCTGCGTAAGCTTTCTCTCTCTTCACCGTGGCCTGATAACTCTTCCTAGGCTGAAGGCTGGGAAAATCATGAAGTTCATCTTTTCTTCCCCTGATTTTCTCAGAGCTCACTATCTGACAGTGCTTGGTGACTAATAATTAAAAGTATGCTTTTTCAGGCATTTTAGTTCAGTTTTTAAGTTGTTTCAGTCAAGAGGGTAAAACTGGTTCCTGTTCCTCCATCTTGGTTCAGAGTATCAGTGATGTGAACTTATTATCTGTGCTGGTTCTACTCACTACTGACTTGTTTCTCAGTCACCAAGTCATGTCCAATTCCTTGCAATGCTATGGCCTGCCTCTTGCCACACTCCTCTGTCTTCCGCTGTCTCTCAGTTTGCTTAAATTCATGTCCATTGAGTTCATGATGCCATCTAAATAACTCATCCTCTGTTGCCCCCTTCTCTTCTGCCCTCATTCTTTCCTAGCATCAATGTCTTCTCTAGTGAATTGGCTCTTTGCATCAGGTGTCCAGAGAGTTGGTGCTTCAGGTTCAGCAACAGTCCTTCCAATGAATACTCAGTTAATTTCCTTTAAGACAGACTGGCTTGATCTCCTTGCATTCCAAGTGACTCTGAAGATATCCTAAGGGAATTCTTTAGCCACTTTCTTTATCAGTGTCTGGAGAATACTTGCAGATCACTACCTTTCCAACATTACAAGCCAGTCTTTGATATTCTGCTGTATGAAACGCTAACAATGGTAGTCTTAATCCAGATTTTATCACCTCACAAATGCTTATTTTTAGTTTTTCAGAAACGTATAAAACCAGTTGTTAAATACCACCATTATTTTAAAATGTGTAGCATAATTTATAATTAAACAGTATATTAAAAATACATGTAATAAATATTCAACACACCACTTACTACGTTCTGTTATAATTTATGGTATTGAGGTTAACTATGTTTATCTTTATGATGAAAATGCTTGAAAAATAGCATAATAATATGCAGTTCTTCCAAACTTTGGGTCCAGTGACATTATTAGTAGCTTCAAACCAACCATGATGTGAGTATTTATGCCCTAGAAATCAGGAAACACTAATAGAGACTTTGACTAATTTTTTATTTTTAATTGTCTGGAATTCACAAAGTGACAGAAAATATCAATAATGTAGGTTAGACTTCAGAGTGTGTCATATCTATAGATAATACATAATAAATACTACTCCCACAATTTTTAGGGGATAGTCTTCCAGCAATTGAAAAGAGTGCTGTTGGTTTTTGCTTACATTTCTTCTTAATTCTGTTAAAGAAGGGTCCTCCATAAATTCATAGTTTTTGGAGAGTATTTCATGAAAAATATTATTTGAAATGTATCACACCTGTTTAATCAAGTTAAACATTTTTAAGTTGTTCTATAATTGACCTTGCCTCTTAAGAAATTATATATATATATATACATATATATATATATATATACACACATATATTTAAGCTCCCAAAATTTTTACTATATGACCCTTTTTATTTGTTTTTTAATTCCATTTTATAACATAGATAAACATAATAAATAAAAACATTCTAGATGATTAAGCTTAAAACAGATCATATTTCTGTAATTTATTTCCTTGTATAGTTATTTTCAGGTGAATATTTCACAGGATATTAAAATTCTCAAAACTAAAAACTTCTGACATGCATTTTCTACTTTAATAGTCAGGTAGAAAATGGCAACCCACTCCAGTGTTCTTGCCTGGAGAATCCCAGGGATGGGGGAGCCTGGTGGGCTACTGTCTATGGGGTCGCAGAGTCGGACACGACTGAAGTGACTTAGCAGCAGCAGCAGCAGCAGCAAGCATCAGCATGGCTCTTTTTGCAATTCAATAGAATAGGGTTTATTTTAAACTACTGAAGGAATTTAGAAAAGATAAATTATTTAGTTTGTATTTCTTCATAAGCCCAAGTGCTGTTTTAGATGTTCCAGGACAAAAGATGACAATTCCAGAGACTGATTGTCCTTCCAGATGTGATTTTTCTTTAGCTTTACTCACAACTTATAAGGAATTTAATTGCCATGTATTTTATTATTAGACATCCATACCTTAGATCTTTTCATAATTAAAAGTATTCACTAATTTACTAAATGTGTGGATCAGGTATCAGGTGCAGAGTTTTGTTTAGCATTAAGGATATACCCCTGACAGAGAAAGCTTCTTTCCAGGTTTGCATACTCTATTGCAAAGAAATAATTAAATACAACTGAATATGACTAAAATTTTATTAGGATGAGTAATAGTTGCATTAGCCACACAGAAAAGGGAGCCTCAGTGCTTACATGAGTTATTAGAGAGTCTACATATTTGACATTTTCATCCTCTGTATTATCCATAGTAAGTGAAATCTCAGGAGTCTTATCTGTGAGAACTAAGGTGAAAATCATCATGGAGGATGCGTAATTTGTCTTAAACCATATCATGGCTAACTACCTGCCTGCTACCAGTGACCCCATTCAAAGGATTCACTGCACAGAGGATTGTTTCCTAGAAAAAGAATACAGCTGGTAAAAGAAACTAGACAAATAATGTTCAGGTGAATGAGAAAGAGTCTACATTTGAGTTCAATCAGTAGTGAAACAAAGAACATATTCTTTAAGATTCTTGGGAATGACAGAGAAAATAGATGCAGTAAGAAAAGCACATCAAGAAAAATATTTACTTCAGTGGAGTTTCTCTCTTTAAAAAAATCCGTCATATAAAGAAACTGAAAGCTGGGAGATTATTTTTGACACAAATTTTGGAATCTAAAACTCTTTAGATTTCATAAATAGTTTATATATAACACATAATCCTGACAACAGTGAAAAACAATGTAAAGGATAATGCTAACCAATTCATCTAACACAGTTATCAGTATGGAAAATAAAGACTCAAATTGAATTTGTATGCTTGCTTTCTGTAAAAGCCTTGCTGAGTAAAGGATATAATGAAAGTGATGCTGTGATAGGTATGTCCTGACGGGAAGGCATAATTTTGGTCTTGGGCAAAGTTTGGGTGAATTTTAGTTCTGCCAATTCTAAGTGTAGGACTCAAAGCACATGCATTCTCATCTATAAAAGAGACGTAATAACTACTATTCACAATTGTTTTGATGAATCAAAATAAACAGAATCATACATAAAATATTAGTACAATGAACTATTAGTAGAAGAACATAATAAAATTAAGCATTTTGTTACCCATATTATTTTTAGATGTCAGAATATTTTGCGTTATAACACTGCTGTAAATTATATGTGATGAATTTTTCATTCTTTATCAGATTTCACCTGAGGAATAAGATAATTGAATATTTCATATAAAGTCTACAAATAGTTGAAAATTTTATATTCTTTTAAATATTTAAACCTAAATGAGGACCACAGTTTATTATTATTTTCTCCTATCCCTTTCTGATAACTATACTAGTTCTTATTATAACAATAACATGCCTCCAGTATTTTATCTGTAGACAAAGCTAACGTATTAAACATCATAACCACAAGCTTATGCATTATATGTATATATTATTTAGAAATACTGTGGGAGATCCTACTCTGCCCCTGATGCTATGTTGAGTGATTAGGGATTAAAAATAATTAAGACACAATTTGTGACATTTAGTTACTCACATGGCACCAAAGACCTCTGCCCTCACTATTGCTAGAATATTTATGTGTTGTAATAAAGTATAGCAGTGATATATAACAAGAGGGTGACCAAAGTCTGTAAGTAGATAGGTAAGAAAATACATCAACAGTAAAAAGAGTCATGTCCATTCAGTAAAGTCCTACTCTTTGCAACCCCATGGACTGTAGCCAGGCTTCTCTGTCAATGGGATTTTTCAGGCAAGAATACTAGAGTAAAATGCTATTTCCTTCTCCAGAGGATCTTCCTGATGCAGAGATAAGACCCGTGTCTCCTGGGTTTACTGAATTGCAGGTGGATTCTTTACCCACTGAACCATGGGGGAAGCCAACAAGTAAAGATACTAGAATTTTGCTTTTTATGATTGGATGGAGTTAAGTGTAGAAATGGGGAATGTGTCTTAATATCCCAACAAGAAAGGGAAGACACATGTAAAGCAGTACCAGAACCTGCATCTAAGGTATTCCTAAGATAAAATTTAAAGGGTTTGAAATCACAGTACAAAACTCTCTTTTCAAAAAATTACCACTCATGGTTTTAACCACTCTACAGGTTTAAACTTGGCAAACTTTTGCACATATTCAGCAAAATATTTGATCAGTACTGATTTAATTTACTAGTACTGATTCTGTCATTACTGATTCAATATTATTTTATTTCTTTTGTTGCTCTGTTTATCTACTGGTTATATATATATATATATAATTTTTCTTAAAATATCCTTTATTTTACTCTGTTCTTTCTTTTTGTAGCTTTTGTTTTGCTACATTTGTTTTTAATAGACGTACAGTTTTCTTCACTGTTGAAGAATAACCTGGCAGATCATTCGATTTTTTTTTTTTCCTGTCATATGGCACATACGGAAATTGGACTAGTAAAAAGATAAGCTCTGGTGAAGCTCCAAAGGATATAATTGCATTAAAAAAATCATTTATGCTCTCTTGAGAAATTCAGTTCAGTGGAAGATATAAACATCTACTGCATCTAAAATTATTTTTCATTTGGAAACTTGAGATGATCCCTTGAGTATCTGTGGATTTTTCATATTTCCAGGTGGGTTATGGTTTTGTATGCTTATAACTTTTTTATAATTTGGTCTCCTTATGGTTAATATAAAACTGGCTTTTTCTTACTAAATCTTTCCCACTATATACAATACTACAAACTCTTTTTTTTTTTTTTTTTCTTAACAGGTAGATCAAAACAAATACTGTATTTTTGATAGTTTGGCAAAACTATGAAAAGCTTGATGCTGCCATTTTTTCCATTATAGTTGAAAATCATTTTCAGTATCTGTATTCAAGAAAATCAGAAAATTTGGTGAATTTAATCTTTGTTTCCTATGTTCTATGTTTAGTGTTACTGTTAACTATTATTGTAGAGAGAATAGTTCTCTCCACCCATCTCCCAACAAGGTATTTACATGCTGATATGATTAAGTAATATGATATGACTTGAGAAGATTATCCAGGTGGGATCAAAGTAACCACAAGGATCTTTATAAGTGTAGTCAAAGTCAGAGGCAAATGAAATTCCACCTCTGGACAGTAGTTTTTCCCCTATCAATGAGTTACACACTACATTTCCTAACAGACGACTCTAAGGATTTTGCACTTGGCTTAGACAGTCCCCACTATTTTGTAAGCTAATGACTTGCTGTTAATTTATTAATATATATTTCTTATTGGTTCTGTTTCTCTAGTTGAGCTCTATATCCACAGCTCCTATTATGATTGCTGCGGAATTATTTACTAATGGCCAACAGTCTAATGTAGCTCAATGGTAAAGAATCTGTCTGCAATGCAGGACACCCGGGTTTGATCCCTGGGTTGACAAGATCCTCTGGAGAAGGGAATGGCTGCCCACTCCAGTATTCTTGTCTGGAGAGTCCAATGGGCAGAGGAGCCTGGCGGGTTGGTCTGTGGGATCACAAAGAGTCAGACATGACTGAGCAACTAACACTACTACCACTAACCCATTATTGAGATCAGCATTTTCTAGAATTGAGTATTTTCACCTAAATAAGCAAACTGGCTAGAAAATGGTAAATGTGGTTTCTTTCAAATAATATAATTGTTTCCTATTTAAATGATAAAAGAAAGTGATAGACCTCTCTTTCAACAACCTAGAATGAGTTTAGATGAAAGATTAGATACTATACTCTCATGGAAAGAATTCTCTCTTTTTGCAGCATAAATTTGAAAATTTTATACTTTGTCAATGGAGCTTTCAAAGATATAAGTTAGAAAATAGCAGGAGTACCATATCTCTATTACTAATCTTCTTCCCTGAAATACACAAGTATATTTCAGTTTTTGCATTCTCAACCTCAGTGCCATTTAGGGTGTTCTTAAGAGTGCTCTAAATATTTACTTAATCCAGGAATTTGGGAACATAAAGTTCTGCCTAATATACTATTAAATCCACATGTCACCTGTTGCCCAGGGCATGCTCACTAAGCTTGAAAAAGAGGTATAATTTATTTTCCTATTTTGCATTTGAAAGTGAAAGTGTTAGTCGCTCTGGGCATGTCCAGCTCTTTGTGACCCCATGGACTGTAGCCCACCAGGCTCCTCTGTCCATTTGAGTTCTCCAGGCAAGGATACTGCAATGGGTAACCATTTCCTTCTCCAGGGGATCTTCCCAACCTACGGATCCAACCCAGCTCTCCCACAATGCAGGCAGATTCTTTACTATCAGCTTTTAAAATGTATGTTTCAAAATCTATTCTATTCTTCCCAAATATCAAAAGTTACTTTTAGATATAGCTTTTAGATTTAATTAAATTATAAATTCACTTATATGATAAATGTTTAATTGGTACAACAAATGGAGAATTGGTTTCAGGTGAGTCTTGGTCCAGTTACCTAAATGATGATATATCAGTGATATAAACTGCCTATTTGTCTTTGCTATGCCTTTTACAAAGGGAGTTTTCTTCAGTCTCACATGGTAGCTTGAGGGTAATTCAGTACCTTCCCTCATAGCAGCAATATGACATAGCAGGTTTTGATTTTGAAAGCTCTCATTGTATAACCCAGAGATTCGTATGATCTTCTCTTTGCCACTTGCATGAATTGCTGCAACTGTCCAACAATGAATCGATCACTATTGCCAAAAGAATGGGATGTTCTCATTGGCTTAAATTACTCAGAGTAGGACCATCCCTGGATCTGTGGAGTAGATTCAGTCTCATCCAGAACTCATGGATGATCTTAGGGATGTATGAATTGCACAAGGCAGGGATACACATGGAAAAAGTAACCATCAACACTAGTTCAGAAAACTGTTTGCTGAGATATGCCTGATAGTGGGATATTCATTTTATCAGAATAGGTAAAGTATGTAGATGAAGAAACCAATAATAATAACATATAACTAATATTTACTGAACATTGTTTAAAATCCTTTGATATGTCTATTCACCGAATCTTGAAAAATAACAGGAAATTAATAATGTTATTCTCCTTTTATTGATATGGAAACTGAGGCATTGAAAGGGTATTTGACCAAGGCCATTCAACTAGAAAATGAATTTAGAGGTTTCCAGATCCTTTCTAAATTAAATTATGTTTACCTATGGTTCAAATATAATCAAATATAAACACAATTTATTTACAAGTTATTCTTTTCTTACTACAGTCATATACTCAATATTAAATATCTCCTGTGAATAGTGATGAGCTCAACCTTGACAGAAGATACTTTATAACTGTTTGCTTAATAAAAAAAAAAACAAATTAACTAATTAAGTGATACTTTAAAAATCATGATAGATGATAAACTCAATTTTTCTCACTAGTTGTAGTTTTTGATATTAATTCTTTAATACTATATTTAATTTCACATATTCTTCAAGTAAATATTTGAAAATATCCACAGTAATAAATAAAAAAGTTTTATCAAAATATACTTCTTCAAATATCCAGAAAATATATCACTCCTACAAATTCAATGTAAATAAGTTACACAATTACCAAACACCAAGCCATTACCCTAAAGGCAAATTGTCTTTAATAGCTTTCAAGTGCCTTTGAGGCAAAAAATATTATAGAAAACATATTTTGCCAAGTAACTAGCAATCACCTCACAGTCAAATAAATTAAATAAAATGACAAAATGAATCTAATGTTTTGATTCCATACTTTAATGAAATGTAAATAAGAAAGTATAATCTGGCTTTATGCATATATGAATGTCAATATTTCAGTGTTATTTTTCACATTATATTCTTTACCAAGTGATGTTACCATCTTGACATTAGAAAGCATGTGAAATGCCAGAAATATATTTTCTTCTATTTTAAAACAAATCAACACTATTTAAGTAAAATCTTAGCTGTTTGTTTCAGAGAAGGAAATAGCAACCCACTCCAGTATTCTTGCCTGAACAAATCTCACGGACAGAGAAGTCTGGTGGGCTGCAGTCCAAAGGGTTGCAGAGTCAGACATGAATGAGCAACTAAAAACGTGTAGCTGTTTGTTTAATTCATGTGTGTGCCTGTGTGTGTGCGCCACATTCAAACCTTGGTGATTTCACATGCACACACCTATGCTTGACAGATTGGCATTTCCTTTTATTAAACCCTAGAATGGCATAAACAAATGTTCTTTTCCCTGTTAAATCTTTAATAACCTGACTCTATCCTAAGTAATACTCCAATATGACTTCAGCTATTCTTTTCAATCCCTGCTGTTTTGGTTTTCACTATTTTGTCTTTTTCTTTTTTTAAATTTCTGTTTATGATCCTGATCAATACTATAATAGTAGCCACCTTTCAGAGGGAGCCAAGATGGCGGAGGAGTAGGACAGGGAGACCACTTTTTCTCTTACAAATTCATCAAAAGAATAACTGAACACAGAGCAAACTTCACAAAACAACTTCTGATCGCTAGCTGAGGTCATCAGGTGCCCAGAAAAGCAGCCCATTGTCTTCGAAAGGAGGTAGGACAAAATATAAAAGATAAAAAGTGAGACAAAAGAGCTAAGGACGGAGATCCGTCCCTGGAAGGGAGTCTTTAGAGGACGTTTCCAGACACCGGGAAACCCTCGCACTGGCGGGCCTGGGGGAAGTGTTTGAATCTACAACCTGACTGGGAGAAAAACAATAAATAAAACCCACAGATTACGTGCCTAAAAGCAACTCTCAGCAGAAAAGTACCCCAGACACCTGCATCCGCCACCAGCAAGTGGGGGCGGCACGGAGAGGAGCTGTCGGCATTGCTTGGGGTAGGGTCCAGGCCTGAGTGCCCCGAGGAGAATCGGAGGGAGCTTCTGTGAGTTGCCAACTTTAACTGTGGGAGACCAAATGAGAGAGAGAAAATTAACCGGCTGGAACACACTGCCGTCCGTTTGCAGAACAAAGGGACAGAGAAAGCCCAGAGAATAGCTCCCAGGCTGCGGACCGGCCCAGACCCGCCGGAGGCGGGAGCAGTTTGTGGCGAGACACAGGGCGCAGGCACCCGACCGACGCGGGCGGGGACTGGCTGGGGACGCGGAGGGCAGAAGGCGCACGCACCCGACTGGCGCCGGCAGAAACTGAAACTGGGACCGTGGAAGGGAGTGGGCGCGCCGCACCCAGGGAGAGTGCGCCTGTCAAGCCCCTGGCTGCCTGGAACGCTCTGACGGGGAAGGCACAAGAGCAGACGTAGCCTTTTGTTCCGCGCTTTTGTGGAACACCCGAGGGCTGGAACCGCGCGCAGCCAGGAGCCTGAGCAGCGCAGACGGAGAAAGCAGCGCGAGCCTCTCTCCGCAGCGCCAGCCCCTCCCCGCAGCGCGACGGAACTAGCAACCTGAATAAGAGTCCACCTCCGCCCACCTGTGTCAGGGCGGAAATGAGGCTCTGAAGAGACCGGCAAACAGAAGCCAAATAAACAAAGGGAACCGCTTCAGGAGGGACCGGTGCAACAGATTAAAATCCCTCTAGAAAACACCGACTACACCGGAAGGGGCCTGTAGATATCGAGAAGTGTAAGCTGGAACGAGGAGCTATCTGAAACTGAGCCGAACCCACACTGACTGCAACAGCTCCAGAGAAACTCCTAGATATATTTTCACTTTTTTTTTTTTTTAAGTAAGAAAAAAGAAAAAAAAAATTATTTTTTATTTTTTCTCTTTTATTTTCCTTTAAAATTCTCTACTACTCCCCCATTACTCCTTAACTTCCATTTTCATAGATTTTTACGATTTTTTAAATTAGGGAAAATTTTTTTTTCTTTTTCTTTTTTTTCCTTTTTCTCTTCTATTTTCTATTTTTCTTTTTCTCTTATTTCTTTTAACGTCCTCTAGTACTCCTCTACTACTCCTTAATTTTCATTTTCAATACACTATAACCTTACCAAAAAAAAAAAAAGAGAAGCCCTATTTTTAAACTGAACTTCATATATATTTTAAAAAAATTTTTGTGTGTGTTTTGGTTTTTGTTTTTAATATAGTATTTTTAAGAGTCTAACCTCTACTCTAGATTTTTAATTTTTGTTTTTCAGTATATGATATAAATTGTGAACATTTAAGAATCCAATATTCAGTTCCCATTTTTATTCAGGAGTGTGTTGATTATTCTCTCCCAATCTTGACTCTCTGTTTTCTACCTCAGAACACCTCTATTTCCTCCTTTCCCCTTCTCTTCCCAATCCAATTCTGTGAATCTTTGTGGGTGTCTGGGCTACGGAGAACACTCTGGGAACAGACAACTGCGTAGATCTGTCTCTCTCCTCTTGAGTCCCCCCTTTTCTCCTCCTGCTCATCTCTATCTCCCTCCTCCCTCTCCTCTTCTTCATGTAACTCTGTGAACCTCTCTGGGTGTCCCTAATGGGGGAGAATCTTTTAGCCATTAACCTAGAAGTTTTATTATCAGTGCTGTATAGTTGGAGAAGTCCTGAGACTACAGGAAGAATAAAACTGAAATCCAGAGGCAGGAGACTTAAGTCCAAAACCTGAGAACACCAGAAAACTCCTGACTACATGGAACTTTAAGTAATAAGTGACCGTCCAAAAGCCTCCATACCTACACTGAAACCAACCACCACCCAAGAGCCAATAAGTTTTAGAGCAAGACATACCACGCAAATTCTCCAGCAACGCAGGAACATAGCTCTAAACGTCAACATACAGGCTGCCCAAGGTCACACCTAACACATAGACCCATCTCAAAACTCATTACTGGGCACTCCATTGCTCTCCAAAGAGAAGAAATCATGTTCCATGCACCAGAACACCGACGCAAACTTCCCTAACCAGGAAACCTTGACAAGCCAATCGTCCAACCCCACCACTGGGTAAAACCTCCACAATAAAAAAGAACCACAGACCTCCAGTATAAAGAAAGCCCACTCCAGACACAGCAAACTAAACAAGATGAAAAGGCACAGAAATACCCAACAGGTAAAGGAGCATGAAAAATGCCCACCAAGTCAAACAAAAGAGGAGGAGATAGGGAATCTACCTGAAAAAGAATTTAGAATAATGATAATAAAAATGATCCAAAATCTTGAAAACAAAATGGAGTTACAGATAAATAGCCTGGAGACAAAGATTGAAAAGATGCAAGAAATGTTTAATAAAGACCTAGAAGAAATAAAAAAGAGTCAATTAAAAATGAATAATGCAATGAATGAGATCAAAAACACTCTAGAGGGAACCAAGAGTAGAATAACAGAGACAGAAGATAGGATAAGTGATGTAGAAGATAAAATGGTGGAAATAAATGAAGCAGAGAGGAAAAAAGAAAAAAGGATCAAAAGAAATGAGGACAACCTCAGGGACCTCTGGGACAATGTGAAACGCCCCAACATTCGAATCATAGGAGTCCCAGAAGAAGAAGACAAAAAGAAAGGCCATGAGAAAATACTCGAGGAGATAATAGATGAAAACTTCCCTAAAATGGGGAAGGAAATAGCCACCCAAGTCCAAGAAACCCAGACAGTCCCAAACAGGATAAACCCAAGGTGAAACACCCCAAGACACATATTAATCAAATTAACAAAGATCAAACACAAAGAACAAATACTAAAAGCAGCAAGGGAGAAACAACAAATAACACACAAAGGGATTCCCATAAGGATAACAGCTGATCTATCAATAGAAACCCTCCAGGCCAGAAGGGAATGGCAGGACATACTGAAAGTAATGAAAGAGAATAACCTACAACCTAGATTACTGTACCCAGCAAGGATCTCATTCAGATATGAAAGAGAATTCAAAAGCTTTACAGATAAGCAAAAGCTGAGAGAATTCAGCACCACCAAACCAGCTCTTCAACAAATGCTAAAGGATCTTCTCTAGACAGGAAATACAGAAAGGTTGTATAAACGTGAACCCAAAACAACAAAGTAAATGGCAATGGGACCACACCTATCAATAATTACCTTAAATGTAAATGGGTTGAATGCCCCAACCAAAAGACAAAGATTGGCTGAATGGATACAAAAACAAGACCCCTATATATGCTGCCTACAAGAGACCCACCTCAAAGCAAGAGACACATATGGACTAAAAGTGAAGGGCTGGAAAAAAATATTTCACGCAAACGGAGACCAAAAGAAAGCAGGAGTCGCAATACTCATATCAGATAAAATAGACTTTCAAATAAAGGATGTGAAAAGAGACAAAGAAGGACACTACATAATGATCAAAGGATTAATCCAAGAAGAAGATATAACAATTATAAATATATATGCACCCAACAGAGGAGCACCGCAATATGTACGGCAAACGCTAATGAGTATGAAACAGGAAATTAATACTAACACAATAATACTGGGAGACTTTAATACCCCACTCACAACTATGGATAGACCAACTAAACAGAAAATTAACAAGGAAACACAAGCCTTAAATGACACAATGGACTAGCTAGACCTGATTGATATCTATAGGACATTTCACCCCAAAACAATCAACTTCACCTTTTTCTCAAGTGCACACGGAACCTTCTCCAGAATAGATCACATCCTGGGCCATAAATCTGGTCTTGGAAAATTCAAAAAAAATTGAAATCATTCCAGTCATCTTTTCTGACCACAGTGCAGTAAGATTAGATCTCAATTACAGGAAAAAAAATTGTTAAAAATTCAAACATATGGAGGCTAAATAACACGCTTCTGAGTAACCAACAAATCATAGAAGAAATAAAAAAAGAAATCAAAATATGCATAGAAATGAATGAAAATGAAAACACAACAACCCAAAACCTATGGGACACTGTAAAAGCAGTGCTAAGGGGAAGGTTCATAACATTACAGGCTTACATCAAGAAACAAGAAAAAAGCCAAATAAATAACCTAACTCTACACCTAAAGCAATTAGAGAAGGAAGAAATGAAGAACCCCAGAGTTAGCAGAAGGAAAGACATCTTAAAAATTAGGGCAGAAATAAATGCAAAAGAAACTAAAGAGACCATAGCAAAAATCAACAAAGCTAAAAGCTTGTTTTTTGAAAAAATAGACAAAATTGACAAACCATTAGCAAGACTCATTAAGAAGCAAAGAGAGAAAAACCAAATTAACAAAATTAGAAATGAAAATGGAGAGATCACAACAGACAACACTGAAATACAAAGGATCATAAGAGACTACTACCAGCAGCTCTATGCCAATAAAATGGACAACTTGGATGAAATGGACAAATTCTTAGAAAAGTATAACCTTCCAAAACTGAACCAGGAAGAAATAGAAGATCTTAACAGAGCCATCACAAGCAAGGAAATCGAAACTGTAATCAGAAATCTTCCAGCAAACAAAAGCCCAGGACCAGATGGCTTCACAGCTGAATTGTAACAAAAATTTAGAGAAGAGCTACCACCTATCTTACTCAAACTCTTCCAGAAAATTGCAGAGGAAGGCAAACTTCCAAACTCATTCTATGAGGTCACCATCACCCTAATTCCAAAACCAGACAAAGATGCCACCAAAAAAGAAAACTACAGGCCAATATCACTGATGAACATAAATGCAAAAATCCTTAACAAAATTCTAGCAAACAGAATCCAACAACATATTAAAAAAATCATACACCACGACCAAGTGGGCTTTATCCCAGGAATGCAAGGATTCTTTAATATCCGCAAATCAATGTAATACACCACATTAACAAAGTGAAAGATAAAAACCATATGATTATCTCAATAGATGCAGAGAAAGCCTTTGACAAAATTCAACACCCATTCATGATTAAAACTCTCCAGAAGCAGGAATAGAAGGAACATACCTCAACGTAATAAAAGCTATATATGACAAACCCACAGCAAGCATCACCCTCAATGGTGAAAAATTGAAAGCATTTCCCCTGAAATCAGGAACAAGACAAGGGTGCCCACTCTCACCACTACTATTCAACATAGTGTTGGAAGTTTTGGCCACAGCAATCAAAGCAGAAAAAGAAGTAGAAGGAATCCAGATAGGAAAAGAAGAAGTGAAACTCTCTCTGTTTGCAGATGACATAATCCTCTACATAGAAAACCCTAAAGACTCTTCCAAAAAATTACTAGAGCTAATCAATGAATATAGTAAAGTTGCAGGATATAAAATTAACACACAAAAATCCCTTGCATTCCTATATACTAACAATGAAAAAACAGAAAGAGAAATTAAGGAAACAATACCATTCACAATTGCAACAAAAAGAATAAGATACTTAGGAGTATATCTACCTAAAGAAACAAAAGACCTATACATAGAAAACTATAAAACACTGATGAAAGAAATCAAAGAGGACACAAACAGATGGAGAAACATACCATGCTCATGGATTGGAAGACTCAATATTGTCAAAATGGCTATTCTACCCAAAGCAATCTATAGATTCAATGCAATCCCTATCAAGCTACCAACGGTATTTTTCAAGAACTAGAACAAATAATTTCACAATTTGTATGGAAATACAAAAAACCTTGAATAGCCAGAGTAATCTTGAGAAAGAAGAATGGAACTGGAGAAATCAACCTGCCTGACTTCAGACTCTACTACAAAGCCACAGTCATCAAGACAGTATGGTACTGGCACAAAGACAGAAATATAGATCAATGGAACAGAATAGAAAGCCCAGAGATAAATCCACGAACCTATGGACACCTTATCTTTGACAAAGGAGGCAAGGACATACAATGGAAAAAAGACAACCTCTTTAACAAGTGGTGCTGGGAAAACTGGTCAACCACTTGTAAAAGAATGAAACTAGAACACTTTCTAACACCATACACAAAAATAAACTCAAAATGGATTAAAGATCTAAATGTAAGACCAGAAACTATAAAACTCCTAGAGGAGAACATAGGCAAAACACTCTCCGACATAAATCACAGCAAGATCCTCTATGACCCACCTCCCAGAATATTGGAAATAAAAGCAAAACTAAACAAATGGGACCTAATGAAACTTAAAAGCTTTTGCACTACAAAGGAAACTATAAGTAAGGTGAAAAGACAGCCCTCAGATTGGGAGAAAATAATAGCAAATGAAGCAACAGACAAAGGATTAATCTAAAAAATATACAAGCAACTCCTGAAGCTCAATTCCAGAAAAATAAATGACCCAATCAAAAAATGGGCCAAAGAACTAAACAGACATTTCTCCAAAGAAGACATACAGATGGCTAACAAACACATGAAAAGATGCTCAACATCACTCATTATCAGAGAAATGCAAATCAAAACCACAATGAGGTACCATTACACGCCAGTCAGGATGGCTGCTATCCAAAAGTCTACAAGCAATAAATGCTGGAGAGGGTGTGGAGAAAAGGGAACCCTCTTACACTGTTGGTGGGAATGCAAACTAGTACAGCCACTACGGAGAACAGTGTGGAGATTCCTTTAAAAACTGGAAATAGAACTGCCATATGACCCAGCAATCCCACTCCTGTGCATACACACTGAGGAAACCAGATCTGAAGGAGACACGTGCACCCCAATGTTCATCGCAGCACTGTTTATAATAGCCAGGACATGGAAGCAACCTAGATGCCCATCAGCAGACGAATGGATAAGGAAGCTGTGGTACATATACACCATGGAATATTACTCAGCCATTAAAAAGAATTCATTTGAATCAGTCCTAATGAGATGGATGAAACTGGAGCCCATTATCCAGAGTGAAGTAAGCCAGAAAGATAAAGAACATTACAGCATACTAACACATATATATGGAATTTAGAAAGATGGTGATGACAACCCTATATGCAAAACAGAAAAAGAGACACAGAAGTACAGAACAGACTTTTGAACTCTGTGGGAGAAGGTGAGGGTGGGATGTTTTGAAAGAACAGCATGTATATTATCTATGGTGAAACAGATCACCAGCCCAGGTGGGATGCATGAGACAAGTGCTCGGGCCTGGTGCACTGGGAAGACCCAGAGGAATCGGGTGGAGAGGGAGGTGGGAGGGGGGATCGGGATGGGGAATACGTGTAAATCTATGGCGGATTCATATCAATGTATGACAAAACCCACTGAAAAAATAAATAAATAAATAAAGGGAAAAAAAAAAAAAATAGTAGCCACCAACCCCAGACTTCTCTGATGATGGATAACAAACTAAAATCTCTTTACAATTTCATTACATATTTTAACTAATGAATGAATATGTGGCCTAGTATTTTAATGTCAGCTCTCCAAATCCACAGTTACTCTCAAACTGTACATAAACAAGGTATAGTTTAGTCAGAGTTGAGTACAATGCCAGGTGGCACCCCAAAATGAGAGTATGACTTCTGTTGCTGTATTAAATAGCACTGGTGCTCCATCCAGATGATTTTCTTTTTAAGTGAGTATACCCTTCTTTACCTGGAGAAGGAAATGGCAACCCACTCCAGTAATCTTGCCTGGAGGATCCCATGGACAGAGGAGCCTGGCAGGCTACAGTCCATGGCATTGCAAGAGTTGGACACGACTTAGTGACTAACCCCCCAAACATTTGTACTTCTCTGGTGGCTCAGATACTGTGTGGCTACTAATGCTCCTACTGGCATGTACTAAGGATTAGCTTCCACAGACAAGAGCTACCTAATCTGCTTGCTGGTGTGTTGATGGCAGGAGTAAGTCTCTGACCCACCACACCCCATCCATATCCCTAATGCTTTAAGAGTGTCGAGGCACCTTCTGGGGTTGCCTGTCTTTTCTGTGTTACAGCTGTGGGCTTGTGGGAAGCAGAGGGAGTCACCTGTCTCATGTTCCCCATCCCTGATGGAGTTCTGGCACATTGGTCTGGTGGATGGTGGGAGGAGGCCTGGCGGCAGAGCAGGCACCCAAATATGCTAAGCTTTAGGCCAGAGACATCTGTGGTGATCTGTTATCACTCAGAACTGAGAAAAGAACTGTGTTAGAGGTCATATAACATGAAATAGCTAATATAAAACACCACGGTCTTCCCTGATGACTCAACAAGTAAAGAAACCATCTGCAATACAGGAAATGCAGGAGACAGGATCAGGAAAATCCCTGGATCTGGAAGATCCCCTGGAGGAAGGCATTTGAAAACACTCCTGTATTCTCGCCCGGGAAAATCCCATGGACAGAGGAGCCTGTCCACGGGATCTCACAGAGTCAGACACGACTGAAACGGCTGAGCACACATGCATAAAACACCACTGCAGTTTGATAGACCATAGAAGAAAGGTACGCGCTTTATAACTTTGTGCTCTACTCTGCTTTTGTGCTTTTGTACAAGTTCCCTCTCTTCCTAAAAAGAAACATATAAACCTCTAGATTTTTCTTATCTTGATAAGAAATATAGATGTTATCAAATAACTGTCAGTTTTCTTTTTCCCTTTTCTTCAATTATCTTCACTTCCCTCTTCTAACTTTTCTTTCCTGCTGATCTTTTACTCTCTTGATGTTTGAGATATCATCTCTGAGTAGATGACTACTGCATTGGTCTTCCACGGCTGCAATAATATGTTCCCCAGTTTACTGTCTTAAATAAAGACAAATTCATTAACTTACAATTCTGTAGTTTAGAAATCCAGAATGAGAACAAGTGGTTTAAAATCAAGGTGTCGGCAGATCTGCTTTATTTTCTGCATTACTGCTCTCAGGGGAAATCTGTTCCTTTGTCCTCTACAGCACCGAGAGGAATCCTGCATTCCTTGGCTTGCAGCCACTTCCTCCAAATTCAAATCAGCAACAGCCAAGGTGAGTCCTTCTAATCTTACATGATGCTGCACTTCTCTTTCATCTCCCTTTTCCACATTATAGAGCCTTGTGATTGTTTTGGGCATATCCTGATAATCCAGAATAATCTCCCTATTTTAAGGTACATGATTAGCAACCTTAACTCCATCTTCTATGTTAACTCCCACTTTGCAGGAAAAGTAACTTATTAAAACATTTCAGAAATTACAACATAGATATCTTTGGGCGATATGTTATTCTGCCTACCAAAGCTAACAAATCAAAATAAGTATTTGTAAGGTCTAGAGAGAAGTTTTAAAACAAATAAAAATTTAACCTCCCAAACATCCTCCTCAAGTGCCATAAGAAATTATGTTTTTGTTTACCTTTCTATAAATCAGTCAAAAAATCTACTGATATCATCAAAAAATATTTATTTTGTCTCTGGCCATTCTTTTTTCACCATCATTGCATTAGGTAGGATAGTACTAGTTGCAATAACAAATAAAGGTTAAATACTCAGTAGCTTAACAAAATTTGTTTACCTCTTAGTCATGCAATGTTTTGAAAAATATGTTCAATAGCCAGTATTTTACAAAGTGATTTGGAGACACAGAATCCTACCAACTTTTGTGTCAATCATCTCAGAAGACCATGGAGTTATTTCCAGCAGGCAGATAACAGATGAAGGACATAGAAAGCTCATATAAATTTCACCACATTGTCCAGGAAATTGTATATCACTTCATTTTTGTTTTACATTCATTAGTTGCCTAAAGTGTTGGTTTAAGGACCTTAGAATCCCTGGTCTTATAAATACTTGCCAGGAAAACTGAAACCAAAAATGCTGTAGTACATCTAGGCTAAAGTCTAACTACAAGACCACAAAATAGTTTTCCAAACCCTCTTCCCATCCACACAAGAGCTGTCATCCAAAGGAGATGCCAGTATATCAGATATGGATATACATGCTTCTTTATTATATCTGGATATAAATTCAGTTGCCTGAAAATGTACAAATTAAACATAACTTAGTTATAACATTTAGTATAGTTTGGCCACCTGATGTGATGAGCCGACTCATTGGAAAAGACCTTGATGCTGAAAAAGATTGAAGGCAGGGGGAGAAGCGGAGGACAGAGGATGAGATGGTTGGATGGCATCAATGACTCAATGGACATGAGCAAACTCCAGGAGATGGTGAAGTACAGGGAAACCTATCATGCTACTGTCCATGGGGTCACAAAGAGTCGGACACAACTTAGTGACCGAACAATAACAACACTTTATATGCAACAGTGAGTGGCTGCAATAGAAACTCCCCTTTGGAAAAGGAAAGGCTAGGAGGCACATAGGGGTCACATCAAGGATTCCACCAGGCCAGCCATGCACTGTGAGGTCCCTTGTCAAGAATCATGAAATATCTGAAATGATACCTTACTCACAGTCTAATAAATTGATCAGATTTGTGGATGTTGGTAGACTAAATATTTCTAGGTCACAGATGAAAGACAGTTTAATATCATAGCAATGTCAGCATTTACTTGTTCTGGTTCTCTGAGCCACAGTTCTCACAGGGAAATACAAAGACCTTGTATATCACCTTCAAAAAAATAAGTTGTGTCACAGTAGATGAAACATGAGCTTAGGGAATCTGAATCTTTTGTAATGGACACGAAATGAACCTGTTCTTAACTTTACCTTTCAAGGATATTTGATATAGAAATGTTTGATATATACAGTTTGCCATAAAAACAGCATTAAAAAGATAGTCTGAAACAAAAGGGCATACTGTCATAAAATGTGCAAAAACATGACACCCATAGAGAATTGTCTCCTCAAATACCTTCATCTTGATAACAGGTAAATGTATTGATTAGATGCTTATTCTGCTTTCTGGGATAAAGTGTCTAGTATTCTTTATGATCTATGATTTTTCTTTATGTTTTAATTTTTGTAATTATTACTACTTAAAATGAAATTTTAATTTTAGAATAGTTTTTGATCTGCAGTAAATTTGTAAGATGATACAGAGTTTCTATATACCATGAGTTTCCTCTATTATTAACATCTTGTGTTATTTTGGTGTCGTTATCATAGCCAGTGAATCAACTTTGATATTAATACATATGAAATCTAAATAAATTATGATGCTTACTTAATTAGCTTTCACCTAAGGCTCTTTTTTTGTTCCAAGGTTCCAGTCACATGGGCTTACCTGCTAGCTTAGCTAGTAAAGAATCCACCTGCAATGCAGGAGACCCTGGTTCATTTCCTAGGTCAGAAAGATCCCCTGGAGAAGGGATTGGCTACCCACTCCAGTATTCTTGGGCTTCCCTGTGGCTTGGATGGTAAAGAATCTGCCTGTGATGTGGGAGACCTGGGTTTGGTCCCTGGGCTGGGAAGATCCCCTGGAGGAGAAAATAGCAACCCACTCCAGTATTCTTGCCTGGAGAATCCCCACGGACAGAGGTGCCTGGCAGGCTGCAGTCCATAGGGTTACATACCACTTGCTTTAGTTATTATGTCACATTGAGTCACGCGTCTTCTTTTTGTGATAGTTTCTCAAGATTCCCTTTTAAACAAAAAATTATTTCATGTTTTTATTGGAGCATTATTGATGTATAATGTTGTGTTAGTTTCTTTTGTGAAGCAAAGTGAGTCAGTTTCACATATACATATATCAAGTCTTTTTTAGATTCTGTTCCCACATAGGTCATTACAGAGTTAGTGGAGTTCCCTGGACTATACAATAAGTTCTTATTAGCTACCTATTTTATAGATTGTAGTGTGCATTTGTTAATCTTAATCTCCCAATTTATTCTTCCCTCCCTTTCCTTTTTTGGATGACATTTACAGTTTTGAGTAGTAATGTTTCTCAATCGCCATTTGTCTGATAGGTTTCTCATGATTAGGCTGGGGTTGTGGGTTTTTAAGAAGATCATTAAGATAAAGCACCATCCGTCACATTATATTGCTGTTGTTGTTCAGCTGCTAAGTTGTGTCCGACTCTGTGACCCCATGGACTGCAGCACACCAGGTTTCCCTATCCTTCACTATCTTCTTAAGTTTGCTCAAACTCATGTCAATGGAGTCGATGATGTTATCCAACCATCTCATCCTCTGTTGTCCCCGTTTCCTTGTGCCCCCAATCTTTTCCAATGAGTCAGCTTTTTGCATCAGGTGGCCAAAGTATTGGCCACATTATATTAAGGACATATACTACCAACCCAATTTACAATGGTTGGTATTAATCTCTTAGCTGAGATATTGTTTGGCCATTTTCTCTACTTTAACGTTATTGATTTTTGTGGGTTTTTTTTTTTTTTTCCTTTCCATACTATATATACTCTTTGGAAGTAATCATCAGGCCGAGCCAGAATTTAAGAAGTTCCCCACCTCTCTGAAGGCAGGGTATGCATATAGGTTTTTAAAAATTCTTCTTTGTGGGAGATGTTTCTTTTCCCTTATTTATTTAATCATTTATTAATATTAATGTGGCCTCATGGATATTTATTTTTCACTTTGAGTTGTGACCTAGTATTTTTTTATTTGCTTTGATGCTCAAATTTTTAGTCCATTGAGACTTAATCCATAGGGAGATCTTTCAGCTGGCTTCTGTATTCCTTTGATATTCTCCCTATATTTGTGAATGTGTGCTTCTGACACAGGAAGAGTCTTCATACTTATCTTTGATCTATCCTGCCAAAGGCCTAGAGTCAGTTGTTTCTTCAAGGAGCCTTGGTTCCTAATTAGTTAATGGAATATAATATTTCTTGCATATTGTTTGAATGAACAATAAAAAGTAACATTGAATAAATTAAAAAACACAATATGAACTATATGTAGGCTTTTGTATATGGTTTTCAACTTTGAGAGGGTAAAGCTAGCTGTAATTATTAAAATCGCAAACTTAAATTCTCAAAAACACAACATTTCACTTCTTTTTCAGATTTTCAGGGGGCCTCCTTGCATCTCATAAGGAAACTGGGCTCTTCCCATCTGTAAGTTTTGCCATCTTAAGACTTCAGTGTTTGTTGTTGTTGTTTGTTTGCTTGCTTTCACTTAGTAGACAGTGTCAAAAATTAGCAAAAGGAAATTTGCTTCTTAACACTTGTCCTAACAACTGGACATGATGTTTGTCCTTCCACGCATTTGACTATCTTCAGATGTTTAATTATACCTTGCTGCAGTGGGGGTTAAAAACTGCAGTCCCTGGCTGGATGTTGTTGTTGTTTAGTCCTTAAGCTGTGTCTGATTCTTTGCAACTGCATGCACTGGAGCCCACTAGGCTCCTCTGTCCATGGGATTTCCCAGGCAAGATTACTGGAGTGGGTTGCCATTTCCTTCTCCAGGGGATCTTCCTGACTCAGGGATCTGAGGTGGAGCTGATATAATAATAATAGAAATTCAGTGTACAATAAATGCCATGTGCTTGAATCATCCCCAGAGCATTCCCTACCCTGGTCCCTGATAGAATTTTCTTCCATAAAATCGGTCACTGGGGCCAAAAAGGTTGGGGACCGCTGCTCGTGGGCTCTCAGGTCCATCATCTGGAGGCAGTAGGGCAGCCCGACCTTGAGGTTGACCACTGCCAGTCTTCCTGACGTGGGCGATCTGGGAGAGGAAGTCCCATGTTCCCAAGAGGTTGGGGAACATGACGTCTCTCCATCTCCTGGGTTGAGACATCACCCCCTGAGCCCTTGATGTATTTGATGTGGCCTTTCCTGGTGAAGACCCATGAAGGGCAGAGTGGCTAAGAAGAATCAAGTTCTGAGCAGATGCTGGAGGTTTGATGCAGCTTCTGCTGGAGTTGAGCATATCCCTAAACTCCATCACATCAGAAGGGGTGCATCTTGGGAAAGGCATGGAGTGAACAGACCGAGCCTCATAGGGACCCATCCACAGTGGTACAGATCCCGCGTGCACTCATGGGCTAACTGTAGGCACATCTTCTGGGCTGCAGCTTTCAGAGTTCAGCCCGTTAAATTAAGGTAAGATCATAACAGCCCAAAGCCACCAGTCAGCTGGGTCTGATTGGGTAATACTTGGGCTGGATGCTGCTTCTCAGTAAAAACTTCAAACTATGGAAGATGAATACAATTATCAAATGGATAGAAGGTCTTTATTTCCAAGTGCCATTTTAGTTTAAGCCTTCAGTATTTCTGCATCTCATGCCACTATGTTAGAGGACCCCTAACCAACACATAAATCTCATAGTCCTTTTGTGAACTCTTTTAAATATTTCTAGTTTATTTGTCCTCCAAGTTATTCTACATATAGTTGTCAAATTAACATACCCTAAAGCAAAGAAATTTTCATCAAATTTCCTTACCCAGAAACTCCTGATGATTACCCATTACACCCAATAATGTTTTAAAATCTGATCTGATTATTCAGATCTCTGCATGAGCTATATATTCCAAACATTTCTCACACTGTTTCTCAATATATGTTAACTGATGCAGCCAATCTGACTTGCTCATCATTCCTAGAACACACCATGTGGTCTCCCTCCTCCATATTTTAATACCTTCTCCCAGTCTTCTCATTGTCCTGCCTTTTTACTTGCCTTTAAACCCTGAATTAAATGCCACTTTCCTTCAAGATGATGGAAGTGAATTTTCTATTTTTGAATTTTGATAAAATCTTATAGCTTTTGAAACTACTTCCCGCAAATTTTTATTTGTATTATAGCATTATTGTCATAACTACACTATATGGACCTGGAGAACAGATATTAAACTGTAGTCATCTTTATATTACTAGTAATAAATAATAAATTATCTTGCAGATTTCTAATGTGCATGCTCGGTTGCTTCAGTCATGTCCAGCTCTTTGTCACTCTATGGACTGTAGTCCGCCAGGTTTCTCTGTCCACAGGATACTCCAGGCAAGAATACTGAAGTGGATAGCCATTTCTTTCTCCAGGGGATCTTCCCAACCCACGGATCAAACCCACAGCTCCTTTAGCTCCTGCATTGCAGGGGAGTTCTTTACCCACTGAGCTACCTGGGAACCTCTAGCATACTAGCAGGAAATAATATATTATCCTCCATGAATTTTTCACTTAGTAAAAATTTAAGTAATCATGGACAAATGATTTTAAGTTAAAAGAGCTTACATTGTATAATTTACACAGAAAAATTGTTCTTTCATGTTAAATTAAGACCAGTTACAAAGAGTCTAAAACATTTAAAACATGACCATTTATATTTTCTCTTATGATTTAAAAGACTTTATATAACAATAAAATTAGTAAAGATAAAATAGCAGGATATTAAAATATTTAAACAGTAAATTATAATAAATATAGATCAATATATTATAGATTTGGAATTTAAGCATGTGTACTTTTTGCATCATATAAAGATATAAAAATATTAATACACAAATGCATTAAAATAGCTACTTATTCAACAAAAACAAAGATTTCTATTTTGCTACATTATTGCAGTGTCCTTTTAAATAGAACCCTACTTTTTTATTGTTATATTGAATATCTTTTGATATAGTAACATACATTACAGAAGAAAAAATAGCTGTCATTTTATTTCTGCAACCTGATGCATTAGAACTTTAGGTTAAAACTTTCTAATGTGGTAAGATTTAGACAAATAAGGAGATATTAGAAAGGTTAATGACTAAATAGCTAATCATTAACAGTTTGTAAATTACAAAGATTTAGCAAAAGCATTCACTGAAAATGTAATTAGAAAAATAAGATATGAGTGTTAAATTTACTCTGCTTTAAGGAACTAGATACCACTGTCTTTCTCAGAAGTGAGGTGAATTAAAATAATTTCCAGAACAGTCCATTCTTTTAACTAACTTCACACCAATCACTTAAGTAAATATTCCAAATCATTATGATCATGTTATAATAATTTTATCTATATTCAATTTAATATATTTTATAACTTTAAAATAGAAACTACTAATTTTAAGGTTGCATTTGCATTTGCAATAAGTGTCTGATAAACTGGAAGGCATTTTAAGGACTTTTCATTCATTCAATCAAGTCATGTTTATGTAACCTAAGTTACTATCCAGCATTGGAAGGAAAATATTGATTTTATTCTCATTGCTCTAATTTTGGTGGTTTCCGAGCATTTGTCCTGGCCTCCTGGAATGTATAATGTAAGATATGGTCCTTCATTTAACAACCAAAAATTTGGCTGAGACATATGTACAATACCAAACACCGGGACTTTATGATCAGGAGCATTCTTGTTGAGTAAAGAGCAACCATCATTGATGCAATTCAGGAGAATTGAGAGAATGGGAATTGATCATGCATGTCTGAAGGGCCTAAGCATAAAATGTGACGGTTTCTCTGAACTGAAGTTTTACTAAGATTCTACCATAGTCCTTTATGTGCAGTTGCCAAGAGCAGAACAAGATACTAAGGCTATTTGGAATAATTTTTTTTCACTATTTTTTTTTGGCATTTTTAAAAGGTGAATGATCTTTATTACTTATACTGATGATGTCTATTGAATGTGATGCTTGATTGTCATTCTAAAGACATTGATCATTGATGCTAATTAGAGAAAAGTTGGCATTGTGGGACTGTATCAAATCTGAAATTTTGCAAGCATCACCTGTGAGTGTGAGTCTGATTATATATGTGTGTTGACTTTCATATAGCTTTGTTTTTTGTGCCATGTTTCTAAACATTATCATTAAGCAGTGTTGTATCAGATGTTTTGTTCAAAGTTGTTTGCCTTTCATTGTACAGATCATCCCTGACTTATGGTTCAACTTATAATTTTTAAACAAACAGTTCAGTCACTCAGTTGTATCCAATTCTTTGTGACCCCATGGACTGCAGCACACCAGGCCTCCCCATCCATCACAAACTCCCAGAGCTTGTTCAAACTCATGTCTATTGAGTCGGAGATGCCATCCTACAACCTTATCCTCTGTCTTCCCCTTCTCCTCCTGCCTTCAATTTGCCAGCATCAGGGTTATCACATTAGGTGGCCAAAGTACTGGAGATTCAGCTTCAGCATCAGTCCTTCCAATGAATATTTAGGATTCATTTCCTTTATGATTGACCGGTTTTAACTCCTTGCAGTCCAAAGGATTCTCAAGAGCCTTCTCCAACACCACAATTCAAAAGCATCAGTTCTTCAGTGCTCAGCTTTCTTTATGGTCCAACTCTCACATCTATATGTGACTACTGGAAAAGCCATAGCATTGGCAATAAGAACCTTTTTTGGCAAAGTAATGTCTCTGCTTTTTAATATGCTGTCTAGACTTGCCATAGCTTTTCTTCCAAAGAGCCAGCATCTTTTAATTTCATGGCTGTACTCACCATCTGCAGTGATTTTTAGAACCCAAGAAAAGAAAGTCTGCCACAGTTTCCGTTGTTTACTCATCAATTTGCCATGAAGTGATGGGGCCGGATGTTATGATCTTCCTTTTTAGAATGTTGAGTTTTCAGCCAGCTTCTTCACTCCCCTCACTCACTTTCATCAATAGGCTCTTTAGTTCTTCACTTTCTGCCATAAGGATGGTGTCATCTGCATATCTGAGATTGTTGATACTTCTCCTGGAAATCTTGGTTCCAGCTTGTGCTTCAACCAGTCCAGCATTTCTCATGATGTACTCTGCATATAAGTTAAATAAGCAGGGTAACAATATACAGCCTTGACATACTCCTTTCCTGATTTGGAACCAGTCTGTTGTTCCATGTCCAATTCTAACTGTTGCTTCTTGACTTGCATATAGATTTTTTAGGAGGCAGATAAGGTGGTCTGGTATTCCCATTTTTTAAAGAATTTTCCACAGTTTATTGTGATCCACACAGTCAAAGGATTTAGCATTGTCAATGAAGCAGAAGTAGATATTTTTCTGAAATTCTTTTGCTTTCTCTATGATCCAATGGATATTGGCAATTTGATCTCTGGTTCCTCTGCCTTTTCGAAATCCAGCTTAAGAATTTGGAATTTCTCGGTTCATGTACTTTTGAAGCCTAGCTTCGAGAATTTTGAGCATTACTCTCTTAGCATGTGAGATGAGTGCAATTTTGTGGTAGTTTGAACATTCTTTGGCAATGAGATGAAAACTGACCTTTTCCAGTCCTGTGGCCACTGCTGAGTTTTCCAGATTTGCTGGCATATTGAGTGCAGCAATTTCACAGTATCATCTTTTAGGGTTTGAAATAGCTCAGCTGGAATTCCATCACCTCCATTAGCTTTGTTCATAGTGATGCTTCCTAAGGCCCACTTGACTTTGCACTCCAGGATGTCTAACTCTAGGTGAGTGATCACACCATCGTGATTATTTAAGGTCATTAGATGTTTTTTTGTGTAGTTTTTCTGTGTATTCTTGCCACCTCTTAGTATCTCCTTGTTCTGATAGATCCATAACATTTCTGCCCTTTATTGTGCCTATATTTGCAGGAAATGTTCCCTTGGTATCTCTAATTTCCTAGAAGAGATCTCTAGTTTTTCCCATTTTATTGTTTTCCTCTATTTCTTTGCATTGATCACTTAGGAAGATTTTCTTAACTCTACTTGCTATTCTTTGGGACTCTGCATTCTGATCGCTATATCTTTCCTTTTCTCCTTTGCCTTTTGCTTCTCTTCTTTTCTCAGCTATATGTAAGGCCTCCCCAGACAATCATCTTGCCTTTTTTCATTTCTTTTTCTTGGTGAATGTTTGGATCACTGCCTCCTGTACAATATCGCGAACCTCCTTCCATTGTTCTTCAGGCCCTCTATCTCTCAGATCTTATCCCTTGAATCTGTTTTTCACTTCCCCTGTATAATTGTAAGGGATTTGATTTATGTCATATCTGAATGGTGTAGTGATTTTCCCTACTTTCTTCAATTTAAGTCTGAATTTGGCAATAAGAGATTTATGGTCTGAGCCATGGTCAGCTCCTGGTCTTTTTTTTTTTTTTTTGGCTGGCTGTATAGAATTTCTCCATCTTTGGCTACAAAGAATATAATCAAACTGATTTTGGTATTGATCATCTGATGATGTCCATGTGTAGAGACACCTTGTGTTGTTGGAAGAGTGTGTTTGCTACGACCAGTGCATTCTCTTGCAAAACTCTATTAGCCTTTTCTCTGCTTCATTTTGTACTCCAAGGCCACACTTGCCCGTTAATCCAGGTATCTCTTGACCTCCTACTTCTACATTCCAGTTCCTTATGATAAAAGGACATCTTTTTTGGGAAGTAGTTCTAGAAGGTCTTCTAGGTCATTATAGAGCTGTTCAACTTCAGCCTCTTTGGCATTAGTGATTGGGGCATAGACCTGGATTACTGTGATATTGAATGGCTTGTCTTGGAAATGAACAAGATCATTCTGTCATTTTTGAGACTGCACCCAAGTACTGCATTTTGGACTCTATTGTTGACTATCAGAGCTACTCTATTCCTTCTAAGGGATTCTTGCCCATAGTAGTAGATATAATTGTCATCTGAGTTAAATTCTCCCATTCCAGTCCATTTTAATTCACTGATTCCTAAAATGTCAATGTTCACTCCTGCCATCTCCTGTTTGATAACTTCAATTTGCCTTGATTCATTGACCTAACATTCCAGGTTCCTATGCAACAGTCTTCTTTTCAGCATCAGACTTTACTTTCATCACTAGTCAGAATCACAACTGGGTGTTGTTTTGGCTTTGGTTCTATCTCTTCATTCTTTCTGGAGTTATTTCTCAACTCTTCTCCGGTAGCATATTGGACAACTACTAACCTGGGAAGTTCATCTTTCAGTGTCATATCTTTTTGCTTTTTCATACTGTTCATTTTAAACATTATGATGGTGCCAATGTTATATGCGTTCAGTACAAACTATACTTCAAATTTTGAATTTTTATCTTTTTTTGGGCTAGCAATATGCCATGTGATACTCTCTTGTGATGCTGGACAGTGGTAGAGAGCTGTTCCTCACAGTTAGCCATATGATCACAAGGGTAAACAACTGATAAACATACAACAATTCTGTATCATACAACCATTCTGTTTTGAGATAGTCAACACTGTTATAAAATGGGTTTAATTTTGCCCAACTGTAGACTAATGTAAATGTTCTCAGCATGTTCTAGGTAGGCTAGGTAAACTATGATGTTCAGTATTTTGAATGCATTAAATGCATTTTTGATTTAGAATATTTTCAATTTATGGTAGGTTTATCAGGGTGTATCTCTCTCATAAGTTAAGGAAGATCTGTACTTCTTAAGTTTCAGCACTCAGAGTAGAGCAATACAAGTTAAAACATAAATGTAGATTTACTTATACATTATGGATGCACTGAATTTATACATTCATTGTATATATACTTTGTAAATGCACTGAGTTTATACATTCAGTGCACTGTGAATGCACTGAAAAATACTGATTCACTAGTTCATGTATTTTACTTAGCTTGATGGTAATGCCAGGAGGTATTCCAAAATCTTTTATAGTAATTATATTGGAATTTATGATACAAATTAAAAAGCTTAATATGAAGACATCTCAAGGCTCAAAAACTACTTGGATTTATTAAATCTGTCTTATTTAACTCATATAATTTTGTTGTCATGAGGGCTGGACTTAATGAAATATCTCTAATATTTGAAAAATGAAGTGAAATTCTTGAGTCACCATCAAATACTACAGTTACTTTATACTCACAACAGCCCAAAGAAGGTAGTTGAATGTGAAAAGGCTTGGCTTTATGATGAAATTTCAAGATGCAGCAATAAGCTTAACTGGAATAGTTTTTTTTTTTTTTTTTTTAATAAATTCATGATCATTAAATGCATAACACAGTCTTAATTTTTATGAGTCTACATGTCAATTCAGATAAATTAACATTATGATACATAGCCATACCCATCTAAAATTATCAGCTTCTACATACTTGTCTTGGAGAGACATTTCATATACAAGATTGTAAGCATCCATGTTGGATACCTATGTGAAAATACATTTCCTAGTGTCACTTTTTGATCACCATATCAGTGCTCTAGCTTGCAATTATTTCATGTAACAAATAGATCCCAAGTCAATTAATTTTGTTATCTAGTATACTCCAAGCACTTTCCTTTCAGGTGATTTTTGAAGTGGTCGGGACATTCATAGGTTCCTATTGCATCTTCATCAAAATCGTGAATCTTAATTCTATGCAATATATAACTGGATCCAACAAAACTGAACTAATATAATATAACTGCTTTTCAGTTGATCATTTTACTGTTAGATGAAATGATTCCTTTAATTTTTTTCTTTTAATATTGCTCACCTTTTTCTAAAGAAAATATTTTAGCTGAATGATTGCTATGGTGTAAAATGAATGTTGCATGTATTTTAATGTGTCTTAACTGTAGTATTTCTTGACTGAATTGATTTAATACAACATTTTAAAACAACTTTCAGATGCTCTGCTATGCATCAAAGGTGTACCAATAAATTCCACACAAGAAAAATCATAGAATGAATTTCATATGTTATTGGATGCTTAACCCAGCCCTACACTGACAATCTTTATTGATATATTCTAATAACTTATATATATTATAAATGTGCTTTACTTTGTTGTGTCAGACTGTGTGTTATAAACAAAAATGATAATAACAATACTCCTTTCAGAATTTTCCCTTGTTGTTCTCTATAAATTTCAGCAAGAATAACCATGTTCAAAAGCTGAGGGCACATGTTAACTATTGTTAAGTTTTCAGAAACATCTCTCAAGCATATTTTTTTAGCAGAATAAGAAGTGAATTATGTTGCTTGGTCTATTGAATTATCTGTAGTTTGTGTGGTATAAGCTCTAGAAATATGACAGTAACATTTGGTCTGAAATATATAACAAAACCTGGAAAAGAAACATATTGTGGGGATTTACACACCGATCAATGCACAGTGGAATAAGGCACATAAATCCCCAGATATCAATGGAAAAACAGATAGAATATTATTTGAAAGATATAGCTAAGGAAAAGAGGGAGTCTGCAGGTGTATTGCTTCCTTATTACATATGTAGCACTAAGTAATGGTAGTATATACTGTGTAAGACTAGGGAAACGAAACGCAAATCTTGGATTACAATTTAGATTCAGTGCTCAGAAAGATAGCTGGTACCCTACCCACATTAGTGCTCCCAGGATTGTTAGAAAGTAAAGAATTTGGAACTTCTTTTGGATAAGGAAGAGAACATACTAAAGTATACACGATCTATGTGATAGTGCAATTTTGAAGAATTTATTTAAATAGTTTCCCGTGAATATTTCCTATGGGAAAAATGTAACACGTATATATATATATATATATATATTTATATTTATATTTATTTATAATAATTAGTGCTGTAAATTGCTAGGCAATTTTGACCTAATTATTCTTGACTGGATTTTACATTATGTATGACAAAGGAATGATCTTTTCTACTTTAGATTTTATTTACACTTTTAGGTATTAGTATGTGACTCTAATCTCTTTCAAAGGAAAGATGTATTTTGTGTTTTGTTGAATCCAAGGCATAGACAATATACTTAAGAACTGTTTTAAAGAATTAATATATATCATAAAAAATTATAAAACTCTTAATTGATAAAAAGCTTAAAAATAAGAAATGTTTATTGAGTGTCAGGCATTGTTCTGAATTTTGTATACATGTTATCTCTCCCATCATGTAGCTATTATGAGATTAAGTTAGTTAATTTGAAATGAATGATTGTAAAAGATAAAAGTTTGGATAAGAAATAGAGGAAATTTAGGAATGTCTCATTAATGTGCAGTTATCCTTCTTAGAATTTGTTCTTTATTTTTCTAATAGAATTTTTAAGGAAATGATTAAATTTAATAGCATGGAAGTTTTAGTAATTCTTAGTAATTTTGAGTTACTATAATATCACTTTATTGTGGAAATTAGGGGGAAAACATTGGCTGCATATTGAAAATGGAGTTCTCACAAGTGACCTGAAAGACTTTTGCTAGTGAAGGAAGCACATGCATGTACACACACACACACACACATTCAGAGTCAGTCAGAAAGGAGATATATATGATGAGGAAAAAAGTAAATTTGAGATGGTCGATAAAAAAGTATAATTTATCCAATGCATGTGCAATAAATTCATCAAAATATTATAAAAATGAATCTAGATACAAAGGACATGAGGTTTAGTCTTGATCTAATCCTTATAACAACTTTAAAGTTTTCTTACCTCCCTAACTTTTATTTTTCTATCTCTACAATGCCATGGTTCTTTTTTGACACCTCTTATTGATTGTTTTTGGCAATGAAATATTTTATAAAATATTTTATTATATACTAATTCCAGGTAGCAACAGTATTATAGGTAAAATACACACATTTACAATGATTGATTAGCAAATTTAGTGTAGACAGCATTAAGCATAAGTTCTAATTATAGAATACTCAGAAAAAATGAACTGCAATTATCAAATGAGATAATCCTACAAATGTAATGAAAAATATCTTCTAATTATTTGCTTAAGTTTCCAGTCACTTTTTTGTACGATACCATCTCAAAGATAAATAAAATATGAATTATTAATATTTAATATGCTCACACTTTATAATTACTTGAGATGCATACAATTTAATTATATATGTTTTACTTAATACAACTGGCCTTTTATATACAGGTTTAGTACGAGGACAAATTATTTTATAATTGAATCAGATTATAAATTAGTATATACTTTATTTTTTAAAAATTAATTGCTTTCCTATAAGAAAATATATTACAACTTTGCATGAGGCAATATAATTTGTCTTAGTTTGTTATCTTTACACTTCAGACCACTATATATCATTAAAATTGCCATGGTGTATTGAATTTTAGAAACAAAACAAAATGTCCACATGCATTCCATTGTTGCTTAAGAGAAAGCTACAATTAGTGACCACATTGCTTAGTCATTTTTTTTAGCTAGGGCTATTTTTGTACTATTGGTTTTTGGATTATATTCTCTTTGTATTATCTCCTTCTGAAACTGTATATATGACCTACACTTTCTCAATCAATCCTCCATGATTCCAAAGTTTTCATTTATTTTTACCCCATCATTTTTCTTTATTTCCGAAGCTTATGTTGTATTTATTTATTTTTATATGTGGATAAGAACATGGTAAAAATCCCACAGATAATAAAGATTCCAGAGCACAATAGCTTAATGACCAGGGAAACAATCTTACTTTACTTGTCTGGACTGTTGGCATTATTATTAACACATAAGGATTTGATCATGTGATGACTACTCAGAAAGCTGGAAGGGGCTCAGAGCAAACTATAGAGCACTCTGCTTTCATGACAGAGATTATTTCCCAGTAAATAAAGATATATTTAAAGCTCCTCAATGTTTTCACTTCATCTTTCAGTAAACATACACACAATCAGCTGTAATATCACAAGGAAGATGAGCTAGCTTATGAATTATTAGAGCTAAAACTGAATGCCTCCTACAAAATTTTTAACTGCATTCTTATTTTCAATCAAATTAGTTATATTTAACAAGAAAGATTACATGAGTATGTAATCAAATGAAAATGAACAAGAGATAAAGTATTTATGAAAACACTCATGATATATACTTCTACTTCATCATTTTTTTTTATTTATACAGCCAAGATTCCCTTAGTACCTTAAATAGGGTTGTAATACAACAAAGAATAAAATATGGAAAGCCTGTTGCTGATGTAGTTTACAAAGAGGGAGATAGGGAATAAACATAAGAAAATTAAATCACATGTGTAAAATTGACCAGTGGTATGTATGTTGCGCTCAGGAGCTTTAGTTGTGTCTGACTTTGGGAGCCTGTAATGAGTAGTATGGAAGAAATAAAAGAGGGAAGAGAGGAGGACTGTGAAACTGTGACAATGGCTAAAATTATGAACAGGGTGATCAGAGAATAGTGAGGAAGGTTCCCATTAAATAACATCTTGAAGAATGTGAAAAAATTGGTCATGTAGATATCTAAAGGTGAAAGCATTCCAGTCAAAGAGTCAAGTCAGTGGAAAGACCCTGAGATGGTACATGCTTGGCATGGTCAAGCAAAGAAGGAATGCAAGCAGTGAACCTAGGCTGGTTTTAGCAATGAGGAGAGCAGTAGACAAAGTTAGACTAGAATTGTGGAAGGTGGTGTTGACTATTGTAAGGCCATTGTCTTTTATTTGGCTTTAAATAGGATATAACTGAATGGTTTTGAGTAGAGAGGTGGTGTGGCCTGTGAAAGTGAAAGTCTCTTAGTCACGTGTGATAGTTTGTGACCCCATGGACTGTAGCCTGCCAGGCTCCTCTGTCCATAGAATTTTCCAGGCAAGAATACTGCAGCTGGTTGCCATTTCCTGACTTATGCTTAAATAGGATGACTCTGTCGTCTTTGTAGGGAGTAAGGGTAAGTGGTCAATGTTGGAACAAGGACATAGATAGGGAAGTTATTGAAATGGTTCAAATAAGGCATAATGATAGCTAGATCTGGATAACCACAGTGAGGTATGACATGATAAGGTTCAAAGCAGAGTCACAGCAGTTTAGTAAAGAGAAGTGATTGCAATCTGGAGCTACTTCCTAATGTAATATCTGGGTGTCATACAAGAAAGGGGATAATCAGAGATAAAATCAAAGTTTGGGGTAAGCCAATTTGAAGGATGGAGATGTCATTCACAGAGATGGAAAAACTGTTACTGCAATAAGTTTGAGAGGAAGGATCAAATTAATTTTGGGCATGGTAAGTTTAAGATGATCCTTAGACATTCAAATGGGGATTTAAGATAGACATTTAGACAGGTGAATCTAGAGTTGCATACAGAAGTCTTGGATGCAGGTATAAATTTAGGAGTTATTTCTTGACATATGAAAGTGTGAGCAATTAAAATCAAATGAAATAAATTGATGAACAGAAAAATCGACTAACTGTATACCTTAAACTGTATACTGGGTTTGACTCCACAGGATATATTCATAATAAACATAGTTTAGAATTACATGAAAATATTCAAGTCTTTTATATAAGGATGCTCTGAGCTGTAAAAACAAGCCGATGTAAATATCGATCCATGCAACACACACAAGAGGCTTCTGTGTTTAGTTGCTAAATGGCAGACCATGACTAACGCTGTCTTTTTCTCAATAGTTTTTAGTACGTTGATTAGAAAGTCAGATATACATCTTTTGAAAGTAGGTCTGTATATAAGTTTTCTTAGATATCACACTTGTTTTCATTCTAAGCTTATAAAATATCAATTTAAAATGGCCCAAACAGATTTAAGTGGACTGGAACATATTGATTGAAAAATTCTTTAATTTGAAATGTTTCTGTCAGGTTAATAAATTGGAGTAATAAAATCACATTGAAAATACCTGCCTGTGCAAAGGGAACTATATGAAATCAATGGGGAGGAACATATGTACATGACAACCTGTAAATTTTCGGAATGGAAATTAGTTTGTCTGATGTAAGCAATGTTTGATTGTTGAAATTCTTTCAATATGAGATATGCTGAAGCAATCTTGCTTATCTATGCATTTATCTTGTGTACATGCCGTTAAGAGGAAAATGCAAATACTTTTATGTAGAGAAAATCTGTGCAATATAATTTTATTAATTCTAAAATATTAAAAAATAATTTAGTTTAGATTAATCATACTCCAAATTAGGATAATGTATCAATAAGTTTCAGCATCTGCTTTCAAGGACATAGTAGAGATTCAAAAATAATAAAATTGATTCAGTTTTCTATTAATTTCAAATAGAAATAGGATTTGAACGATGCAAAATGATAGTATAATTCACATTTTTGGATAGGCATAGATGTCATAAAAATGGATTGGCTTATTAAAATTTATAATGAAATAAGACTGTATTAAATTTAAAATTCCTAAAAACTAAAGAACAGCATTTAGTGATTTCTGTTTAAATTACTGTTAAACAGTTTATTGCAGAAACCTCTGGATCATAAAGTAACTTAGAATGATATTACAGTGGCAGCAATGAAATATAAACTTCAATAGTGTACTAGTTAGATAGTCCTGTAAACTGTCTCACGTTGAATTTATAATCCTAACTTAATGCATTGAGATGGGGGGGGGTGGGTTCTAAAGAGTGAGCTTTGGATCTCTCTACACATTTCTCAACCAAGATGTTTATTATTTCTAAGCTTCTGCTCTTGTGAAATAATTCTACTTGTAATAATATTTTTCTATAGAAAAACACTAAGTTAATATTGATAACACCCTTGCAGATGGGTTTATTAGATCTGGTTAATAATTTTTTTTTTCTAGTCATCTTTATTCCTCCATTTCTACTCCTTTCTGCAGTGACTTAAGAATAAAAAAATAAATAAAACAGCTTTTGTGAAATTTAACTGTGGAAGCAAACATTTTTATTTTCTTTTTGTGGTCATTTTCCTATTATTATGTTGCAAAAAAGACATGTTTGTATTTTTATTGCTGTTTTTTAACCAACCTTTATAAAAATTTAATCACAAAATCCTGAACTCATTCCAAGATTTATGTCAGACATCTCTGCTCATAAATCTTCTTGTGCCTGATTTAATATAATACTTAGTAGTTTGTTTTTTTTTTTTTCTTTTTAAGAAACAGCGATTTTAGTCTCTTGATTGTTCCAAAACAAACCACAACAATGACTTCTGTAAGAAATTTTCAGGAATGAATATTGAGAAATCATACAGACATTTGTACTAAAACTTCTGAACAAACATTAGCAAAGTTTAAATATGAAAAATAAAATATTTCTACCTGTTACAATTTAATCACCTGATAAATGTATAGTCACTCTTTAGAAACCCCTTCTATGTGGCAAGGGCAATGCTAAGAACAAAGATAGAGCTCATCAAACATGACCTACTATCTAATGACCAAGCTGTTCCTGTCTGAACTTGTCCTTAAAAACAGACCGAGCCTATGTAAGTGTCAAGAGCAATGTTGTGATGAAGTGAGTGGGTCTGGAGTTTGGTTAATAGGGTTCAAGTTCTTGCTGCATGACTGAAATATATAAGATGGTATTTGACTGTTATCAATCTGAGTTCCTTCATTTGTTAATTGGAGATAAAAATAGCCTTGTGTAGTTTGATGTAAAATTTAAGTAGCATGATGAAATTATACCTTCTATCAAATAGCTAACATGATTGTGTTAGCTATTAAAGTTAGCTCTTAATATCTTTTAGAAATGTTTTCAAATATACTACTTTACTTATAAACACATTTCCATAAGACTTGACTATGGGAGAAATTTTGATTTCTGTTTAAGTGAAGTTTACGAATAACTGGCTTTGGCATAAAATACTAGATATAGTAATGGTGTTTGTAATAATGGCAACTGCAGCAGTAACAGTATATTAGACATTCTTATGGTGAATTAAGATGTTTATTTAGCACATCAGTGACCACGGTGAAGAGTTGTGATATAAAAAGCAAACAATAGAGTAAACTAAAATTTAGAGTTTTTGAAATACCAATAATATTTTAAGACTTGTAAGGTAAATGCTAAAATATAATGTATCTAAAGAGCCAAAAGGGAAAACTTAATGACATTAAGAGATATTCTTCAATGAAAAGATTAATCTTAATTTTGTTAAGAATCTTATGTTTCACATATTATTTTATAAATATAACACATTGACAAAATGATCTCAAAATATATTTGGAAGTAAAAGTAGATAAAAGTAACTCAAAGTATGAAAAAAAAAAAGATTAACATTCAACTTGTCTCCCTAATAGCTTTTATAGTAATGAATGGTTATTTGAAAAAGAAATTATGGTATTTATATATCAGATACTTCAAATTATATATGAATATTTAGAATATGACAAACAAAGACCAAACATCAGATAAAAGGATGTAATCTGGTAAATGGTTTTAAGAAAATTATTTGAAAAAGGATATATTTACATATTTACTTCCAACAACATGATAAAATAGATTTCAGATAAAGCACTTTGTTAAATTACAAAAAAAAAAGAAATAAAAGGTGATTTGAAATATATATATATATGAGAATGTTAAAAAAAAAAAAAGAATGTCTTACTCATATGTAAATGAGAATGTTTTTCTACAGTAAAATGGAAAGTGCCAGAATGGCAAATTTGTTCAATTTCATAATAACAAATTTATCTTCAGAACTTCATATAATGTTATGAAGGTGAAAAGTGAAAGTGAAAGTCACTCAGTTGTGTCTGACTCTTTGCAACCCCATGGACCATACAGTTCACGGGATTCTCCAGGCCAGGATCCTGGAGTGGATAGCCTTTCCTTTTTCCATGTCTCCTGCATTGCAGGCAGATTCTTTACCAGCTGAGCTATCAGGGAAGCCCCTGATACATATGTATATATAATAAACAAGATTAAAATATAAACATTACAAATAAAAAGAATAATTTTTGAAAACATAGTGAATAAGAGGTTTATATTATTTAAGTAGCATAAAGGACTTGCTTTCTGAAGAGAAAATGATTGGTGATTTCAAATTAAAAGGTACAAGGGATATAATACAAATAAATTATAACATATACCAATAACATTACCTCACTACTAAGAAAATTAGAGAACATCAGAAAAGTAAGACCAATACCTCCTTATAGTTTTGATGAAAAGTCAATATAGGACAGCTTTCACATGTTGACATACTCTTGCTCAGAAATTACAGTCTAAAACAGGTTCCTGACAAAACAATCATAGATAAGCACAAATATACAGGTAAAACATATAATTCCAAATAGTAATGATATTGTAAATGAGTTTTGTGTAATCTTTTAAATTATGTCTTAATAGAATGTTTCACTTCATGGAAATTATGCTTATTGCTCATATTATACCCAACTATAAGAATATAATGATAATATAGGAAACTAGCAAATAAAATATCTTGATGACAAGTAGAGAAAAAAATCACAATATTTGGCAGTGCTTGGGTCCCCTGTGAAGACTGGTCATGTGAGTCACCAGTGAGAGACCTATTCAATATAAGATACTTATTATAAGTCAAACTATAACACCCCAAAATATGTTGAAATTCTAAACTCCAGTTCCTATAAATGTGACCTTATTTGAAAATAAGATCTTTTCATATGATCAAGTTAAGATGAGAACATTAGGGTGGTAGACCCTAATCCAATATGGTTGGTGCCCTTGTAAAAAATGGAAAATTTGAATTTAGACATGTTCACAGGGAGAAAAGCATAAGAAGATGAAGGCGGAGGTTGGAACAGAGTTTCCCTGTTCCATAAAGGATCTCTGGATGGCAAAACTGTAAGTGTGAAAATTGCTAGTTTTTAAATTATGCATTATATTTTTACACATTATAAAATGAATTGCTAGTAGAGATAGAGACATATATAGATATGAAAGACACAGTCACTTCTGTAGATTTCTGATATGAGGTGGTCATGCACCTCAACATCAAGGACACCAGATATGTAATGGCTGAGTTTCAAGCAATTAAAATTTCTTCCTTTTTTTCATAGGTTCATTGAACTATGTTCATTGATAAGTTGAAAGATAATAGATCTGCAGAGCCTTCTCTTTTGTTGAAGAGACAAACTAAACAAAGACAAAATAGATAACTGTATAAAGCTGAAAATGCATGGAGATAATATATATGATCTGAAAATGAAACATTACAAGATGCTAGAGCCGTTGTAGGAAAGGTCTAATGAAGGACACTTGGAACACAACTCTGTAACAAATAGAGGAACAAGCACAAGCTAATGAGAACAAAAGCATTAGAAAAAAAGTGTAGATAAACATTTTTTCCCTGAAGATTAGAGTTTGGGTTAATTGGTTTCTATGTTTTAATGCTGCGTTTGTTTTGCCAAAAAGTCAAGGGAAACAAAAAGTCTGATTTTAATGAATGATGGTCACCATGTTGGCCAATAGCCTTTCTGGGAAAAAATTTTTTTTTTCTCCATGAGAGATTGGGAAAGATTGTTAAACACAGTTTTATCAGAATTTGTTAGAGAGAGATGAACGATAGCCAGAGAGCCTATTTATAGCTTGTGAAATGAGCTGTCTAAGCATGAGGTCACCAAGAAAACAATTTTATTATTAGGCATAGTTATAGAGGATGCTGCTGCTGCTGCTGCTAAGTCGTGTCCGACTCTGTGCGACCCCATAGACGGCAGCCCACCAGGCTCCCCCGTCCCTGGGATTCTCCAGGCAAGAACACTGGAGTGGGTTGCCATTTCCTTCTCCAATGCATGAAAGTGAAAGTGAAGTCGCTCAGTCCTGTCCGACTCTTAGTGACCCCATGGACTATAGCCTACCAGGCTCCTCCATCCTTGGGATTTTCCAAGCAAGAGTACTGGAGTGGGGTGCCATTGCCTTCTCCATGTAGAGGCTGAAGTATGAAGAAATAACTCAAAATCAGAATCAATATATACTTCCCATTTGTTAAATGGGTGGAGTAAGATAAAGTCAAAGATCAGAGACCACTGTTCTTAAGGCTTAGAAAGTTTAGTGCTTTGCAAATAAATATAGAAATTAGAAAGTAACACAAGTTCTTGGGGTAAGTTTTTGATCATAATGAGTCTAAGGCAATCAGAATGCTTTAAAAAAAAAAAAAATATATATATATATATATATATATGAGAATAGTAGCTTTCCAATCTGTGTTAGTCTCTGCTGTATAGCAAAGTGAATCAGGTATACATATACATATATCCCCTCTTTTTTGGATTTACTGAAGTGGAATGGATTTGTGAGTACTTCATGCTTAAGAAGAACTTCATGAAAGGATGCAAAAACCTTAGCAGTATATTCTATCTCTTCTGCCTCTGACCAATCAGGAGTGACTTCTGGAAATAACTATTCTGTGGAATAGAACACTCGACTTGCTCATTACTGAGCCCCAAAAGCAGTGTCACATAGGTCTAAACGAAAAAAAAAAAAAAAAAAAAACAACCAGAAATCCATTAGAAACAAGTCAGAAGACACTTGCACATAGTCATGCTGTGGAGTTATGGCCCTGTTTTTGTCAAAAACATTCCAAAAATAACTGCATCTTAAAAGTCACCAAGGAATACATAATTTTGAATGTTTTTCATGTTAAAAACTAACTTTTCCCGCTCTCATAATGTTTATTGCTGACATCTACAGAGATTTACAAAAAAAATAAGATGTTTAATATCGACTTGTCAAATATAATATTTTCTCTGTCCTTTAATAGTTTCCTGAGAACATTCTTGCTTTCATTTATTTCTTAAAATTATTACTTTTGATGGCAGTTATTCCAAATAGTTGAAAAAAAAAAAAAAGCCAATACAAATCATTTCTTGAAGTGTTTTCTGGCCCACTTGAGAAACAAACAAACAGAAAAAGCCCAGTAACATTTCAGAGCCAATATCCATTAAAATATAATTAGCTTGTTGTGCATGAAGACGTTTCCATGGGTACTCAGTATCTAAGGAAAGACAAGACCCTGGCTGAGGTGTAGTGTCCTACAGGACTTAATAGATATGACACTGCCTTTTATTTATTTGTATTTAAACTTCGTGTGTTAGCTTCTCAGTCGTGTCCAACTCTTTGTGAACCCATGAAATGTAGCCCATGAGGGTTGAAGAATTTTATTTTGAAATAATTTTAAATTTCAGGAAAATTACCAAAAAAACACAAAGAGTTCCTGTAAAACTCTTGCCCAGTTTCTCTGATTGTTAACATCTCACGTTACCAGGTACCTTTGTTAAAACTGAGAGACTGATGTTGATATGTAACTATTAAAACTCAAGTGGACTTTATCACTTTTTCTATTGATGGTCTTTTTCTGTTTCTTGATTTAATCAGGGTGTTATAGCCAGTTTGTGCTATTATAACAAAAATACCATAGACTGGGTAGCTTAAACATGTCAGCTGATTCAGTGTCTGGTGAAGGTCCATTTCCTCTTTATAGATAGTTGTCTTCTGTCTGTGTCCTCACCTGACTGAGAAATGGAATATTGCTTGCCATATCTGTAAACAAGGGATGTCACAGCCATCAGCAATTGTAGCCGTCACCAAAGGTGAGCTGCTGAGCCTTGAGGGAACTCAGGAAGGAAAAGAATACCTGCCACATAGCAGCCATCAGATCCCAGCTACTCTCCTTTCTAGGCATTACGGATATAGCAGTAAATAGGAAACGACAGCAACAAAGGGGGGGGGGGGGAATAAGCTTACGGTCACACAATGGGAGAGAGAGTTATACCAGATGGTAGAATGCACATTTGTTTAATTAATAAATAAATGAATACTTTTTCTGTGTCTGCTATCTGTCTTCTCCCTCCCACTACCGTTTTGCCTGGCTAAATCATACTCATCATGAAATGCAATGCTTTAACTTTACTTTTGCAAAAAATCTTTCCCAAACCATTCCTGACTATGCTAGGTTTGCTTTTCTTATTATTTGCTTGTTTGGGCCCCAGCCTGTGTTTTCCTTCAGATCCCTTATGGTGATTATAGTGTTCACTGTTCATTTCATTTCTTTCCCATCAGATAGACATGAAAGTAAAGAACTATGTTTTTGTCTCTTGGTCCCATTGCTACTATCCTTTTTAGTCCATACCAGGAAACAGTATTTATTTGTTGAATTAATGAAAGAAAGAATTGAAGAGAGAAAAGATTAGATACGGAATATATGCAGGTAATGGGGCAGCTACTGAGAGTAAGGGCAAATTTCTCTGAAGACTCTTTATCTGGTACCTTCAGCTGGAGGCAAATGCTCCCTGGGGCACTTCAAGGAACAAGGTGTAAATTGTGTGTGAAAATGTCATTAACTCTTTGAGGTAGTGAGAAGTAGTCTTAAGGTTCCAGAGCACACATTTTCAAACAATTCAATAGAAATTAGTAACAGACATGGGAGAGGGTTTGAAAATGTACATATGAGTTGATTTTGTGGAGGAAAGTAAAGCCCTTATCTATATCTTAGAAATCTGAGCTTCCCAGGTAGCTCAGTGGGTAAAGAAACCGCCTGCAATGCAGGAGCCGCAGGAGCCGTGGGGCTTGATCCTTGGGTTGGGAAGATCCCCTGGAGGAGAAAATGGCTCCCCATTCCAGAGTTCTGCCTGGAGAATCCCATGGACAGAGAAAAGCCAGGTGGACTACAGTCCATAGAGTTCAAAGAGTCAGACACAACTGAAGCAACTGAGCAAGCTCATTAGAAATCTGTAAGAGAAGGCAATCTGTGTTTTGTTTTTTGTTTTTTTTCCCCACTCATCTTTCTTACATGTAAATGCTCTGAAAACCAAAAATTCTAAATCTACATGGCTTACTGTCTTCATTAACGTGATCTGAATATTTATTCCCTTCATTATCATGATTTTAATACTCTGAAGAGCAGAACTTTGCATGAGAAAATAGAAATGGCAAATCATTTGATTACTTATACTAGAAACTACCTGAAGCCCATAGACTCTTCAATGAAAAGCATCAAAGGACAGTTTACATACCAACACTCTGACTCCACCCCTTGACTCAAATCCCTCTCCCTTTTGTACCCACCAATCCTTAACTATTACATTATGACCCTATGGAATCCTAACCAAGCCCCAGCTGAATGTGTAATTTTAGAGCAGATTTCAAAATCTCATAAATATCCTAAACTTTTCCCTCACTAAATATGGACGTGGCTATTTTCTTTGCTACAGTAAATGATAACTCAAGTTGTTTTGGTAATATTTTAGGGGAACCCACATTCAACACTATTCAGATTAATGCCTTTGCTTCCAATTTTTATTAACCAACACATTTAAAAGTCCACTGTTATATTTCATTTTTGAAGGCAAAAAAAAAAACCTCATAAAGGGGAAGGTTATTTTTACTATCTTTCAGCTATCCATTTGAGAATTATTAAGTTGTTTACTTTTGAAATATATTTTTAAATTTAATAGTAAATATATATATAATCCTAAACCAGAATGGTACTGCCATTTTCCTTGAATGACTGACAAATATATTGTCACTTTATTATAATCCAACAATGTTTTTGACACCAACATATTATTACTGAAAACCCTTTGAAAATATTGTTTGTGATATTTTTTAAAAAAAGAATATGTTTTAAATCATATTCATGTGGTCCAGGAGAATTAGGAAAGTGGATTTCATAGTTTCATAATTTTGGTTCTGTGGCATGGCCATTTAGAACATTGATCTATGAAATTTTTAATTTTATCCTACTTTGCAGAGTAGTCTCATAATCATTTAAGATATGAATTAAATTTTATTTTACAAAGTAAAACCAAAGGACTACCAGTCAATAAATTTCAACCATGAACGAAGTGAATGAAGCAGTGTGTAAGTGCCCGAAGCAGAACAAGTACAAGCGCAGCAGTAAATGCCGCTGTCCCTGCCTCCCGGAAACTTCTGGTACAATCCATATATCATGTTGTCACTGTCAAGCCCACTGTCATCCTCATGCCTTTTACTTGGGAAAAGCACAGACCAGAGATCTGGGATCTTGGATTTTACTCCTGTCTTTAACTTCCTCTGCAACTTTGTTGAAGTAAATTCATTTTTCAGCTTTTCTCTGTGAAATGAGAGGGTTGGAATATATCATTGCTTGTCCAATTGTTTTTCACAGATATACTTCAAGGACACTTTGATGGGAGGGGTAATGGGTTCAGTAAGAGGGACCCTTCACTCCCCACTGCTTCAAACACAGCAGTTCTGCTTGTTCCCTATATTTATTTTGGACTTTGAAGCTAGCCTTCATTTGAACAAACAAATCAGTGCATTAAATAAAAACAAACAAAAACCAAAATAAATGAAATGTAGCATTCCATTTTTCTCAAATATATAGTTTGGTATAAGGCAAACAATAAACTTCAAGTTCTGTAGCTAAAATGTGTCTCAATAATATAATAATGATAATGTGATTTGTTCACTCTTTTTAGTATCCCAAAAAATTAAATGCATAATCTGATTTCTTCCTGACAAGAACACTGAAAGGCAGGTATTACATATCATGCTTTTTTACAGAAAAGAAAATTTGAACATTGATTTCCAATTATCCAATTCCCTAATATTTTTAAGAGCTGACTTGTGCAAGGTTTTGCTAGGTATTTTTAGGTTTCATGTTCATAAAACCTTATGCAACTATATATATAGCAAACACTCAGAACTAGAATTGAAGTCTAGAGTGGCTGATGGTCCTTAGCAATGTGAATAATGATAATAAAACCACTGCCATTGAGAATAATACAGCTCACTTTGACTTGGAGGTATATGCCCTTGCATAATACTACATACTAAAAATTTTATTTAGTTTCACAATGCAATGAGATATACTCTCCAATATTCCCATTTTAAGGATGAGGTAATCTGGTCCCATCACTTCATGGGAAATAGATGGGGAAACAGTGGAAACAGTGTCAGACTTTATTTTTTGGGGCTCCAAAATCACTGCAGATGGTGATTGCAGCCATGAAATTAAAAGACGCTTACTCCTTGGAAGGAAAGTTATGACCAACCTAGACAGCATATTAAAAAGCAGAGACATTACTTTGCCAACAAAGGTCCATCTGGTCAAGGCTATGGTTTTTCCAGTGGTAATGTATGGATGTGAGAGCTGGACTGTGAAGAAAGCTGAGCTCTGAAAAATTGATGCTTTTGAACTATGGTGTTGGGGAAGACTCTTGAGTCCCTTGGACTGCAAGGAGATCCAACCCGTTCATCCTAAAGGAGATCAGTCCTGGGTATTCATTGGAAGCACTGATGCTGAAGCTGAAACTCCAATACTTTGGCCACCTCTTTCAAAGAGCTGACTCATTGGAAAAGACCCTGATGCTGGGAGGGATTGGGGGCAGGAGGAGAAGGGGATGACAGAGGATGATATGGCTGGATGGCATCACCGACTCCATGGACATGAGTTTGAGTAAATTCCAGGAGTTGGTGATGGACAGGGAGGCCTGGCGTGCTGCGATTCAGGGGATCACAAAGAGTCAGACATGACTGAGTGACTGAACTGAACTGAACTGAACTGAAACAAATAGGACTTCCCTGGTAGCTCAGATGATAAAGAGTCTACCTGCAATGCAGAAAAGCCAGGTTCCATCCCTGGGTCAGGAAGATCACCTGGAGAAGGAAATGGCAACCCACTCAAGTATTCCTGCATGCAGAATTCCATGGACAGAGGAGCCTGGTGGGCTACAGTCCATGGAATTGCAAAGAGCTGGACATAGCTGAGCAGGTTTTACTTATAACTGAAATTAAGCAAGTAAAGTAGTTTGCTTATGTCTAACTTCGGAGGACTAGTAAGGAACAGAGCTAACATTCAATCCTAAATTGAGACCAAAGCCTTCATTTAATCCATATAACTTTCTGCTTAATTTATTGCAATGCTGACTTCCAATTTAAAAGTGATTAATTTATTTAAAATGTGATTAAGTGTAACAGAGTCTGAGGACTAACACTCCCAACATTAAGAAAGCATAAAGCTACCATAATCAAGACAATGGGATATCAGTGAAATACACAAGTAGATCAATGGAACAGAATAGAGAGTCTAGAAAGAAACCCATATAAATATACTCCACAGATTTCTGAAGAAGAAGCAAATGCAATCCAGTGGAGCAAATCAGTCTTTTTGACAAATGGTTCTGGAACAACTGAACATCCATATCCAACAAAAAAGTGAATATAGACACAGACTTGATATTTTTCACAAAAATTAATACAAAATGAACCACACACCTGAATGCAAAACTATAAAACCCTTAGAAGATGGGATAGGAGGACATCTTGATTGCCTTGGGTTTGGAGGTATTTTTAAACATGTGTGCTCAGTCTTGTCTGACTCTTTGGGACCCCATCGACTGTAGCCCTCCAGGCTCCTCTTTCCATAGAATTTTCCAGACAAGAATACTGGAGCAGGCTGCCTTTCCTACTCCAGGGGACATTCCTGACACAGGGATTGAATTGCATTTCTTATGTCTCCTGCATTGGAAGGCAGATTATTTACCATTGTGCCGTTTGGGAAGCCCGCCTTTATATATGCAACACCAGACAACATCCATGAAAGAATTAATAAGCCAGGCTTCATTAAAATAAAACAAACAAGTATATACAACTACTGTTTTGTGAAAGACACTGTTAAATTATGAAAAGGCAAGCATCAAACGATGAGAATTTTTTGCAAAACACTGCTGAATAATGAATCATTATCTAAAATACTCTTAAAAATCAATAATAAAATGAAACAAATTAATGAAAAAATGGGCCAAAAGCTTTGAGACACCTTAAAAAAAAAAATAGACAATGCATAAGCACATGATAAAATGCTCCACATCATATGTCATGATGGAAATGCAAGTTAAAACAACAAGGAGTATATATTACATATCTTTATACAATTTATATAGATATAGATGATGTATCTCTGAATCCCCAGAGCTAGAAGTTTTGTATAATTATTTCTCAGGTGTGTTAACTAAATAACTTGAAAATATTCAGAGAGTTTCTGAGATTCATAGCTAACAAAGATAAAACATTTTTTTCTTAGCCTATAGCTGTTTAACTGAGATATAGAAAAGTAGTATATAAATTTAAATAAACAAAACAATGTAAAGTTTTAGAATGAAAACAATAACAACAATGATATTCCGCTACACACCAACTAGAATGGTCAAAATCCAGGACACTGCCTACACCAAATGCTGGCAAGAATGTGGAGTAATAAGAACTCTATTCATCGCTGGAAGAAATGCAGCATGGTGCAGCTGCTTGGAAGACAGTTTGGCAATTGCTTATGAAACTAAACCCTCTCTTACCTGAGGATTCAGCAATTGTGCTTTATGGTATTTCCCCAGAGGAGTTGGAATTTATGACCACGCAAAACCCTGCATACAGATGTTTATAGCAACCTTACTCATAATTGCCAAAACTTGGAAGAAATCAAGATGTTCTTCAGTAAGTGAATGTGTAAAAATATTGGAACATCTAGACAATGACTATTATTCACAAAGCTAAAGAAATGAGCTATCAAGCTGTGAAAAGACATGAAGAAAACTTAAACACATAATACTAAGCAAAAGAAGCCCATCTGAGAAAGGCAACACACTGTGTACTTCCACCTATGTAACATTCTGGAAATGGCAAAGCTATGGACACAGTAAAAAGATTAGTAGTTGCCAGGGATTAGTGAAAAGGGATAAATAAGTGGAACACAGGGATTTTTCCAGTAGTAAATAGACTTTGTATAATACAGTAATGATAAATACATGTCATTATAGAGTTGTCCAAGCTCATAGAATGCACACCAGGATTAAACACACAAAACATGGACTTCGAGTGTTTTTATGCCAATATATTTCATTAGTTGTAACAAATTATCATTCTAATGGGGCATGTTGGTATCCGGTGAGATTATGCATTTGTGTGAACATAGAAAAATGATGTCCTTTTCATCATAGGGTACTGGAATGCAAAAGTAGGAAGTAAAGATATACCTGGAGTAAAGGGCATGTTTGGCCTTGGAGTACAAAATGAAGCATGGCAAAGGTTAACAGAGTTTTGCAAAGTGAACACACTGGTCATACCCAACACCACCTTCCAACAACACAAGAGAGTCCATGTCCATCTCTACACATGAATATCACCAGATGTTCAATACTGAAATCAGATTGGTCATATTTTTTGCAGCTGAAGATGGAGATGCTCTATACAGTCAGCAAAAACAAGACCAGGAGTTGACTATAGCTCAGATCACGAACTTCTTATTGTAAAATTCAGACTTGAAATGAAGAAAGTAGGGAAAATCACTAGAACATTCAGGTATGGCCTAAATCAAATGCCTTATGATTATACAGTGGAAGTGACAAATAGATTCAAGGGATTAGATCCGATAGACCGAGTGCCTGAAGAACTATGGACAAGGTATGTAACATTGTACAGGGTGGAGTGATCAAAACCATCCCCAAGAAGAAGAAATGCAAAAAGGTAAAATGGTTCTCTGAGAAGGCCTTACAGATAGCTGAGAAAAGAAGGGAAGTGAAAGGGAAAGATATACTCATCTGAATCCAGAGTTCCAAAGAATAGCAAGGAGAGATAAGAAAGCCTTCCTAAGTGATCAATACAAAGACATAGAGAAAAACAATAGAATGGGAAAGACTAGAGACTCTTCAAGAAAATTAGAGATACCAAGGGAATATTTCATGCAAAGATGGGCACAATAAAGGACAGAAATGGTATGGACTTAACAGAAGAAGAAGATATTAAAAAAAGGTGGCAAGAGTACATAGAAGAACTATACAAAAAAGATCTTAATGATCCTGATAACCACGATGGTATGATCACTCACCCAGAGTCAGACATCCTGGAATGCAAAATCAAGTGGGCCTACCATCAAAGCTACTGGAGATGATGGAATTCAGCTGAGCTATTTCAAATCTTAAAAAGATGATGCTGTGAAAGTGCTGCACTCAACATGCCAGCACATTTTGAAACTCAGCCGTGGCCACAGGACTGCAAAAGTTCAGTTTCATTCCAATCCCAAAGAAAAGCAATGCCAGAAATGTTCAACCTATGGCACAATTGCACTCATCTCACATCCTAGCAAAGTAACGCTCAAAATTCTCCAAGCCAGGGTTCAACGGTATGTAAACCATGAATTTCCAGATGTTCAAGCTGGATTTAGAAAAGGCGGAGGAACCAGAAATAAATTGCCAACATCCGTTGGATCATTGAAAAAGCAAGAGAATTTCAGAAAAACATCTACTTTTACTTCATTGACTACACTAAATCCTTTGATTGTGTGGATTACAACAAACTGTGGTAAATTCTTCAAGAAATGTGTATACTGGACCACCTAACCTGCCTCCTGAGAAACCTGTCTGCAGGCCAAGAAGCAACAGTTAGAATGGGGTATGAAACAATGTACTGGTTCAAAACTGGTAAAGATGTATGTCAAGGTTGTATATTGTCATCCTGCTTATTTAATGTCTATGCAGAGTACGTCACATGAAATGATGTATAAGCTGGATGAAGCGCAAGCTGGAATCAGCATTGCCAGGAGAAATATCAATAACCTCAGATATGCAGATGACACCACCCTTATGGCAGAAAGCGAAGAGGAACTAAAGGGCCTCTTGATGAAAAGTGAAAAAGGAGAGTGAAAAAGCTGGCTTAAAACTTCACACTCAAACAATGAGGATTGTGGCATCCAGTCCCATCACTTCATGGCAAATGGATGGGGAAACAAAGAATGACAGACTTTCTTATCTTGGGCTCCAAAATCACTGCAGATGATGACTGCAGTCATGAAATTAAGATACTTGCTCTGTGGAACAAAATCTATGACCAATCTAGACAGCATATTAAAAAGCAGAGACATCACTTTGCCAACAAAGGTTCTTTTTTCAAAGCTATGGCTTTTCCAGTAGTCATGTATAGATATGAAAGTTGCACCACAAAGAAAGCAGAATGCCAAAGAATTCATCTTTTGAACTGTGTTTCTGGAAAAGATTTTTGACAGTCTCTTGGACCGCAAGTAGGTCAAACCAGTCCATCCTAAAGGAAATCAGTCCTGAATATTCATTGCAAGGACGGATGCTGAAGCTGAAGCTCCAATACTTTGGCTACCTGATGGGAAGAACTGACTCATTGGAAAAGATCCTGATGCTAGGAAAGAATGAAAGCAGGAGGCGAAGGGGACAACAGAGGATGAGATGGTTGGATGGCATCACCGACTCAATGGACCTGAGTTTGAGAAAACTCTGGGAGTTGGTGATGAATAGGGAAGCCTGGTGTGCTACAGTCCATGGGGTCACAAAGAGTCAACATAACTGAGCGACTGAATTGAACTGAGCTGATATGAGAGCTTCCCTGGTGGATCAGTGATAAAAAATCTGCCTGCCAATGCAGGAGATGTGGGTTCAATCTCTGGGTTGGGAAGATCCCCTTTAGGAGGCAAAGGCAAACTACTGCTGTATTCTTGCCTGGGTAATCCCATGGACAGCAGAGCCTGGCAGGTTATAGTCCACGAGCTCACAAAAGAGTCAGACATGACTAAGCAACTCAACAACAGCAACAGGTGTTATATGAGAATTCTCTGTACCTTCTGTTCATTTTTTTCTATGAATCTATAGTGCCTCTAAAAATTAAACTAAATAATTAAATTAAATTAAATTAAACTAAAATTAAATATTAAAAATAAGTGCTCAGCACCACTAATCAGTAGGGAAGTACAGTCAAATCATAATGAGATATCATCTCTTGACTGATAGAATGGCTGTCATCGGAAAGATAACAGATAATATTTTTTGGTGAGGATGTGGAGAAAAACTTTGTGCACTGTTAGTGGGAATGTAAATTGGTCCAGCTATTATGAAAAACAATATGGACATCCTCAAAATACTAAAAGTAGTACTGACAAATGATCCAGCAATTCCACTCCTAGAGATATATGCTAAGAAACAAAATCACCATCTTGAAGAGATATTTGCACATTCCCCTGTGAAAGTGAAAGTGAAAGCCACTCAGTCGTGTCCGACTTTTTGTGACCCCATGGACTATACAAGTCATGGAATTCTCTAGGCCAGAATACTGGAGTGGGTAGCTGTTCCCTTCTCTAGGGGATCTTCCCAACCCAGGGACTGCCCCTCTCCACTGTTAATTGCAGCATTATTCATAATAGCCAAAATATGGAACAACAACAAAAAGTAAATGCTATTGATAGATGGATGCATAAAAAATGCAATACACATAATGGAATATTTCTCAGCCATAAAAAGAATTTATAGCAACACAGGTGGACCTTAGGGTGTTATGCTAAGTGAAATAATTCATAGAGAGAACAGTAGTATATGATCTCACTTATTTGTGGAATGAAAGAAAAAAGAATCCATAAAGAAAGAAAATAGACTGATGGTTACCAGAGGAAGGAAGAAGGAAAATGGGTGATGCTGGTCCAGGATTTTTTTTTTCTTTTTTAATAAACTTCCAAATAAAATAAATCAGTTTTGAGGATGTAATTATCCTCAAAACTGATTATAATAATTTATATAATTATATAAATTATATATAATATAATATAATATATATAATATATATGTATATATATGTTTCTTTTCTTTTCTTTTTTTATTTCCTGAAATACTTGTGGAGGAATTAGAGTAACTGGAAGAAAGGAACTTAAAAGGAGTCAGTAGCAGATCCAAGGGCACATCTTAACAGGACAAGAAGGACAACCTCCACCTTTCAGCTTTAATTTGGTGTCTCAGGGCCTGTGTGTGCCTTAGTCAAGAAGCAGGAAACACAAGCCAGGACTTGTTTGTTCTCCCTAGCAGATTGTTATAATAAAGCAGAGTTTGAAAATCTCATGACTCAGATCAATACTCATAAACTCACTGCACACTACCATTCCTCTGCAAGGGCCTTAAAAACAACACCTATTGGACAGTGTCAGAATTTTGGTTTCTACTGATTTTCTTGTTCAATTTATACACAATGATCTTTACCTTGATAACTGTTAAAGATACTTAAAAATAAAACAAAGCTATGACTGTAGCCCAATACTCTATCATTGCATCCCAAGTGGTGCTTGTGATAAAGAACCCACACACCAATGCAGGCGAGACAAGAGATGTGGGTTTGATCCCTGGGTCGGGAAGATACCCTGAAGAAGGGCATGACAGCCCACTCCAGCATTCTTGCCTGGACAGTTTCAGATAGAGGAGCCTGGCAGGCTACAGTCCATAGGGTCAAAAAAGTCAGGCATAACTGAAGCAACTCAACATAGACAGCCTAAATTAAGATGATTCCTCTAAAATCTATAGCAGGAGGATATAGTTTTGTATTTCAAATACTTGCCTATACTTTAAGATTTGGCTACATAGTCTACTGGAATGTTAATTTTTCTCAATCCCTAGATTAGAACTACATCACCATCACTTCTTCCTTAGCACATTTGTCATTTTGCTCAGTTACTTTTTATCTGTAGCATGGGTGTTATTCTATACACTATAAATTTTTCCCAGGAAAATGTGCTTTATAATCTATACTGAGTTTCAAGACCAAAAATTACTAGGATAATTAATTGATGAGAAGCATTAAAAACTAAATTACAGTTCCACAGAGAAATATACTTCATTCTTGATTACTTTTCTGCATGTATCAAAATGTATTTTTTTAGATATCTATTCATAAAACCATGATACATTTTGTTTTTATTCTGTCAAATTGGGAGCCAAAATGAAAACTTGCAGAAAAGTCTAAAAATAATTGTTGAAAAAATTCAAGTTGGCGAATCTTTGCATTACAACAAATACATACATTTTCTTTGAGGAACACATGGTTTGGACAGGTGTTACTATTAATAACAGGAGATTTGCATATTTTACAAACAAATTTTCATATGTACCATAATACCTAACACTGCATACATAAATTTTCACAGATGCATCTCTCTTGTTTAAAATATGTGTAAAATTTTCTAGCAAGCACCCCAAACACTCTATCAATAATGTTTACTATAGCAAAACCCATTATATCTATTCACAAGACCTAAAATGAAAAATATATGATCAGTTAAGTCAGTGGGAAATGAAATTCCACCACGGGATCAAAAAGGTAATGTTTTCAAAATTACAATTAAATAATATCTTTAAAATTAAGATGTTGAAAATAATAGTGGCATGATTTTATATAAAGAAAAATGCTGCTCTGATTAAAAACTCCTCTTTCTGTCTAAAGGAGGCAAGGATATACAATGGAAAAAAGACAACCTCTTTAACAAGTGGTGCTGGGAAAACTGGTCAACCACTTGTAAAAGAATGAAACTAGAACACTTTCTAACACCATACACAAAAATAAACTCAAAATGGATTAAAGATCTAAATGTAAGACCAGAAACTATAAAACTCCTAGAGGAGAACATAGGCAAAACACTCTCTGACATAAATCACAGCAAGATCCTCTATGACCCACCTCCCAGAATATTGGAAATAAAAGCAAAACTAAACAAATGGGACCAATGAAACTTAAAAGCTTTTGCACTACAAAGGAAACTATAAGTAAGGTGAAAAGACAGCCCTCAGATTGGGAGAAAATAATAGCAAATGAAGCAACAGACAAAGGATTAATCTAAAAAATATACAAGCAACTCCTGAAGCTCAATTCCAGAAAAATAAATGACCAATCAAAAATGGGCCAAAGAACTAAACAGACATTTCTCCAAAGAAGACATACAGATGGCTAACAAACACATGAAAAGATGCTCAACATCACTCATTATTAGAGAAATGCAAATCAAAACCACAATGAGGTACCATTACACGCCAGTCAGGATGGCTGCTATCCAAAAGTCTACAAGCAATAAATGCTGGAGAGGGTGTGGAGAAAAGGGAACCCTCTTACACTGTTGGTGGGAATGCAAACTAGTACAGCCACTATGGAAAACAGTGTGGAGATTTCTTAAAAAACTGGAAATAGAACTGCCATATGACCCAGCAATCCCACTCTGGGCATACACACCGAGGAAACCAGATCTGAAAGAGACACGTGCACCCCAATGTTCATCGCAGCACTGTTTATAAAAGCCAGGACATGGAAGCAACCTAGATGCCCATCAGCAGATGAATGGATAAGGAAGCTGTGGGACATATACACCATGGAATATTACTCAGCCTTTAAAAAGAATTCATTTGAACCAGTCCTAATGAGATGGATGAAGCTGGAGCCCATTATACAGAGTGAAGTAAGCCAGAAAGATAAAGAACATTACAGCATACTAACACATATATATGGAATTTAGAAAGATGGTAACGATAACCCTATATGCAAAACAGAAAAAGAGACACAGAAATACAGAACAGACTTTTGAACTCTGTGGGAGAAGGTGAGGGTGGGATGTTTCAAAAGAACAGCATGTATACTATCTATGGTGAAACAGATCACCAGCCCAGGTGGGATGCATGAGACAAGTGCTCCGGCCTGGTGCACTGGGAAGACCCAGAGGAATCGGGTGGAGAGGGAGGTGGGAGCGGGGATCGGGATGGGGAATACATGTAAATCCATGGCTGATTCAAAGAATAAAAAAAAAATAATAAAATTAAAAAAAAAAATTAAAAAAAAAAAACAAAAAAACTCCTCTTTCTGTCTAGTGTTGTGTTGAGGAGGCACGGATATCTGAGACTCACTTATTCTTCCCTTTGTATTTTTGGCCAGCAGCCAGTTAAGGCTGTAACTCTAGCCTGTGGAAATTGGTTGAGTAAATGGAGACAATGAACCAGGTGCAGTGCATGAAGATTAGGGAGGCTGAAATTATAGAGTTAGTGAGGTGTGATTCTATTGTTTCAGTGGGGACTCCCACTCCTACTGTGGGAGGAGGGGTGTAGAAAGAAACACCACATCAATCAAAATACTTTTCCAGTGTATAGGCATGTTTATTTCTATCTCAAATGCCTTCCCATATATTAGGTTTACCTATATGAAGAGATATTAATAAGTTTTGTGTATGTTGGATCATATTTTTCTTTTTCGCTTACCAAATCTGCTTGCCCGCTGATGGATAGACTTGAAAAAAAAAATGTTGTGGGCATCTAATAACAGGAAGATCTGGAAGACACATTTATACATTTAATCTCAGGGTCACTTAAAAAATATTCTGTCAGTAGTCTTAAACTTTTGCACATCATTAGTTGCTCTTCTTGTGCATAATTTAAAAATCATCTCAAGATGATTTGACTATTTGTGAATGACATATATTTTGTTTCTGAACTTATAGCATCTCTCACTGGAGAAGGAAATGACAACCCACTCCATTTTTTTTTTTTTTTTCCACTCCACTATTCTTGCCTGGAGAATCCTATGGACAGAGGAGCCTGGCAGGCTACAGTCCATAGGGTCGCTAAGAGTCGGACATAACTGAAGCGACTTAGCAGCAGTAGCAGCAACATCTCTCAAAAAAGGTAGACTATATGACCCTTAAAAGAAAACATTTGACATTAACATGCTCTCAGTGTTCTGCAGAAACAGAGACTATTATTTTTTGGTTTATGATCTGTTCTCATTTCCTCAAATTATATAAAATTTCTGACACTGATAAAGCAACATCATATGTGTTGTTTCCCTGGGAAATGGTGCAGCTTGTCATTTTCCCTTCCTTATGTGTAACAGTACGGGATACCTCCACACAGTTTACAGGGAAAATCTTATATTTTGATATGTCAGCCAATGAAAGAAAAGGAAAAAGCCAAGTGAACTTGACATTCTGAATAAATTCAAGAAAAAATATTCTTCAGGTAGATATTAAAGTTATTAAATCATTGCTAATTAACTTTTAGCAATTATCAAGCCTGGCACATTCTATGAAACCTTCCATTTTGAGAACTTCCTTAACACTGCTCTCACTTAAACCAGGCTGAAATAATTCATCTATCCGATGTGTGTTACTAAAACAACTTACTCTATCTTGTTTAAGTCGAACATCAATTAAGTGAAGTGTAGGAAATAACTCACAGAATCTCAATGACGTCTAGAGAATCAAGCTTAGAAAAGTCTGTAAGACCAGGAAAACATTCTAACTATGTTATACTTCTATCTAGATGCAATACCACCATCTTTGGACAAGGTAAGCAAATCTTGAGTATAAGATTTAATGTCTCATTCTTTTGAGATTCCTGTAGGGATAAACCTGGAAAGAAATTAATATTCCAAGAGGGTACCCTATCAAAAGAATATACTCCAACATTAACTGCTGCTGCTGCTGCTGCTAAGTCTCTTCAGTCGTGTCTGACTCTGTGTGACCCCATAGTCTGCAGCCCACCAGGCTCCCCTGTCCCTGGGATTCTCCAGGCAAGAACACTGTAGTGGGTTGCCATTTCCTTCTCCAATGCATGAAAGTGAAAAGTGAAAGTGAAGTCGCTCAGTCATGTCTAACATTAACTATAAGTATAAATATTATTCATGCTATTTATTTTTAAATAAAATATTAATTATTGACTTTATTCCTGGCATGTTCGTTTAGGTCATTAAAATTATGACCTACTTCTTAATTTTTGTTGCTGTCCTTTAAATATTTTCTTCTCCTTGTTAGGGGAAGCACACTGACTGAAACCGCCCACCCTGGCCAGGCACCATAGTAACCATTTGCAAGAGTTGTTTTGCGACAGGAGATCCTGGAAAGGAACACAGAACTAATAAGCCACCACCAACCGAAAGAGTTCAGGAAAGGTCAAAAGGAGAAACCCCGGTCTGACCACTTCCCAGAATCCTTCTCTCTGGCATCCATCTTGGCTGAACAAGGCGTGCACCACCAGGAAGGACTCTGAGTCAGAATGATTGCCTAAAGACAACCCAGAAACTAATCCCATCACCTTAAGACTGCAAGCCACGTGGCAGAGGTGTTCTCCTGGGTTCCCTTACCCTCCTGCTCTCCACCTGGGTGTCCTTTCCCAATAAAATCTCTTGCTTTGTCAGCACACGTGTCTCCTCAGACAATTCATTTCTGAGGGTTAGACAAGAGCCCAGTTTGGGGCCCTGGAAGGGGTCCCCTTTTCTGCAACATTATTACTCCTTCAAAATCAAAGAATGATTTTCTGCAACATAAGGATAGACTTTATATACAGAATGACCTCATATGTGACTATTAGTATAGTCAAGATATTAAAAGATAGTGTTGATAGAAGAAATATTTGTAATCATTTGTTTTATCAAAATGCAACTTCATATCATAGAAAACAGGAATAGTAAAGTTTTCACTAATGTGTGATACTAGAGCTAAGAATAGTTTTCATCTCTCCAATGTTATTGAGATAATAAAATATATTCTAAAATAACTCAATATTATAATTGTGTTTAAACAATCTCAGATTGGAAATCCATTTAATTGACTGTTGCTTTTAAAATATGAAATTATTCTGGGAATTTTTCTGATTTGCACTAGAACATTTCCAGTGGCAAAGTGTAGATTTTATTATAAGCAACATGACATTGTACATCATTAAAATATACTCTTAAATTAGCTTTTGTTATCATACAACTTTATGTTTATAAGTTCAGTAAAGGTATAAAACATATTTAGAATATTAAAGATACATTAATAATGTGTTACAATTGTCATATCTATGATAGTAACCTACAGAATCTGCTCATTATCTAAAACTATAAAATTCCACAGGAGAAATTTAATCTTGACAACATATCCCCTTGTTTAACACCTGGAGAAAAAACATTTTTTAACAGAATCAAGAGACAAATGCAAATATATATATATATAGGCTGTCTCCCTGGAAAATGCATATGCATACACATGTGCCCACCCACACATACACACACAGACACACATACACACATAGAGTCCAATAGCAACAGCAATATTAAATGCTTCAAGGTTAAAGAATAAAGCTGAGATACTATGTTAGTCTTTGGCTGGATTAATTTTTTGATATTCTCAGTACTGTGTTCAACAGAATAATTTCCAGGACAGAAATAAATATATTTGGATTTAACAAAAAGTGGGCAAATTTATTCAAGATCATATTTCAGCTTGACAGCATCTTTATATTCAATGGCATCATTTGGAAACTCTAGGATCTATTAATTTTTAATTTTGTCATATTATTTAAATACATTGTAGTGTATTAAAAACTAGAGAAAAATAAAATCCAGAGATATGAGACTGTTAAGTATATGAGAAAAAATGTCAATAATAGCATTCCTATGAAAAGCTTCAGTTCCACATTTCATTATTGAACTGTCAGTTTTCTAGAATGTTCTTATTTGATTAAAACTGAAATTACTGATCAAATGGCATACACGTCATAGAGGCAGGCTATGATATGATGAAATTTTCAACAACTAAACTACACTGGAAAGCAAGGAAAAGGAATATGTTTTTCTTTCTTTGGTAAGAAAGAAGTAAATCACTGGCTTTTTACCAAACTCTACTTTAAGGTAAATGCTTTGCATTACATCCAAATTGAGCTAGATTCAGTGTAGCAATGTGGGGACCTATGACTGTTGCTGAAACCTGAATGAGGCATCTGTAAATCTGCCAAACACAAGTATGGCTTAGAAAAAGTTAAACTGACCGTGATAGTGCTGCATGTTTATTTGCTCCGTCATGGCTGACTCTTTGTGACCTTTGGGCTGTAGCCCACCAGGGTCCTCTGTCATTGGGATTTTTCATGCAAGAATATTGGAGTGGATTGCTGTTTTCTCCTCCAGGAGAGCTTCCTGACCCAGGAGTTGAACATATGTCTCTTGTGCTTCCTGCATTGCAGGCGGATTCTTTACCTGCTAAGCCATCAGGAAAGCCTTGACCAGAAGAGTAGATAGGACTAATTGTATTCTGGAGCTACAAGTCTAGTATTTGCCAGAATAGGAAGAGCAAAACAGAGCAGCAATTATGATGTAAATTTAGGAAAGCCTGGAGGTAACAAAGCAGGTGAAGAAAGCAATAGGATTGTTTGTGAGCAAATACACTTGGATGTGGCCAAGGTGGGAAGTACCAGAATAGGGGATTTTCTCTCTCCACATCAGTCTGGTAGACTTGGAGATTAAACGCAACCTGGGTAAGAAATTTCTTTCTAGACCAGGTAAATCTGGCAGTTTACAAAGGAATGGGAAACTTAAGGCCAGCAGTTTAAGGGTTTGTGTGCTTACTAGCTCAGTCATGTCCAACTCCTTGCGACCCTTTGTACTGTAGCCCGCCAGGCTCCTCTGTCCTTGGGATGTTTCTGGCAAGAATTTAAGGGCTTTAAGAATATAACGAAAAAAAAAAAAACCAAATGCTTGCATATACAACCAATGCCCTGTGGTTCTTACCCATAAAGACAGCTACTACTGTGTTTGTGTCATAGAAAGGAAAAAAATGTAGCCCCAAATGAATTCCATTCTAAGTTGCACATACACCTAATGTAAAGTAACAAACAATTTATAACAGATAATAAGGTAATAAAATAAATAGAACTAAATCTAAGATAAATATACTGATAGAGTAAGAAAGGAAACATATTGCAAACATAAATAAGTGACAATTATGAAAAAGAACAAAGTAGCTGCCTTGGTTTTGAAAGAATAAAAAGATGTACTTTACATTTAAAAAGAATATAAAGATCTCAGAAGAACGAAGGAAGTCAAAAGATAAAAATAATGACTACCTTTTAAATTAGTGTGAAGATGAATGAATTAAAGCTCTCAAGTACTGATTTGCATTTATTTTTGTTTTGAAAGCTTAAAACTAAAGAATCTCAAAAAGAAAATATGTGCTAACATTCCTTCCTGTTAACAATTTTTAAACTATTTTACCAATCAACAATTGGTGGAATTAAAGTCTGTTGTTTTATCTATATGTTGTCGTGTCAGCTATTTGGAATGGCACAGCAGTTTTTTCCTTTTCACCAGTGTGCAGTTACCAGAGAAATATCCACATGTACCCTTGGCTTCCAATTTGCTTTCAAGCTGGGGATCATGTGTAGTTAAGGTGATATTCCAGGTTCTTTCTCAATGGAACCTGTCCCTACCTCTTGTCTATTAAGCTGTTAATCTATGAACTGATTTAGAAACAGAAGTAATTAAAGTTTTGTCACCTTTCACTGCAGAGGCTACCACCATATATCTGCTTGCCAGATCTCAATTTAAAAATCTTATTGATACTGTATTTGGTCAATATTGATCCAGTTGATAAATACTATATTTGGGCATCTGTCTATCTTGCCTCAAGGACACTAAACTCTTTTAGTCATCACTATACATCCTTGAGAACAAAGCACCATAAGCTTCATTCAGGCCTTGACTCTTAATTCGCAAGTGATATAATTGGGCTTCTACCATTCCAGAAACCTAGAGTGCCCAATAAGCAATAAACACTACCCTCTTCCCTCAAACCCTGAGAGTAGCATATTTCTTTTTCCTGTAGGAAAATGATGTACATAAACTTTCCTGTACATAACTGCATTAGAGAAAATACATTCTCATATATTTCAAAATAATCCCATTCTAAAATTGTTTGCTTAATCTAGATGTCCATGCCAAGGAAGTTCTAGCATCTCTACTTCATTTGCCAGAACTGTCTTTATATCAAACTTTGAGAAACCATCTCAGGAAAATATTAATACTGTCTACAGGTATGTTTAAAAACCTTTATATCTAGAGAAATGATGTAATGCCCTCATGTCAATATGTTTTGTTAACTGTGGTGACACAAGGATAAAAGAGCAGATTAAACCAAGGAGGGTCTTGGAATGGAATGGGATGGAATGGACGGAAAAAACAGACCCTTATTGTCCTTCCCTCCCCCATGTTGTAACTACTAATGGAACAGTATAACCTGTCTCCCCTCCTACCTCATAGGGAGGAGGTATTTGCCTTACTCTTCCCCTCACCCAGTTTATGTGCCTATCCAATCAGCAAATGACCCACAAGACCCCTAGCCCACTCCTTGTACCCTCAGTATAAAAGTGGACTAAAGACCCCTGTTCAATATTAGTGCTCCCTTGAGCTGGCCCACTGTTCTAACAGTGTCTCCCATTCTAATAAACTTTATTTCCTTCTCATTCTGTCTCATGTCTGGAAATTCCTTTTCAACCCGCACCCAGGCCACGACATTAACTATTATCAGACCTTCTCTATTCTCATGGTAAAACAACAATGTCATTAGCTACTTCAAATGTACTTACCTACCTACCTAGTAGACAGGTCTTAGTCCCTGATAATGCCCATTAGCCCCTACATTAGCTAGCCCATGCAATTCTTTCAGTACGTAGATTATTTCTTGTCAGAGTAAGGGCTTTACTTTATAACTTGGGGTACTATAAGATCCACCCCTTACTTTTAACAAAGAGGCAATGAAGATTGCAATTGACTATCTTGAAAATCTCAAGAAAAATCCATGAAAACACTTGCCCTATGTGAGGTCTTTGTACAGTCCCAAGAAAAATACCTGCTGCCTTCTTCAGGAAAGTAAGAGAGAGTTAAGTTTCCCACTCTAGAGAATTCAGGAGAATCTGAGGTGTTCAGAGTTTTCAAGCTCACATATCCAGATGCCCCTGTCCTAGGTCTCACCCTTCCTGGGTTTTTCCAAGCCTTTGACACAGGAAACCTATTAAGACTGGACATGGAGTTTACACTGAAGTTTTGTGACCATCATTCAAAGCCTTAAGCTTGATTTATAGTGGCTGCAGGAGATGTGCTTAAAACCTGCTTAAAACGTGAAATAGAGGCCCTGTACCTTTACCCTAAGTGCTTGCCCTAAGTGAACAAATGTATTCCAGGGGACTGTAATTTTCTTTTTACCAACTTCCAATGCAGTTATTAAAAAGCCAAGCTATTCAACAATTGTTGTAATTATTACTCCAATACTGTTCAAGCCGCAAAGTCAAAGCTTATTGTGGCACACTGTGATCCAGTGTTTCTCATACCAATTAATTACAGATGGGAACTCAGCATTTATGTTGTATTACATTCAGGAGAAATAGGAAACCTAATTACCACCAGTAATATGGTCCCTTTAGTTGTCAGAGTGAGAAGTAATGTAGGTCAAAAATCCATCCTGGACATCTACTATTTAGGATCCTTCCTGGTACTCACTGTCATACACAGATTCATCAGAAAGCAGAGTCTGAGGGAGATTCTGAAGAAAGATAATTTCAAAGAAATAGGGCAGAGTGAAGTACAAGGACAGAAACCAGCAAGGGCCAATTTAAGGATTCATTATCAAGATGGCCACAACTAATTGAGATGAATTGCTTGATATATTTGGATTGTCCACAAGCAAGCCATACAAACTGCATCTCAGAACTGGCCTTCATGGCAAAATGTATTCAATCCATCTTATCTTATTGTTTTGAGAAAGATAGTAAATATCTCTAGCATCTGGTAACTGTTTCTACCAGTTTAGCTATGGTGTTCTCTTATTGAACACAATTTCTTTCATAACATCAACATCAGACAAGGGCTCTCTCTGACTGCCATAGAACAAGAGAAAAGAGAAGGACAAAAGTAAATATACTTTGCAAGCAGGAAAGCATGACCAAACATGCCCTTCTCATACCATCTTCTCCAATGACCATCCCAGCCCCTCACTGTTCCTCTGGCATTCAAGATTGGGAAAAAAAAAATTATTCTTCAAGTTATATCTGACATCTTACAGTATTCAGTCCAGAACAGCCTAAATTTCCTTAAACTTTCCAACAAATCTCCTAATAGATGTCCAAAATTCTATGGTAATATGGTAATTAATCAGGGTTTTCTCTGAGAAATTGAAGCAGTGAGAGAGATTAGATAGACAGATATATAGAGAGATACATATAGAACAGGCTGCTGCTGCCAAGTCACTTCAGTCCTGTCTGACTCTGTGCGACCCCATAGAAGGCAGCCCACCAGGCTCCTCTGTCCCGGGGATTCTCCAGGCAAGAATACTGGAGTGGGCTGCCATTTCCTTCTCCAATTCATGAAAGTGAAAAGTGAAAGTGAAGTCGCTCAGTCGTGTCCGACTCTTCGCGACCCCATGGACTGTAGCCTACCAGTCTCCTCTGTACATGGGATTTTCCAGGCAAGCCTACTGGAATGGGTTGCCATTTCCTTTTCCATATATAACAGGAGAATTATTATAACATTTGGCTTACATAATTATGTATCTTGATACGTCCCACAGTCGGCTGTGGGCAGACCAGAGAACCAGGAAAGCCAGTGGTGGAATTCAGTTCAAGTACACGTACCGAGAATGGTGTAATGATGGTGAAAATTCCATCTGGGTCCAAGGTCCAGGAACCAAAACTATCAATGCCTGAGTGCAGGAGGAGATGGATATCCTAGCTCAAATAAAGAGAGCACATTCACCCTTCCTCCATCTATTTTCTTTTTTTTTCCTTATTTATTTATTTATTTTTTCAGTGGGTTTTGTCATACATTGATATGAATCCGCCATAGATTTACACATATTCCCCATGCCGATCCCCTCTCCCACCTCCCTCTCCACCCAATTCCTCTGGGTCTTCCCAGTGCACCAGGCCCGAGCACTTGTCTCATGCATCCCACCTGGGCTGGTGATCTGTTTCACCATAGATAATATACATGCTGTTCTTTCAAAACATCCCACCCTCACCTTCTCCCACAGAGTTCAAAAGTCTGTTCTGTACTTCTGTGTCTCTTTTTCTGTTTTGCATATAGGGTTATCGTTACCATCTTTCTAAATTCCATATATATGTGTTAGTATGCTGTAATGTTCTTTATCTTTCTGGCTTACTTCACTCTGTATAATGGGCTCCAGTTTCATCCATCTCATTAGAACTGATTCAAATGAATTCTTTTTAATGGCTGAGTAATATTCCATGGTGTATATGTACCACAGCTTCCTTATCCATTCATCTGCTGATGGGCATCTAGGTTGCTTCCATGTCCTGGCTATTATAAACAGTGATGTGATGAACATTGGGGTGCACGTGTCTCTTTTAGATCTGGTTTCCTTGGTGTGTATGCCCAGAAGTGGGATTGCTGGGTCGTATGGGAGTTCTATTTCCAGTTTTTTAAGAAATCTCCACACTGTTCTCCATAGTGGCTGTACTAGTTTGCATTCCCACCAACAGTGTAAGAGGGTTCCCTTTTCTCCACACCCTCTCCAGCATTTATTGCTTGTAGACTTTTGGATAGCAGCCATCCTGACTGGTGTGTAATGGTATCTCATTGTGGTTTTGGTTTGCATTTCTCTGATAATGAGTGATGTTGAGCATCTTTTCATGTGTTTGTTAGCCATCTGTATGTCTTCTTTGGAGAAATATCTGTTTAGTTCTTTGGCCCATTTTTTGATTGGGTCATTTATTTTTCTGGAATTGAGCTTCAAGAGTTGCTTGTATATTTTTGAGATAAATCCTTTGTCTGTTTCTTCACTTGCTATTATTTTCTCCCAATCTGAGGGCTGTCTTTTCACCTTACTTATAGTTTCCTTTGTAGTGCAAAAGCTTTTAAGTTTCATTAGGTCCCATTTCGATTTGGGTCCTCAATGGATTGTATGATGCCCACGCTCATTGGAGAGGGTGATCTTTCCTCAATTTACCAATTCAAAAGCTTATCTCTCCCAGAACACTCTCACAGAAAACCATACAAATAATGTTTTATCAGCTATCTGGGAATCCTGTAGCCCAGTCAAGCTGACAAACCGGATTCTTCATTATAACTTCCTAACAACAATTATAGGTAGGGTGCCAAACATTTCATTGTTTCCAGTCTTCTTTGCTACCAGCACATGACAAAGCTAACTTTGAACATTCTACAGTCTTTGCCTGGTGAGCACCAATGGAGGAATAGGTTAAACTTAGAAACTGCCCACGATTGGGTACCGAGTTGATTACCATGGGAACCTCAGCAGCACAGCTCCAGAACGTAAGGTAAAGAGCTATCATGTGTGTTTGCATGAATCTTTCCAGAGGCCATAGTAACATGCTACCAGAGATGGGAGCCAACTGAATTTGATGTGAGATATATGCAATCTTGGATATATTAAGTATCCACACAAAATTGAGAAGTTATTTGTATTACAATGAGAAATGAACTCCTCAAGCTAATCAGCATTTACATATGTAAAACACACTACAGAAAACTACATCAAGATAATAATATATTATAACTCTAATGATCATTGTATATGGTATATGATCAAATGGTACACTAGGTAAATTATATCAAGATGATGAGGATTAGTTAAAATGATTGCACAGTTGAGCATTTCAAAGTTATGACTATGAAATTTTAGATATCTCATGAACTGGCTTAATACATACCCGTTTTCAAGTTACGAATTTGCTTATAAGGTTAGCTGTAATGGACTAATATCTTCTTTGAAGTTATCTCTACATATTGAAAAAAAAATTGAATTTGAACTGTAAAAAATGGTCTCTAATTCACTACAATAGCCAGGATGGTCCTCTGGAGAAGAGGTAAGCATTGAGGTAACCATTTAAGGGCTTTATAGATTGTAGTAAATAACTGAAATGGCTCTCCAATGAGATTGTTGCTAAAATAGACTGTTAAAATTTGTGTAGACCTGTTGTCCTGTGAGCTCTAGATACTTCACATTTTCTTTCCATATGTTTCCCTTGAGATTTGCACTGATATTTAAACAAAATAGCTGTCGAGATATTTTTCAGTTCTGGAAAAACAACACTTTTTCATCCAGGTTTCTTATGCCTGAATGAACATTTACAGAATTCTTCTTCTATAACAATATGAGGAGAATTGTTTCCTTTTCTTATTTCAGTAAATAAAATGTTTTCCACTTTAATATTAGCTTTTATCTTCTATAAAATGTTGAAAGACTAGGTTTAACATTTTAAGTGTGCATTGTTACTTATTACTGCAATATACTTTTTATTAATCCAGAACAAGACAAATTTTCTTCAGTTTAAGCCATATAATCGATATTAAAATCAGATGTAAAAATCTCAGATTTAAGTCAGATGTTTTCTGGTCTTTATCCCTCATTCATGTATTCCTTTATTCAGCCAGTAAATATTTATTGAATATTTTTGTACCAGGCACCATGCCAGGTTCTTGAAAACAGTTCTAAACATGATGTCCTCACCCCTGTTCTCATGAGGTCTATAGTTTAATACCATTATGCTTAAGAATCTCACAGTATATGAAAAAGACCTTCAGTATTTGGGATGACCTTTAGAAGATACTGAAATGCAATTTTAATATTGTCTGCAAGCACATAGGTATTTTCTTACGCAGATTTGGAGAAGACTTTCTTATCAATCAGAGAAGGTATTCTCTTTAGATGAGAAAAGTAATTGGGTAATAGATATTCCAAAACAGTACTTTCCCACCATAAACACTTTGGTTTTTCACTTGGCAAACACTGAAAAGAAATGAATACATATAGTTGAAGACAACCGAAAATAGCATGAGTGTTTCTGTTTTTTTAAAATCTTGGTCACTTAATAGTTCGTCAAGCATAGGATATCTTTATTTTAGCATTAGCATCACTGCCTTCTTTGAGAAAACTGTGAGCGGTATTTGATGGAAACTGCAAAATCAGCTGAAGGAACAACAGCAACAACAAAACCTTCAAAATGGTTAATACCAAGAACTACAAATGAGAACTACTTTTCCCTCTTTATATTTATGCAAATTCTGACATTGCTGATAAGTAAAAACAATAAATAAGGCATTTTCTCATATATAACTATTTTGAAGAAAAATTTGTTAGTCATCGATTAGTACAATTATTCTGTAAAAGGAGACTATAATGTAAAAGAAGCTAAAGGGATACATAAACAAAATGTGGAAGCATATTTACAGGGGGAAATTAACTATGAGATTATTTACCGAAAGGTTGGTAGTGAATTACCTTAAATATATTAATAAATGAAATTCCAAATTTGTATGGTTTAAAACTATAAGTGAAAGGCAAGATACGATAATTCAGTAATTATTATCTCCACTTTATGTCTAGTTTAGGTTCTTTTAAAATTTTTATGAAAATTTACTTATTTTTTATAAAAATAAGTGAAATAACAAATTTAAAATCTAGTTTTGTTGTTTTTTAAACCATGTTCTCTGAAAATTAATGCTTTGGAGATGATATAACTGACTCACTAACTTTTTTCAACCAGTTATATGTAGGGATATATTCTGCATATATGCAGACATCATTAAAGAGATTTTGCAGTGATAATTTCATTACCAAACTTATAAAGATATTTAGAAAAGAATGAAAGCATGTGAGATCTCAAACTCTTGTAACCATATTTCATTTAATCTTTTCCTCCATTCTTTAATAGTTGCCAAATAGAAATATTTTTTTAAATACTGAGTAGTAATACATATTTAACACTATCAAATATGTGCATGCAATATCAGTTACTGCCAGAAACAAGGAGTATTGGAACATTTTGAGTGCAAAACCCCAGGAGGAAACTTTAGAGTGATGGAATTTTCTGTATCCTGACTGTGGTAGTAGTGATTGTATGAATCTGTTCATTTCTTTATACTCCAGGAAAGTAAAGTTTTTTATTTGTAAAATTTTAAAAAAATGAGTAAAGTAGATCTAAGTGTCTACTCTGTGGGCTTTTCTGTAATATGCAAGAATTTTCACAAGATAAAAATTTCATGTTCTACAACCTACTATTTACATGTTATTGAGTTTATATTTCTTATTATTCTAGACTAATGAATTCATCATAATCTTTACCAAAAATTTTTTGAAGAGTTTTATTTTTATATTTTATGCTTAACTTGTAGTAAATTTTTTTTAAGTTATGATTTTAATATGTTTTTACTACTTAAGTTTTCTGGAATTCTAGTGTTTGTATCCAGATGTCCCAGTGCCCATTTCCTTTCCCAAGAAGTCCCAGCTTAAGTATATAAAATTTGTCTAGGTTTTAAAATATTTCACTTTCCTATGAGCCCTATGAATTAACTTCTTAAACATCAGTACTCTCCCTTTCCCTGTGATGGAGATACCTCTGACTTGTAAACAACATGCCTACACCAGGAACGATGCACAGCTACACCCTGGAAACCAAACCAAAACAAGAGGATGTATTTGCCAATTGATATCAAGAATGTTGGAAATGTAATGACTGTATTTATCAGGAAGTTTCTAATGCCAAAATTTACTGGAGTAGAGATAGAAAACACTAACAAGAAATTCAATCAGAGATAACACTTAAAAAACTTACATCAAAATTTTTTATACTAGAAGTTGCTTATTGTTTTGTTTTGTTTTTGATAGGTAAAAAGTAGATTTACTTAGAGAGATACATTCCATAGATAGAATTCCCTCTGTCTCAAAAGGTTTCTATGTCAGAGGTTTAACAAGCCTTTATATTCAAAATAATATCTATGTTTTTTGTGTTATTATAGACCAAAATCAGATGAAAATCCCACCTTCACATATTATCTGAATCTTAATTCCCAAAGCTGTTAAGCAAATTAATGATACATACCATATTCAATCATATCAAATTTGAAAATATAAAGTTGATGAATAAATTTGACACAAATTATCAGCGAATTTTTGCTAAAGTTTACATAAGAATTTCAAAATATTTTTTAAATATTTTAACATTATGTAGGAAGCAGGAGAGAGCAGGGACAAGCAGCTATAGGAAGAAGTGTCCATGGAGTTCTCTGTGCCATCATAGAATCACAGGAGTGGTCATGGCATCAGACTGGGCCTGTCACAGACCTTTATGCTTTCCAGAGACCCAACACAGTGGGAAGGTCATGTAAATGTTTTCCTATCCCCCACTTCTTGCTTTAAGAAACTTAGAGAACTCATTGGAGAGAGCATCCATGGACTTGTAGCCCTTGGGGTGAAGAGACTGCAGAGGGTCAGTATAGAGCTCAGAGATCTATACTGACCCTGGGGACAAGATTTCACTCCACAGTGAAGTTTGAAAGTGAAAGTGTGAGTCAGTCATGTCCACCTCTGTGTGACCCTATGGACTGTAGCCAACCAGGTCATCTGTCTCTGGAGTTCTCCAGACAAGAATACTTCAGTGGGTTTCCATTCCCTTCTCTGGGGGATCTTCCCAACCCAGGGATCTAACCTGGGTTTTCTGCATTACAGGAAGATTCTTTATTATCTGAGCCACTAACTCACAGCCGCTTAAACTCATTAAGATTTCCTCCAGAAAACTGGTATTTGCTCTGGTCTGAGCATTTGTGACTTCCCCAAATCCACATGCTGGAATCCTAACGCCTAGCATGTTGGTGTTATGAAGTGATTAAATCATGAAGATGGAACCGTCATAAATGGACTAGTTCTCTTATAAAAGAGATCACATAGAGCTCCCTAACTGCTTCCATCATGTGAGGCCACATCAAAAAGTCTACACCTCATGTGAGGGTTTTCCCAGAACCCAACATGCATGTAGGCGCCCTACGCTCAGATCACAGTCTCCAAAACTGTGAGAAATACAATTCTGATGTTAGTAAGCCAGCAGTCTGTAGAATTTTGTTTTGCAGTCCAAATGGACTAGGACAGCATTCAAAGCAAATATTAAATTCAGTATGTGAAAATAGACAAAATTTCATGTTGGCACATTTGATTTTATATTTTTAGGTACAATTTGTAAAATAACACAACTAGAAAGAAGTAAAAGCTGTTGCCTTTAACAGCTTTCTTCTAATTGATACTTATTTGTGGTTTCCACAAGGTTCTATACTATCTATGATACAAAATATTTATTTCTTCATTCATCTTAAATGCTTGCTCGAAAGTCCATTTTTTTTTTTATTTAGCAAGAACCTTCTCACACTTAGTTGGAGGGATTATCCCCGTTTATCAAAAATTTCTAAAGCTATATAAATGAGATAAGCTTTATTCATAAATACTGTTCAATATCACAGTTTAGAAAAATAAATACTATTAATGCTAGTAGAATATATCATAGGTTAATGATAAAGCAATGTTCCACAAATCAAATTCAATACCACTTGTAAATTGTAATTTTAGTTCACAAAAGAGTAAATTCACTGAGTATGTATAGGACAAGACTTTCAGTTTTTAAAATGTTAGAAATGTGTGTGTATATATATATATATATGCACACACATACACACATACATATATATATTTTTTTAAACTGAGCTACATACAATAGTGATATATATTAAGAAGCACATGTTTATGTGTATTGGGGAAAGACTCTGTATTATCAATTCACTATTCATTTTCATTTTGATGGTCTTTTTAAGTTAACAGGTCATTTGTTGAATGTTAGAACACAGAATTATATCACTTTGTATAAAATCGAGCCCTTTTCAAACCTCATGCTCCAGAACTAAAAGGGACGTGTGTGTGTGTTCAATCCTTCAGTCATGTCCGATTCTTTGTAGCCCCATGGACTGTAGCTTGCCAGGCTTTTCTGCCCATGAAATTTTCCAGTCTAGAATACTGGAGTGGGAAGCCATTCCCTTCTTCAGGGGATCTTCCCAATGCAGGGATCCAACCACATCTCTGGGGTCCCCTGCATTGGCAGGTGGATTCTTTAGCTCTAGTGCCACCTGATATCCCTGAAGATTAATAAAATTATCTATTTTACACCATATTCTAGACACTAATGCTTCTTACATGTTGGTAAGAGAACTTTATACATACAAAAGCAGTGCTATATTTGGGCAGCTAGATATGGCTTAATATATGACCTTATGAATTAAACCTTTATTTTTTTTTCACTTGACTCAAAAATATTTCTATTATTTATTAAAAACCATATGCATTTTCACTGAATAAAATAAACAGTAAAGAAAACAAAACTACATAACAATAAAACAGAGTCACTTTGAATATTTTGATCAGTATCTTTCCAGATAGAGGATAAAATGGGATCAGTACAGAGACTTAGATATATATGTTTGTATTCCAAAAAAATAATCATTTTATGTGTTATATTCACATATGTAAATTATATATGCAGGTGTACTATGTGTGTGTATATCATAACTATCCCAAACTATAATAATAGTATATATCATGCTTTATTTAATAAATTTTCCTAATGATTTTTAAAAATATTTTAGAAATCTTTTCATACCTATATACCTGAATCATTATAATTATCATTATCATACTTTTTATGGCCACATAATATATTTTTTACAGATGAAATATAATTTTGTGATCAGTCTCCTTATTTGGAAGAAAATAGATTATTAAATTTTAATGTTATACATAATTCATGAGAAATATCAATCATTCAAGTTTATTTTAATAAAATGTACCTCAAAAACTTTTCTAGTAAATAACCACAGCAGGGAAAAATATAGAAATTATATATTTGCATGGTGCTCACATATTTGTTTCTAATTATTTTCTTGCAAAATAGTATTAGAACTACCATTATTTTCTCAAAGAAAATATTTAAAAGAACTTTCCATATATTGCTAAATTGTACTCAAAAAACTTGAACTAAATTAGAAACCCATTATAATGTATGAAAGTAACCTATGTATTACTACTGCCATTGAATGTTTTCTACAAATATTGGTTTGTCAGTCACATTATGGGCTTCTTACGTGACTCTCTGGCAAAAGAACACACCTGCCAATTCAGGAGGTGCAAGAGCCTCCAATTTGATCCCTGAATCAGGAAGATCCCTTGGGGGAGGAAACGGCTACCCACTCCCGTATTCTTGCCTGGAGAATCCTATGTTCAAAGGAGCTTTGTGGGCTATAGTTCATAGGGTCGCAAGAAGGTGGCCATAACTGAGCATGCATGCACAGGTGCCTCATTATTTTAATTTAAATAATTTAATTTGAGTAATTTAAACTAATAATTAGATCAAAAAATTAATATACCTGCTGAAATTTGGTATTTCTTCTGGAGTCCCTATGATATAATGATTAAAATATTGAACAATGGTCCCAGACTGCATTTGTGTAAATATTAAGTCAGCCAACTTCCAGCTGTATGACCTGGGCCTAGTTACTTAGTTACTGCATACCTCATTTTCCCCCTCTTTAGGGTATAGGTTTAATAAAAATGAGGATTAAATATATATATATATATATATATATATATATATATGAAATATTTCATGGTCTTCACTGGTGGCTCAGTGGTAAAGAATTCACCTGCCAATGCAGGAGATGCAGGTTCAATCCCTGGGTCAGGAAGATCACCTGGATAAGGAAATGGCAACACACTCCAGTATTCTTGCCTGGGAAATTCCATGGATAGAGGAGACTGGTGGGCTACAGTCCATGGGGTTGCAAAAAGTCAGATGTGACTTCAGACACTGAACAACAAATGGTTAAAAGGAAATTTTATTTGTGTTGATGAGAATTTTTTTCTAAATAAATAAAACGCTGGGTGTTTTTGCCTCTATCTAGAAGGGTCTGCATTTTCTTGAGAGGTCAAGAAATAAATACATGGTGGTTAATAAAAACATAGACCTATCTTGCCTGTGTTTTCAGGTAGATGATCAGTCATAAGGAAATGCACAAAAGTCACATTACAGGAGATTTCCAGCTGATAACTTTCACTGTACTGCTTTCATGTAAATAATGACAATACTTCAGAGGAGAACTGCTGCAGTTTCATACTCAATAAAGGGAGGGAAAATCACCTCTAGCTACTTGTCACTCCAAACTTTAACAGCTAGTTCCATTTTCCCATGAAAAAACAGACAATAAAGAGAAACGCCCCAAAGTTTCAAAATTTGGAAGGTAGAAAGGGCAACTGGTAAGGCAAACATTACAACAGAGACGTTGACATGAAAAGTAACTCGGCAAAGTCAGAATCACCCCGAGTCCCTCGGCTCTTTAATGATGGGCCCACATGCTCCATCTCCACATTGTCTCATCTCACCACGAGCTTCTGCATTTAGAGACATTATATTAAAACTTTCTAAAAGACCTAGACCTAACCTAGTCCTCACCATCTGAATGGGAAATTGTGCCAGCTTTGTGTCCTCTTATTTCATACCAGGCAGCGTAATTAAAAATGAGTCTCACTTTGGGAACCACAGAAAGACATCTTTCCTTGAAACACAGGTATAGTGCTATTTCTGGTAGATTCCAGCAGTCTAATTCATTCAAATGTCCAATAATAACCCAGCAGGGACAGTGCCTGGGGTCCAAGCGTGAAGTTTCTGTCTCTCAAACCTCTTGCTTATAATAAAAAAGCTACAGAAATTATTTTCCTGTGGCATTTTTAGTCCTTCAAGACAATGAAGGGAGAAAAAGTTTCTTCCAGGTGTCTAAGTACAGTATCATTGTTATCTATGCACTCTAAATATTATACATCCTTGTCTGTACTAAACCATGCTCAATTCAGACAGGAAGGTCAGCGTGATAAAGCAAAAGACATAGATAATCAAAATTGTAGGGGAAAAAAAAAAAAAAAAACTCTTCCACAATCAACGTCTTGCATAAACTTACCTCAGCCCCTTTTGTCCATATAGGTATGTACTGTATAATGCAAAATAAGTAATAAATGGGGCTTCCCAGGTGGTGCTAGCGGTAAAGAATCCACCTACTAAGGCAGGAGACATGAGACACGATTTGATCTCTGGGTTGAAAAGATTCCTTGGAGGAGGACCTGGCAACCACTCCAGTATTAATCACCGGAGAATCCCATGGACAGAGGAGCCTGGCAAGCTATAGTCCATAGGTCTTCAAAGAGTCGGACACGACTTAGCACTCATGCAAATGATAAAAAAAAAATAATAAGTATAATACATTAGCAGTACATATTTTATCCTTTGCACACACATCTCCCAAATGTCTATTACTGATACTTCTTTGAAGGAACTCAACAAATAATAATACTAACACTAATTGGCATTCCTTAAAATATAACATAGCTGACAAAACACAACTCCCAAGTAAAGAGATTCTCAAGAACACAGAGAAAGCAAGTGTATTGCTGCCTGCATTCAATTACTGTATTATAAAGCATTCATTCCTTTGGAAGAACCTATTATTTTTCAAAATAATGCAAAGTCTCAGCAGGTGCCATCGTAGTGGGCTGTGCAAACTATATCTCTGCCAAACTCCAGTAATTATTTAGACCAGTCAGACTCTGCGTGTACTTGACAACAGAGTCAGCATTCACTACATTACTTCAAATTGTTCGTTGGATCTTATTGTTAAGATCATGAAATTCATTACTGGGGACTAAACCCTTCATTATGCATTTTGTCAAAGTTCTCAAGCAATACAGTATTTGAAAAAGAACAAGTAGAATTACTTTCCTATAGGGAGCATTTAGAAGACAAACAATTCAATAAAGAAAGAAAAAAAGAAAAGGATTTACAAAATACAGGTTACATTGTCACCAAATAGTGACAGCTCTTTTCTACCCACATGTCAGTCAGATCAGCCAAAGCACACAATATTTAAGAATACTAAATAAACTTCTTTTGAATGATACAATAGTTTTGAAAGTTCATTTTTTCAAAATATTATCTTTCTTAAAATCAAATAATACCTATTGCTTGAAGTGGTATTTTTTTTTCACAACTGATATATAATTTGAGGAAATATCCAGTGATGTTAGAATGAGACATTAACTACCATATAAGGTTCATGTAATAACTATTTTATTTCAGGCTGTACTTTTGATAAATAAAATTTTATCATCCCATTGAAGTTCTGAGAGTAGAAAAAAATCCACTAGATTTAACTAACTGTGGAATTTTCCTACACTTAAAAGGAATTCTGGAAATTACTTTCTATTTGTTAGTCATGTCCACTCTGCCCTCTATCCTAAAACTTAAATAACACACTGCAAAGACCTTTGTAGATGCTTTTTTTTAATAGACTAAATCCAACTTTCTCTTCAATAGAGCATAAATCCAAAGAAACTTGGCAATCTCTGAGAGACAGAATATTTAATGCATATCAAATATGTTCACAGCCAAGGAAACCAACCTACATTGTAGACAATGTGTTAGAATTTTAACTTCCTCAGACGACCATTTACTCTTTCAATCATCCAGGTATAGCAAAAGACATCACAGCCTGTCCACATAGCTTGAAGTCTACCTCTTTCTGGATGGGTTTGCTGGCTGTTCTGTTCACTCTCCCTTAATTAAAATGTGTTCCTCTTGTCACAGGGTAAGGTGAATCCAACGAAGTTCAGTACCTTCTTCTGCTTTTCATTTATTGTTAGCACTTTCACAGATGATGTTTCTTCTTTGATGTTCTCATTATCTCCCTGTCTTCCTGAACTGTTCTGAATGTTCAAATGCAAATGTTCTGTAGGAGGTCATATATCTCCCAACTTCGTAGTCATCTTGGCTTTTTCCTGTCTATCTTCCTAGAATATTTATGAAACAATCTATTTATAAGTTATATATTATTAGTTATCCCTAGAAGTGAAATACAGAATATGAAAATCAAGTTACCTATAAAAGATAACAAATTTGAGTCTATAAATTTGTTGGGTGGTGCTGGGTGGTGTGCTGTGAATTGTGTGTGTATGTATATGATTGCTTTATAAACAGAGGCCAATACTTTTTTTTTTTTTTTTTTTCAAAATTTCCGCATCATTTGAGAACTTGGGTTTCTCTGTAACTGCTCTGTTTTCCCTGGCCTGGTGTTATTGATTTCTAAGATTTCATTTCAAACAGTATAAAATAGGTCATCCTTGTCTGGGACTTGTCTTTCACAATTCAGCCATTTCTGTTTCACAGGTATGCAGATTTAACAAATTGTCTTGGCCCCCTACAGTTTCCAATTATTACAGTTTACATGATTTAAATTAAACTGTGGGCCTCAGCTGGCCCTAGGGAGAGAGAGGGTATAGGATTCCTTCTCTGACATTCTGAGACCAGGGAAGTGTGGGTCCCAAGCCCAGCACAGCTCCAGACAGGGAACAAATCATCACAGCAGAAGAAAGTTGCTTCAGTCCCAGGAGGAAATCCCTTGCAATCTGCCAGTAGTCCAATAACAAGAAGAAATTTGTGGAAGAGTTTCACTGTTTTATATCTGAATGGACTGTAGACTCATGTTAGCAGTCCTGATACAAAGCAGTTTTAAGGCAGGAAATTAAAAAATGCTAATGAAAGACTCAATTGCTTGGTATTGAAAATCTACTCTTTGCAAAAAGATACAGACACATCTGAAAGTTTTGGTATAGTAATTCCTGTCAAAATGTATTTGTCTGATGACTTTAGTATCTTTTCCTGGTTTCATTTGTGGTGATCTAATATCAAAAAGCAGAATGCCCCTCCTGCCCACTAATGGACAAATGAATGTTTGCATTACAGTACTTCAAATATGGAGTGATACTAAGGATCATGCACAACAATACTCTCCTCCTCTGTCCCTGATTTAGTCCTTGGATCCACAACAGTCCCAAAGTGAACTGTCCTGCTGGATCATGAATGCTTCCAATGATGAACATTTCCTTTTGCTCAGTGATGTATTAATTAATAATAATAATAATAATTATTATTATTATTATTGCACATTATTTCAAGAAAAAACTAACGTGAAGAAAATGTGGTTAAGAAAGAGTTTTCCATTTGATTTACATGGGTGATTTCATCAGTTAAAAACATCATTGTGACTGCCTATGAGCAATCAGCTCTTTTATCATAAAAAAGATGGCCACTCCCCAGGTTCAGTTAAGACTCAAAATTCTTTCTGGTCTCTTCCCACCATTGCTCACTCTTCCTAACCTATCTCACTGCCAAGACATTAGCAGAGGATAATTCTGTTTATGTCGGTATTGTTTTCTCACTGAGTTCCTACATCTTTCCATGTAATGATTTAGGGTAAAGTTAGAACTCAGTTGTATCTTCCAGCAACAAAAGTATTTCTTTGTCTCATTCAATTTAATATGTAAGATCGTCCATGCTATACCAACAAATTCTGCTTTCTGAGTGTCCTTTATGGATATGTGGACATATCTTCACTTTATTTTCTGACTGTCATTTACAAGAAGGAAGAGAGTATAAAGTTCTTACTTAGTGGTAGAGTTTAGGTGCTCCACATTTTTCCTGAAAACCAGAATGACTGAAATTGTCCAAAGGAAATGACTCAATATGATGAGTAGTAAGAAAATTGCTCTTACATTAAAAAGAATTCTCAGCAAAGTAAGGAAAATATGAAGGGGATTTAAAAAAGTGTTGGACAAATTGCTGCCACATGAAGCAGATAAAATTCTGGTAGATTGTCCTTCTGGCCTGAGAAACAGAAGGAAAGAATGGGGGCAAAAACAAAGGGTGAAAAGTCTCAGGGAAAATTCTGAGAATAATTGAACTAGATATCAAGAATCAAAAAAAAAAAAAAACTGCAAGCATTGCCAAAGTCCCTGGCTAATATCCAAACCAGGTAAATTCCAAGGAAGACAACATGCATCCTAGTTAAGAATGAAAAAATACAGATGGCTAACAAACACATGAAAAGGTGCTCAACATCACTCATTATTAGAGAAATGCAAATCAAAACCACAATGAGATACCATTACACACCAGTCAGGATGGCTGCTATCCAAAAGTCTACAAGCAATAAATGCTGGAGAGGGTGTGGAGAAAAGGGAACCCTCTTACACTGTTGGTGGGAATGCAAACTAGTACAGCCACTATGGAGAACAGTGTGGAGATTTCTTAAAAAACTGGAAATAGAACTGCCATATGACCCAGCAATCCCACTTCTGGGCATACACACTGAGGAAACCAGATCTGAAAGAGACACGTGCACCCCAATGTTCATCGCAGCACTGTTTATAATAGCCAGGACATGGAAGCAACCTAGATGCCCATCAGCAGATGAATGGATAAGGAAGCTGTGGGACATATACACCATGGAATATTACTCAGCCATTAAAAAGAATTCATTTGAATCAGTCCTAATGAGATGGATGAAACTGGAGCCCCTTATACAGAGTGAAGTAAGCCAGAAAGATAAAGAACATTACAGCATACTAACACATATATATGGAATTTAGAAAGATGGTAACGATAACCCTATATGCAAAACAGAAAAAGAGACACAGAAATACAGAACAGACTTTTGAACTCTGTGGGAGAAGGTGAGTGGGATGATTTCAAAAGAACAGCATGTATACTATCTATGGTGAAACAGATCACCAGCCCAGGTGGGATGCATGAGACAAGTGCTCCGGCCTGGTGCACTGGGAAGACCCAGAGGAATCGGGTGGAGAGGGAGATGGAGAGGGATCGGGATGGGAATAAGTGTTAATCTATGGCTGATTCATATCAATGTATGACAAAAACCCACTGAAATGTTGGAAGTAAATTAGCCTCCAACTAATAAAAAATTAAAAAAAAAAACAAAAAAACAAAATCAAAGAACTCGTTTAAAAAAAAGGTTAAAAAAAAATCTTAAAATGATTTTTTTTTTTTAAACAAGAAAAATAAAAAGGAAACCCCCACAGCACCACAAAAGGCTTGTATGAAGGTAGAAATATTCAGGGGGAATAAACAGTGTGATTTATTAAAAAAAAATAAAAAATAAAAAAAAAGAATGAAAAAATAATACTGAAATGTGAGCTGTCACCTACAAGTGAGTCAAACCAAGTTAACTGTATATTAAAGCCAGATAGCAAAGAAACCAAGCAACACTTCAGAAGAATAGAATTTAGAGTCTCACAAATTAACAATCACAATGTCTTTACTAATGTAAGAACTAAGGAAACAATATCAAAGAGATCATCAAAGTAAGGAGAATGGGAATACATGTTGAAACTTGGTGGGGTAAATAATGGGAAAGACAAATTATATATATGGCTCTTCTTTCTATGAGATTTCCCAGGCAAGAATACCAGAGTGGGTTGTCACGCCCTGCTCCGGGGGGCGGTCTTCCCAACTTAGGAATCAAACCTGCATCTCTTATGTCTCCCGCATTTATATATATATATGTATAAATGTATAAATGTATTTGTGTATATGTATATAATATGGGCTTCCTTGGTGGCTTAGTCAGTAAAGAATCCACCTGCAATGCTGGAGACACGAGTTTGATCCCTGGATTGTTGGGACGATGCCCTGGAAAAGGAAATGGCAACTCACTCCAGTATTCCTGACTGGAGAATTCCATGGACAGTGGAGGCTGGAGGGCTGCACTCCATGGGGTCGCAAGAGTCAGGCAGAACTTAGCGACTAAACTGATTTTATATATATATATATATATATATATAATATATACATACACACACACATATATGTATATATATACACACACACATATATATATTTATTTAGATTGCATGAAATTGAAATATGGCTAGGGAAAATAATGTATTTTTTGGAAAAGATAGAGTATATGTTTTATTTCCTGGGAAAACAACTTAAAATTGAGCTGCAAAGCAGCTTAAGTTAATAAGTTAAGTGTTTAAATAGGATGTCAATGCAAAGAAAAAACCATAGCCAAGTGCGTAGAAAACACTGTTGCAAGGTGAAGTTAAGTAAACAAAGGATGAGGTGTATTTTTGATTTTCCCTTATCTTTTGTATCCTAGGTATAACTGATGCGGTGGGGGAATGTTTTATTATTAGTTGAATGACTGAAGTAAAATATCATAAAAATAAGATGGGTACCATCTAAGGCTTAAAAATGCCTTGGTATGCTGTGGTATTTCTTATACTGAGGGAATGGCTCATGCTGTAATTGTTCCCTGCTTCTTAGAGAAGACAGTCGCCATGATTGGCTCTTCAGAAACAAATGATTATTATAACATAATTAATTCATAAGTAATCCTGAGACAATGTGTAAGTATTGACTAAGAAAATAAAACCACAAGAAAGACATCTCTTAGACTGACTCTTTAGCCTATGGATAAATTGTCTTAACTTGTATCCCCCCCCGCCCCCAACCCAAATCAGAGCGCAATACAAAAACTTAGGGTCAAAAGTTTTACACTCACTTATTAGAGTTACAAGCTTCCTGATGGCAGGGACTTCTCTGGTAGATGGATCTAGGTCTCTGGGCAGAGCTCTGCTTAATAAAACTTCAAGCAGCCTCTCTGCTAATGGGCGGGGCTGTTTCCATTCTGTTGGCTGTTTGGCCTGAGGCCTCCCACCACTGGAACCTACAGATTGTTAAGCAGAGCTAATGGCAACCTCTGGGAGGGCTCACACCAAGGAGTACTTCGCCAAACCGCTGTTCCCACTGTCTCTGTCTCCTTGGTGAGCCTCAGCCACACCCTGCCTCTGCAAGAGACCCTCCAATATTAGCAGGTAGGCCTGGTTCAGTCTCTTATGAGGTCACTGCTGTTTTCCCTTGGGTTCTGTGTACACCGGACATTGTGGATGCCTTCCAAGAGTGACATCTCTGTTTCCCCCAGTCCCATGGATTTCCTATGATCAAACCCCACTGACTTCCAAAGCCAGATTTTCTGGGGGCTTCTCCTCCCATTGTCGGACCACTAGACTGGGAAGACTGACATGAGGCTCAGGACTTTAACTCCTGTGAATGGGCTTCTATGGTACAGCCGCTCTCCAGTCAATGGGTTGTTATCCTACCAGTATGGAATTTGATCTTATGATTGCACTCTTCCTACCACCTCACTGTGGCTTTTTCATTATCTTTGGATGTAGGGTTTTTTTCTTTTTGCTGGTGATGGATTTCAGTGTTTTTCTGCCGATGGTTGATCAGCAGTTAGTTATGATTTTGGTGTTTACCTAAGGAGGGTTAAACCCATGTCTTTACTCTTCCATCTTGAACTTGAGATCTATATTTATTACATTAAATGCAAAATATAAACTCTTATCTGGAAAGGTCTTATAAAATCTCTTAATTTAGTTTGTATGAATCCTAATCAAATTGATCCCGATTCTACCATATACAATATCACATAGCATGGTTAAACAAAAGAAGTCTCTTTACTCAAAAATGTATACAAATGGTAAAAATAAAAGAAGAAATTTTTGTATAGTGAAGCAAGCTTCCATTGAAACTCAGTGCTTTCATTAATTAGTCACAATTAGTGGCATTTGCTTATGACAAAACTAACATATTAGGCTTCCCAGGTGGCTCAATGGGTAAAAAATTCACCTGCAATGCAGGAGCTTCAGGCAGATGCGGTTTCAATAACCTGGTTTGGAAGATCCCCTGGAGTAGGAAATGGCAACCAACTGCAGTATTCTTGCCTGGAGAATTCCATGGACAGAGGAGCCTGGCGAGCTGCAGTTCTTAGGGTCACAAAGAGTAGGACATGACTGAAGCGACTGAGCATGCATATTAACCAACATATTAAAGTGTTAGCACTGTATTTGCTTTCATATTCCTCTGTAACACTTCTAGATTCACTGAAGCCATTCAAAACACCTGAACTTTATTAAAATGCATTATTATTATTATGCATACCTTCATTTATTAAATGCATACCTTCATTTAAGAGCTAGTTTAAATATCAATATCCCCTTAAATTAAGACTTTGGCTGATTCATGTTGATATATGGCAGAAACCGATACAATATTGTAAAGCAATTATCTTCCAATTAAAAAATAAATTAATTAAAAAATGTTTCTACCTACAAGTTTAAAAGTACATAAGTTTTAAAGAATTTAATGACATTTATTTTATGAGACATCATCATCCAGCACTACCATCATCTTCATTCTCATAATTACTTTGTATATTGCAGTTATTTCTGAATTTCTTATCTCTACTATTTATCAAGGACTTGCCTATCCAGTAGTTTATGTTGCTAAAGTTTTTACCTTTGTAATCAAATCATGGCTGATAAATTAACACTCAAACATTACTAGATTTTTGTTCATATATTAACCATAATATTTCATTTGGACCAAATAATTTTATATGGTTTATAGACTATATTCTCACAGAAACTTTTCAATAAAAGTCTATAAATGATCAGATGGCTTTATATGGCATGTTTTTAAAATAACATTCTCCTCTATCTAGATTAGAATCACAACCATGATGCAAAACTAACAGTCATCATGTCAGGAATCATTTATGCAGTTTCATGAAATAAGTAATACTTTTGAGTTAGAATATGAAGAGTTATATTTTGATACTGTTTTCTTTAGATATAATCTGAAGAAAATATCCAAGTATAAGGAGCAAAGAACCATGCTAATTCTATTCACAAAATATATTATAATTTAAAAGCATTTTCTGATGTAACTTTTTACCTAATAAAACCATTGTTTGTCAGATATCCTGCTTTCAAATTAAAGTGAGATTTTGCTTCATGTCTCTTCTGATTGTTTTTCATTTAATACTTATTGCAAACCTATAACATTCCTATAAAGATAAATTCAGTAATAGACAAAATTGCTTCACGTAAAATGCTTGCAAAATGAGAAAAATGTCTCAAAAAACAGGTACATGTAGTTGATATTTTTCTCCATGGAGATTTCTAAGCCTCATATTCAATGGCAAGTAATGAATTTTGTTGATTTCATACACTGTAGATTTATAGTTGTGCTGACGCTGGCTGAAGGATAACCTATTACCCAATAACTTTGTTCTCTCCAGAGGGAGTAAAAATCGTTTTACAAGAATCCCTTCCTTATTTTATATACAAACAAAGAGTTAAGTTCAGAGCCTGAAATCTGACTTTGTTTTATATTGTCCTGTTTAGAACATTTTTCGAGACCTAGCAACTGCATTTCACCTGCTCTCAATCAGGATATGTTCTACATTATATCATATGTTGATGAATGAAGCAGGAGACATTAAAGTTCTAAATCCTCAAGTATTTCCCTACGAGGGACAAAAAGGAGGAAAAAAAAGTCTTGCTTTCTATAAGATTTCAGTGTTTCCACGTATTATGCTTTCACTTGAAATGTAATTGAGTTCCATGAGGGATTGGCACACTTTCAGAAGTAATAAAAATCATTAATGAACTTCGCAATTAAGGAATGATATTTATTGAAAAGCCTGTTTCCTGCCAAGCTGCTGAAGAGCACAAACCCTTGTTGGGGAGACAAGTACCTTATGGTACTTTAGCTTACAAAGCAGCTCATCGTATTTCGGATTTGAAAGTACACAGAAGAATAGGATAGGGAACACTTACATAGGCAAAGTGGAATGAAAGATCCATTGTTTCTAGTGAGTATTAATGCCCCGCATATTGTCAACTTGAAATAGTTCCATATTTAAGAGTTATTTTTAATGAACTGTTGCTATTAGCTCAATCACAAGCTTCACATTTTAGGAGATATTATTCAATAAAATTCCCATCATTCCAAGTTCAGTTCAGTTCAGTCACTCAGTTGTGTCCAACTCTTTGCGACCCCATGGACTGCAGCATGCCAGGCTTCCATGTCCATCACCAACTGCCGGAGGTTGCCCAAACTCATGTCCATTGAGTCAGTGATGCCATCCAACCATCTCATCTTCTGTCATCCCCTTCTCCTGCCCTCAATCTTTCCCAGCATCAGGGTCTTTTCCAATGACCCTGTTCTTCATGTTCATCATGTCAGGTGGCCAAAGTATTGAGTTTCAGCTTCAGCATTAGTCATTCCAATTCAGGACTGATTTCCTTTAGGATGAACTGGTTGGATCTCCTTGCAGTCCAAGGGACTCTCAAGAGTTTTCTCCAACGCCACAGTTCAAAAGCATCAATTCTTCGACACTCAGCTTTCTTTAAATAAATTTTCTCAGCCTTCACTGCCTGCATAGGTCAAATGCACTGATTTATCTGTAAGACGTTCAGGGTAATAATAAACTGCCACGTCTGCTTCCATGCCTGGTCAATAATTTTGTGTAGTCTACAATAAAAGAATCCCAGCACTTTTACCTCAGAATCAAGACAAATTTAAAGGAAATTAATATGGCCCACAGAATACTATAGTTGTTTAGTCGCTAAGACCTGTCCAACTCTTCGAGACCCTGTGGACTGTAGCCCACCAAGCTCCTCTGTCCATGGGATTTTCCAGGCAAGAATACTGGAAGTGGGTTGCCATTTCCTCCTCCAGGGAATTTTCTGGACCCAAGGATTGAACCCATGTCTCCTGCACTGGTAAGTGATTCTTAACTGCTGAGCCACCAGGGAAGCATAGCAAAATATTGTTGATCTTATCAAGCCCTGATTTCTCAAATCCTCACTTAAACCCCATCTCACCACATCATATAGCCTGGTTTATGCTTTGTAATGATTACAGGTCGAATGAATGGCATCAGTTGCTGATCATATCAACTATTTTGAAAGCATAGATCCCACCAGGGCCCCTCCCTCCAGGTTTGAAGTGAAACAAATCAATATTTCGGCCAAAATGATGAGACTGATAGGTTCTACTATATTTCTATTCAGCATTCTCCTTTCCTATCTGCCACCTAAAATCCAAGAAGTCCTGTTAACCTGTTCTCTCCTAATTGATTGGTGGCTTAGACGGTAAAGTGTCTGCCTACAATGTGGGAGCCCCGGATTCAATCCCTGGATCGGGAAGATCTCCTGAAGAAGGAAATGGCAACCCACTCCAGTATTCTTGCCTGGAAAATCCAATGGATGGAGGAGACTGTTAGGGTGCAGTCCATGGGGTCGCAAAGGAGTTGGACACAACTGAGTGACTTCACTTTCTTTCTTTTCTTTAGAGGAACAAGTCTTATTTACTTTTCTATATTAAGACCTGCATCCACACCTCTATTGTAAACAAATATATCTTCTGGCTGACTTTTCACTGAATCTGTTTTTGAGCAAGCTCCAGGAGTTGGTGATGGACTGGGAGACCCGGTGTTCTGCAGTTCATGGGGTCACAAAGAGCATGGAATTGCTCACAACTGAGTGACTGAAATGAACTGATCTGAATCTTAAATTATAATAATGAATTCATTTCATTTTAAGTAAACTAAGTTAAATGAACCTTTTGTTTTCAGGAATCAAGGTCAATCTGTGGAAATTTAAATAGAATTGGAGTACATACTTCCTGAATGAAATAGCTCAGAGTTAAGCAGATGAGAGTTATCAGGGTTGCCAACACTTTAGCCCCAGGTTTTACATTTCTGGGTTCAAAGCAACTGCTTCCAATATCATCATAGTCCTGCTATCAGGAAGGGGGCGGATTTGAAGCAAAGGGAAATCAGAAGTTTCATTTCTGCTCGCATTGGTAAAAACCAAAATATGGACATATGGCTTTGCCAAAGAATACAGAATATGGTTTTCTAGCTGAGCAGCCATATGGACAGCTAAATCTTAGCGGGTATCTAAAACTAAATAGAAGAGAGGGATGATGAATATTTGTGCAGTTTCGTGTGTGTGTGCGTGAGCGCACCACATCTTGTTTCCCCTGGAAATTTCTCATTTTCACTCACTACAAAACATAGAAATACTCTCCACTTATTCATAAATCAATGTTTTTGGCTAAGATCACAAATCACTTTTGTTAGATTTCAAATTTTTCTATATAGGATATCTGCATTATGCTGGCAAGAGTGTTAGTAACTGAGTCATATCTGACTCTTTGCAACCCTATGGACTGTAGCCAGCCAATCTCCTCTGTCCGTGGAATTCTCTAGGCAAGAATAGAGGAGTAGGTAGCCATTCCCTCTCCAGAGAATCTACCTTACCCAGGAACTGAATTTCCTGCATTGCAGGAAGATTCTTTACCACTGATCCACTAGGGAAGCCCCAAAGGTGACAAATTTTCATGCTTCATCTTTTTTTTTTCCATTTATTTTTATTAGTTGAAAGCTAATTACTTTACAACATTGTAGTGGTTTTTGCCATACATTGACATGAATCAGCCACAGATTTACGTGTGTTCCCCATCCCGGTCCCCCCTTCCACCTCCCTTTCCATCCCATCTCTCTGGGTCTTCCCAGTGCACCAGCCCCGAGCACTTGTCTCATGCATCCAACCTGGGCTGGTGATCTGTTTCATCTTTTTTAACTTCTTAAATATTTGACATGAATCACATGCTTTTACTTAAATTACTTTTTTTCCTGAATTTATGTTATAATCTCCCTTTCATGGAAGAGAAACTGTTACCTGTTCTCAATTTGTACATCTGAACGTTACGAACTTTAGATGGTAATCTCTCAATCTTCTCCACAAATAGCTCTGCATAAATAATAGCACTATCTGGGATATACCCTCAATACAAACAACTTATATAAATAAGTACATAGTTGTTGACAATAAAGTAATTTGTCAGCACTGAACACCTTGTGTACATTATAGACATTTTTACTTGAAAATCTAAAATCCTGAAACCTAATTACTGCAGTTGATTATTCAAATGTCTAACTCAAGGGCCTCTTGATTTATAAGAACACAAGTGGAATGAAGCAAATGTCTCATGTAGGGGTTATTTTCTGAACTGATTGCAAAGCTCAGTCAGTTCTTTTAGAGGTTTCTTTTTTTTTTTTTTTTTTGCCCCTGTACCAAGAAGTGATAAACAGATTCAACAGATTAGATCTGATAGAGTGCCTGAAGAATTATGGGCAGAGGTTTGTGATATTGTAGAGGAGGCGGTCATCAAGACCATCCCCAAGAAAAAGAAATGCAAAAGGGCAAAATAGTTGTCTGAGGAGGCTTTACAAATACCTATATAAAGAAAAGAAGCAAAAGGCAAAGGAGAAAAGAAAAGATATACCCATTTCAATGCAGAGTTCCAAAGAATAGCAAGGAGATATAAGAAAGACTTCCTCAGTGATCAATGCAAATAAATAGAGAAAAACAATAGAATGGGAAAGACTAGAGATCTCTTCAAGAAAATTAGAGATCTCAAGGGAAGTTTCATGGAAAGACAGGCACAATAAAGGGCAAAAATGATATGGAACTAACAGAAACAGAAGATATTAAGAAGAGATGGCAAGAATACACAGAACTATACAGAAAAGACTTTACTGACCCTAATAACCATGCTGAGGTGATCACTCAACTAGAGCCAAATATCCTGAAATGCAAGTCAAGTGGGCCTTAAGAAGCATCACTATGAACAAAACTAGTGGAGATGACGGAATTCCAATTGAGCTATTTCAAATCCTAAAAGATGGTGCTGTGAAAGTGCTGTACTCAAACATGCCAACAAATTTGGAAAACTCAGCAGTGGTCACAAGACTGGAGAAGGTCAGTTTTCATTCCAATCCCAAAAAAAGGCAATACAAAAGAATGTTCAAACTACTGCACAATTGCACTCATCTCACACGCTAGCAAAGTAATGCCCAAAATTCTCCAAGCCAGGCTTCAACAATACACAAACCGTGAACTTCCAGATTTTCAAGCTGGTTTTAGAAAAGACAGAAAAGCAGAGATGAAATTGCCAACATCTGCTGAATCATTGAATCAGCAGGAGAGTTCCAGAAAAACATCTACTTCTGCTTTATTGACTATATCAAAGCCTTTGACTGTGTGGATCACAATAAAATGTGAGAAATTTTGAAAGAGATGGGAATAGCAGACCACCTGACCTGCCTCTTCAGAAACCTGTATGCAGGTCAGGAAACAACAGTTAGAACTGGACATGGAACAACAGACTGGTTCCAAATAGGAAAAGGAGTATGTCAATGCTGTATATTGTCACCCTGCTTATTTAACTTACATGAAGCATACATCATGAGAAATGCTGAGCTGGATGAAGCACAAGCTGGAACCAAGATTGCCGGTAGAATTATCAATAACCTCATATATGCGATGACACCACCCTTATGGCAGAAAGTGAAGAAGAACTAAAGAGCCTTTTGATGAAAGTAGAAGGGGAGAGTGAAAAAGTTGGCTTAAAGCTCAACATTCAGAAAACTAAGATCATGGCATCTGGTCCCATCACTTCATGGGAAATAGATGGGGCGACTGTGGAAGCAGTGTCAGACTATTTTGGGGGGCTCCAAAATCACTGCAGATAGTGACTGCAGCCATGAAATTAAAAGATGCTTACTCCTTGGAAGGAAAGTTATGGCCAACCTAGACAGCATATTAAAAAGCAGAGACATTACTTTGCCAACAAAGTTCCATCTAGTCAAGGCTATGATGTTTCCAATAGTCATGTATGGATGTGAGAGTTGGACTATAAAGAAAGCTGAGCGCTGAAAAATGGATGCTTTTGAACTGTGGTGTTGGAGAAGACTCTTGAGAGTCCCTTGGACTGCAAGGGTATCCAACCTGTCTATCCTAAAGGATATCAGTCCTGGGTGTTCATTGGAAGCACTGATGCTGAAGCTGAAACTCCAATACTTTGGCCACCTCATGCGAAGAGTTGACTCATTGGAAAAGACCGTGATGCTGGGAAATATTGAAGGTAGGAGGATAAGGGGACAACAGAGGATAAGATGGTTGGATGGCATCACCGACTTGGTGGACACAAGGTTGAGTAAACTCCAGGAGGTGGTGATGGACAGAGAGGCCTGGTGTACTACAGTTCATGGGGTCACAAAGAGTTTGGCATGACTGAGTGACTGAACTGAACTGAACTGATGTGAACAAAGCTTTTGATCCACTGACTTTGTGGATCACAACAAACTGTGAAAAATACTTAAAGAGTTGTGAGCACCAGTCCACATGACCTGCCTCCTGAGAAATCTGTATGCAGGTCAAGAAGCAACAGTTAGAACTGGACATGGAACAACAGACTGGTTCCAAATCAGGAAAGGAGTATATCAAGGCTGCATATTTTCACCCTGCTTATTTAACTTGTATGCAAAGTACATTATGCAAAGTGCTAGACTGGATGAAGAACAACAAAGTGGAACCAATATTGCCAGGAGAAATATCAATAACCTCAGATATGCAGATGATACCACTCGTATGGCAGAAAGCAAAGAGGAACTAAAGAGACTCTTGGTGAAAGTGAAAGAGGAGAGTGAAAAAGTTGGCTTAAAGCTCAACATTCAGAAAACTATCACTTCATGGCAAATAGATGGGGAAACAATGGAAACAGTGACAGACTTTATTTCTTGGGGCTCCAAAATCACTGCAGATGGTGACTGCAGACTTGAAATTAAAAGATGCTTGCACCTTGGAAGAAAAGCTATGACCAACCCAGACAGCATATTAAAAAGCAGAGACATTACTTTGCCAACAAAGGTCCAGCTAGTCAAAACTATGATTTTTCCAGTAGTCATGTATGGATGTGAGAGTTGGACTATAAAGAAAGCTGAGCAGTGAAGATTTGATAATTTTGAACTGTGGTGTTGGAGTAAACTCTTGAGAGTCCCTTGGACTGCAAGGAGATCAAACCAGTCCATCTTCAAGGAAATCAGTCCTGAATAGTCATTGGAATGACTGATGCCGAAGCTGAAACCCCAATACTTTGACCACCTGATGCAAAGAACTGACTCATTTGAAAAGACTCTGTTACTGGGAAAAAGTGAGGTGGGAGGAGAAGGGAACAACAGAGGATGAGATGGTTGGATGGCATCAATGACTCTATGGACATGATTTTGAGCAAGCTCCAGATGGTGATGAACAGGGAAGTGTGGCATTCTGCAGTCCATGAGGTTACAGAGTTGGACACAACTGAGTGACTGAACTGAACTCCCCTGGGTCTTACTGCCATCATAGCTGTGGAAATAACCACCAGAGGAGGGGGGAAAATGTAGCTACAGAACAGGACTACAATATTTATTGACAATCTTTGCAACCTGAAATATAACTTCTCTTTTGATATATGCTTCTTCAAGTTTTGGTGGGAAGTGAAAGTTGTTGGCGATACCGGGGAGCTGAATATATGACCCCAGAATGTGCCACTTCTGCATTTGGATTGTTCTGAGCTGGAGACAGAAAGTTCCCAGCAGACTCAGGAAGAGCTCTTCATTTCTCCCTAACTGTCTAAAAGAATTTGAATAGGGGACCTGTAACACAACAGTTTCCCGGGTGGCTCAGCAGATAAGAATCCACCTGCAATGGAGTAGACATGGTTGTGATCCCTGGGCCTGGAAGATCTCCTGGACAAGGACATGGCAACCCACTCCAGTGTTCTTGCCTAGAGAATCTCAAAGAGGGAAGATTCTGGGGTCACAAAGAGTCAGACATGACTGAACTGCCTGAGACACACACACACCTGGACCAGGAAGACAGCTATTACCTCAATTAACTTTTCTTATCTCAGAAAGACTTATCTGCATGACATTGCAAATATTTGCTCTTCTCATCTTCCTGTGAATTGTCTTCCTCCCCCACTTTAAGTAAAGTCCCAGGTCCATACTCTAATTCTCCTTAGCTCAGAATGGTGTATAAACTTCAATTAGCTGACTGCTGTGGAGTCTCATATTTTATGGGACTCCCATACATACAGTCTTTGTGTTTCTCTTGCTAATTTGCCCTATGTCAATGTAATTATTAGATAAGCTAAAAAAACTTCAGGTGAAGAAGTGAACACTTTCCTACTCCCAGGGTCACTGTGGAGACTACATTGAATAAATTATTGCCTAAAATCTCTCGTTTCTTACCGATATTCACCACTTCTCATCTCCTCTTTACTTCCTGCGCTGCTGTGTTGTGATGTGCTTGCTCAGCCATGTCTAACTCCTTGAAACCCTTTGGACTGTAGCCCACCAGACTCCTCTGTCCATGGGATTATCTAGGCAAGACTACTGGTGTGGGTAGCCATTCTCTTCTTCAGGGGATCTTCCTGACCCAAGGATCGAACCCGGGTCTCTTGCATTACAGGCGAATTCTTTACCACCTGAGCCACCAGGGAAACCCATCTATGTTTTGAGTATTGAATATTCCGTTTCTTTCTACCCCACTATCTCTCTGTATTTGTTTATACAGTCAGTAGAACTTGAAGTAAAGAAGTTAGCACCTTGATTCAGGCATGTCTTGGCACACACTGCTGGTTTCCTACCTCTGACTTTTTGAAAATCTTCGGTTTCCCATTTCACTAGGATACTCTGAGAATAAAATAAAATTGTGCATGTTCAACACAGGTCAGACTCCTCCTAAGGTAAGTATGGTATAAGGATAATGCACATAGTTTGTAGTTATAATGGACAGCAATTATGCGTTGATATTGAGTTCCTTCATGAATATCTCAAATATCCCAAGTCTTATGCTTTTTATTAAAACTTCAAGATTAAGTTAGTTTTAAAAATTATAGAATTAATACTAGTAAAATAAGTATCAGACAACCAGAAAAGAAATATTTGACTCTTGCCTTTAAACAAATTATAATTTAGTGATGAATGGACTTTATACATAAACACACACATATACACATACATGACCAAATAATTAGAATAAACACAAGTGCAGGACTTTTAATAATTTTTGAAAATTACAGGAAAAGACATTGAGTAACAAATGAAAAATTAGTTGAAGAAAGAGGCTTTTAAAGAAATGACCCTCAATGCTCTTCCCATCTAGAGACTTAGACTTTATGCTCATCAAGATTCTACTCACCCAGAAAGAAACACTTAGAAGCTGACATAAAGCATACCTTCAACAGAATTGGTGCACTTTATTTCCTATCTCTTACTATTGGGAACAGGATTAAAGATTTTGGGGTAGCTATATTAGCTTCCATGGGGATTAGATGAAAGTTATCTTGCTGTTTTCGTCCATTTTATTGAATGTTCCCAAAGGGCAGTGTTGATTAGAGGTTTGTAGTATACAATTAAATTTGAAAGTAAGCTGCCTAAATCCTCCATCTTATTCCCTTCACTTAAACTAATTCAGGGGAAAAATCAGTGAGATTATTTGAAGCTAATTTTCTTGACAATTGTTCTGATATTGTATGCACCACAAAGAATCCAACTTGGTAGTGTTTAATTATTAACCTTTTATTTGAGTGTGAGTATTGAATATGAGGACTCATTTCTTGAGTAGTGCTAGTCAGGTCAAAACAGAAATGTCAATTTAAGTCCCCAATTTGTTCCAAGCTCTTTAATAGATTACAGAGAGCAAAAAAACAAAAAACAAAAAACAAAAACAAAAATGTCTTGACTGATTTGAAGGTATGAGTATACCACACATCTTTAAATATAATCATTTCCATTGTCAGTGAAGAATGAATGATGATAGAAATTTTGGACAATCTCCAAGATGTAGAAATATGTGAACCAAAAAGCAAATTCTTTTATAATACTGTATTAACTTTTAGTTTCAGACAGTAGAGCAGCAAATAAAACTAGCAGAGTTCAACTTTAGCATCCAAATTATGAAATAAGTGTCTGAAATGTGTGACTCATGTATATAAAATTGATTGAAGTTCAGATTAAAGAATTATTACAATTTCCAGTTTGAAGGGATCTTGAAAATCCTAGCTAGTTCTAGTATAAGTACAAAATTGTAGAAATAAACAAGTTTTGGAGCCAATTTTCCGAGGTTAAAACCCTTGCTCAAACTCATATTTTGACCTTAAATAAACTCATTTTTTTCACCTTTTCATTTCTAAAATGGAGTCTTTTCCTCAAAAATGTGTTTATTGGTTAATTTAAAACATACAAAAAGTAAATGGTAGTGACTCACATATACTAAATATTCAATACAAGTCAAATGTCATGAAAGTTATAAGGATTGTTTCCTTTATTACCTGGTATAGAAAAAAAAACTTTTCTTCTGGAAAAAACAGATTGTCAATATTTTAGGCTTTGTCAGCCATGTGATTTCTCTCCTAACTGCTCAGATCTGCCATTCACAGTGAAAGTGACCACAGAGATTATGTAAATGAAGGATAACTTTTATTAAAAACTTTATTTATGAATACTGAAATTGACATTTTACATATTTCATGTTATTTCAAAACAGTGTTCTTCAAATTATATGTTTCAGTCACTTTAAAATGGAGAAAAGAAAATCATCTCCAGATTGTTGGTTGCACAAAAGTAGAGAGAAGGCTACATTTGGCCCATGGACTCTAGTTCTCTGATTCTTGTATTATGTCAGGCAAAACTCATGTAACTTGGCTTGTTGGCCTTGTGCATATAATGGGGATTGCAGGGTCTTCTTACCTGATGCAAAGATGTAATATCATGCTAATGGAGTAATATTGTAATATTTGTCAATACTAAACAATTGATGACATTTATTTGACGCAGTTGTAAAATTGCAGAATATAGCCATAAAGTTTTACATTAAACTCTATCTTTATTTTTTATCATTATAAGCAATTATCACACCTGTAATTAGCAGAACAGTGTTTTTCTTACTGGACTAATATAAGCTTCAAAAGGCAGGAAGTCTGCCTAGTCTATCTACCCTGATCTCAGTATTTACTGGTATATAGCAGGTTGTCAACAATATTAATTGAATAAATTAATGAAACAATAGAAATAAAATTAAGCATATCCCATTATTTAATCCTATCTTTTGTACTTTCTAAGGGTTTAAACTTAACTGGATTGAAATAAGTGAGAATTTGAATTACAAGATGGTAGACTATTGTTGAAACAATCATTATTTTTCCTTTCTAGATCATATATTATGCCTCCGTTGGCTGTGACCTTGAGTATGTGACTCTACTATAGCTTGCTTAGAAGCCCACTAACCAGTTTCACTTTCCTTTTAGCCATCCTCAACCATTTCTAATTATTATGATTATTTTAATTTTTGATCAAGCCTACTGTTAAATAACAGCAAATACTCTCAAGTACTGACTTTTTAAAATCTATTTTAAAAATGAAAATGATCATATAAATGCATCTGTGAAATCTGACAGGTTATATGTTAAACAAATTTAGTAGGGAATATACAGCTTTTAAGGGGTATTTTAAGAAGAAAATTAATAGGCTCTATTGTTATCATTGAAATATCCTTCTTCTTTTCCCTCTTCCTTCTATTTTACAATTCTCTGACTTGTTTGTTCTGCATTTTTGAGCACCTCTTTTCTGAAGATTAATGATTAATTCTATGTATTGTCTACTTCTCACATTTTTCAGTTTCTCTTTTTTTTTTTGATTGTAGAATGAAGTCTTTAATAACTGTCTGCTTTACTCCTGTTTTTTTTTTTTTTTTTAATTTTTTTATTAGTTGGAGGCTAATTACTTCACAACATTAACACCTACCTGTCTAAGATCCTGTGGGAGTGCATGAGTGTATTCTAAGTGGCTTCAGTCCTGTCCAACTCTTTGCAACCCTAGGGACTGTAGCCCGCCAGGTTCCTCTGTCCATGGGATTCCAGGCAAAAATACTGGAGTAAGTTGCCATGACCTCCTCCAGGGAATCTTCCCGACCCAGAGACTGAACCTGTGTCTCTTATGTCTTCTGTATTGGCAGGCAGATTCTTTACCACTGTAGCCACCTGGGAAGCCCACTGTGAGAAGACTCCCTCTTAGTAAACCATCCGTGTTGCTGAAGCCTCAGGTAACAACCAGAGCAACGATCAGCTCCAAAATATGTAAATTAAGATTCCACACTTTTTCTTAAATGAGTCTGAGAGAGAGAAGTTTCATTTGTAGTCCACAGAATCATCTGACATTTCCCCATAGATTCACAGCAGGAAGGTGATTTGGAGCTTCCACCAATGTATTCCCCAGAGCTCCTTGCAGAAACAGTAAAGAGCTTTGAGGGTGTGAGATCACTTCCCACATCTTTTTAACATCTCTACTTTTCCCACTGGGTTCATCATTCTTATCTAAGTAGGAAGGAAGATTCTCATTTTCCATGCTTTTACTCTACCACAGTGTCCTCAAGGGTGTAATATGTGGGAATACGGGCCCCAGAGTGCCTTTAAATTTTCTAGCAAGTGCAGTCAGCACACCCTCTGGAAGGCATACCATATTTTGCTACATCAGAGGTTGGGCATTTGGCATCTTGCCATTTGCTTAATATGCTAAGCGGTACAATGTCATTCATTTTATGTCATTTGTTATTCTTGGGTAACATATTTAGAATGTTTTGCCTTCAGTTGAAAGCCAATGCTATACTTAAATACTGGATTCTGTACATCTAAACTTGGACTAAATTACTATTCAATCAAAATACCAATTTCTAGACTTGCAGTTTAATGTCAATGTTATATCCACAGATATTGTATCACTATAAAAGCACTCATGAATACATTTAAATCAGTGTCATAGGTCAAGGGCTGTCCTAGGATAAAGTTATAACTGTACAATAATACAGTAAAAGAATAAAACCGGTGACCAATAAAGTCATGATGTTTATAAGGAGCATGGAAGATGTGATTTGCACTTTATTTTGCATAGTTAATAGGGAGAAATGATTTTTTTTTGTTTTAAAGAGTTCACATTCAATGAAACCCTTTAAACAATATACACTTTAATTTTATAATTAGTCTATATGAATAATTTCAAATACATGATTTAATTAATTATTTGAAATTATACTAATGCTTCAACTAAATGGTGTGGTTAAAATTAACTCAATGTCTTTGTCCCAAACTCATACCTAGAAAGAGTATATTTTCAGTAGCACAGATTTATTTGAATATTCTGTCATTCAAGGCCAGTTGCTGGCCTTCGTAATCTTTATACATAGGGTCATTCTCCAGCGTGCCTTTATGTTCTTATGTTTTCTCTTGTTTGGCATTCTTTATTAGTTGTAATTGCTATCTGTCTTTTTTTTTTAAGTTTTTATTTATTTATTTTAAAAATTTATTTAATTTGAGGCTAAATACTTTACAATATTGTATTGGTTTTGCCATCCATTGACTTGAGTCATGTGCACGCATGGCAGATTCATGTTAGTGTATGGCTCTCTGTCTTTATCTCATTTTTTCTCCCTGAAACACATGCACACACACTTCACTGCGCTGTCACCTCTTTGTCATTTTTTTTCTAGTTTGCATATTTTACCATTTATCTGACAACAAAGATCCATTGTTGAAAAGCAATAGTAAGATGAAAGAAAAGTAATGTTTATTATCACACCCTAATTTGATTTCCTTGATGGCTTTGATGCCAAAAGTGCCTATGATTATCAGTAGAACTAATAATTATTTCACCATAATTATAGCTGTGTATAAGGAAAGCTGAGGTGACTGACAGAATAAGATTAAACTAGTGTAAAACCATAAGTGAAGTGATTTTATAACATGAGGAAGTAAAAAGGCAGAATCTGTGTTTTATATTCTCAAAACAAGTGGCCAAAAGAAAAGGAAGAAAAAGGTCATTATGTTCCTTCTTATTCAGACTTGAAAAAATAGATGTAAATATGTTGTGAAATGAAGTTACTGACTCATTATAATTATTATAGTGGATAACTAATTTTCAATTATATCCTCAAAATATCCACTCTTTGAAAAACTCATTAAATTCCTTTCACTGTTAAAATACTCAATTGTTATAAATTGCCTTATATTTTGTTACTTCGGTGAAGAAAATTTGAAGTTTCTTTACCTTCCGTGCTGAAACCAACCTAAAACAACATACACAGATTCCCATTCAAGTACCTATTCTGTGTTTATCTCATCTGTAGAAATGTGTAACTATTAATATATTATATGCAGAGTTTTGGTGGTTTACATAAATATCTGCTTGCAGGTTGGAGAAATTAATTTGAACAAAATAAAGCTGTCAGTTTCCAAAGATAAGTCAGAAATCTTTCACAGGGTCGTCAGTGTCCATCCAGGAACACGGGAAGACTGGAATAGGGAACTGAAAGACTGATAGGGAAACAGGATGTGCTAACCTCCCTCTTTGTTTCTGCTTCTCTTGTCCAGTGCTCATTCTCTCTTTCTGTATATTGTTTCCCTCTGTTTTGCTGCTCGGTGGAACTGGTTCTTCCCCCCCTCCCCAGCTTTCTGTCTCCCCTTGTCTCTCATAGACTCTCTCCTCCACCCCATTTTTTTCCAAATACCTGGCTATCAAATTATGATTGTTCCAACTTACAATGGGCCAATGTCTATAGCCCAGTCCATTTTGAAGGAGGAAGTGAGCTGGAACTTTGTTCAGAATGGTTGGGTTAAGGATAGGGGTAGGCTATTGCCATTAATGAAGTTCAATTTATTCCAGTTCAGTCGCTCAGTTGTGTCTGACTCTTTGTGACCCTATGGACTGCGGCACGCCAGGCTTCTCTGTTCATCACCAACTCCTGGAGTTTATTCAAACTCATGTCCATTGAGTCGGTGACACCATCAAACCATCTCATCTCCTCCTGCCTTCAATCTTTCCCAGCATCAGAATCTTCCAGAGTCAGTTCTTCACATCAGGTGGCCAAAGTATTAAGTTTCAGCTTCACCATCAGTCCTTCCAATGAATATTCAGGGCTGATTTCCTTTAGGGTGAACTGGCATAGGCAATAAATCAGAAGTAGATGTTTTTCCTGGAACTCTTTTGCTTTTTATATGATTCAACAGATGTTGGCAATTTGATCTCTGGTTCCCCTGCCTTTTCTAAATCCAACTTGAACATCTGGAAGTTCACGGCTCAGGTACTGTTATAGTCTGACTTGGAGAATTTTGAGCATTACTTTACTAGCGTGTGAGACAAGTGCATTTGTGCTATAGTTTGAGCATTCTTTCACATTGCCTTTCTTTGGGATTGGAATGAAAACAGACATTTTCAATCCTGTGGCCACTGCTGAATTTTCCAAATTTGCTCACGTATTGAGTGCAACACTTCCACAGCATCATCTTTTAGGATTTGAAATAGCTCAACTGGAATTCCATCACCTCCACTAGCTTTGTTCATAGTGATGCCTCTTAAGGCAAAATTCCAGGATGCTGGAAACAGATAATTTTAAAAAGGTGCTGAAACCCACAGGAACTGGAGACTGACTCATTTCTCTTTTCTTCATTTCTGGTGATAACGCTTTAATTTAAAGTGTCAGAATTTGAGTACTTGTTATAATGATTTTACCAGCATGTTAGTCATACCTTACAAATTATCTTTTTTAAAACACAGAAATACAAAAAAATTTAAATGAGTTGGTAGTAAGATTTAAGTGCCAAACATGTTCTACTTCTTGGCTCTAATAGTGTAGTTTGTCTCCTATTAAATAATTTTAACATTATTTACATGATTCAGCTAAAGGAGGAATATAGACATCAATATTAGCATACTTGAATTTATTTTCTAATTTTATTTGAAATAGTATAAACATTTTCATGTATGAAGCAATTTCATACATTCATATCTGAAGCAAAATGATTTTTAAATGATACAGATCAGGTTGTTGAACTCGGCTACTCTGACGATAAACAAAATCTGAATCAATGTAAGGCTGCAATATATGTGTCTTCAAATTTTGGCGCCAGAGGCAAGTGTGATTCCAGGTGACAAAGCAGATTGTAAGTATTAGCTGAGCTCCTCAGAACTCTAATTAACTCATCAGATTGTTCAGTTGTTACTTCCTATTATATTATGCAGTAGTAAGACACAATAGGTGATGCATGTAGAGATGATTACAGCATGCCTCTGGTGAAATTGTAAGGCAGAAGTCAGAAGAAAAGATTCTTATTTCTTATCAGAATTGCAGTAATGACTCCAGAATTCACTGTCTAGAGTATCTTCTTGCTATCATTATACAAATAACAAAAATATGTCAATGAATTTATTCTGGTGTAATGCGTGACATGCCTGACAACAAATTATAAAGTTTGAATTGTTTATCTTGAGTTGTAATCTCAGTTCCTTTTTAATAAAATCTCTCCCTATGCCTATTATTGTGAAAGAGCACATGCTGTATAAAAAATTTTTCAGAGATCAAGTTTTGTTATTGCCTTGGTCATCAAAAGTACTTTTTTCTTTCTTTTACTTTGTAAAATCTGAGGCTATAAGAAAAAAAAAAAAAAGGGTACCTGGCATTATTATTGAATATAACCCCCAAATGACCAGATAAATTCTTAGATAAACAGAAGAAATCCAAAATGAAATAAAGTTTAAAAGAGTCATCTTCAATTTTATTGCCAGCTGAATAGAAAATAGGAGGAAAAGAAAAAGGAAAGGTATATGAGATATAATACTATTCAAATAAAATTTCTATAAGGACATAGAGGAAAGAATATAATGATCCGACCTGAATCCTATCCAGAAAACTGGGTTTAGCTTCACTAATCCCACAGAAAATTATCATTATATTTTTGAAGTCATGAAATCTGCCTCTTGTGAAGGAAAGATATTAACATTAGCACATTTCCTCTATAGCTTTAATTGTACATTTAATCTGCCTTCCTGACTTTACTTAATGATTCTAAATAACTTCATTTCAGTTAAGAAAATAGAAAGTAAAGTAACTCTTCTATAATAAATAAACTATTTCTAACATCTGGAGGGTTTGGAATGCTTTCACAAATTCTATAGTAAAAATAGACATACTTCAGCTCATAGCATCACAATAACATAAGAATTATTACCTGTCCATACAGGAAATGCAAAATTTTTATTATAATCACATTTCAGATGTAAAAATATAGTTTTATCCTGTATTTTTTGTTGAAATAGCACTTAATTAGGATAATATTCTCATTAATCATTCAGTTCAGTGCAGTTCAGTCACTGTCATTGTACAACTCTTTGTGACCCCATTAACTGCAGCACACCAGGCCTCCCTGTCCATCACCAACTTCTGGAGTTTACCAAACCCATGTCCATTGAGTCAGTGATGCCATCCAACCATCGCATTCTCTATCGTCCCCTTCTCCTCTTGCCCTCAATCTTTCCCAGCATCAGGGTCTTTCAAATGAGACAGCTCTTCACATCAGGTGGCAAAAGTATTGGAGGTTCAGCTTCAACATCAGTTATTCCATTGAACACCCAGGACCGATCTCCTTTAGGATGGACTGGCTGGATCTCCTTGCAGTCCAAAGGACTCTCAAGAGTCTTCTCCAACACCACAGTTCAAAAGCATCAATTCTTCAGAGCTCAGCTTTCTTTATAGTCTTTTTAATATGCTGTCTGGGTTGGTCATAACTTTCCTTCCAAGGAGTAAGTGTCTTTTAATTTCATGGCTGCAATCACCATCTGCAGTGATTTTGGAGCCTGCCCCCCCCCCCAAAAAAAAAAGTCAGCCACTGTTTCCACTGTTTCCCCATCTATTTGCCATGAAGTGATGGGACCAGATGCCATGATCTTAGTTTTCTGAATGTTGAGCTTTAAGCCAACTTTTTCACTCTCCTCTTTCACTTTCATCAAGAGGCTCTTTAGTTCTTATTCACTTTCTGCCATAAGGGTGGTGTCATCTGCATATCTGAAGTTATTGATATTTCTCCCAGCAATCTTGATTCCAGCTTGTGCTTCCTCCAGCCCAGTGTTTCTCATGATGTACTCTGCATATAAGTTAAATAAGCAGAGTGACAATACACAGCCTTGACATACTCCTTTTCCTATTTGGAACCAGTCTGCTGTTCCATGTCCAGTTCCAACTGTTGCTTCCTGACCTGCATACAGGTTTCTCAAGAGACAGGTCAGGTGACCTGGGATTCCCATCTCTTTTGGAATTTTCCACAATGTATTGTGATCCACACAGTCAAAGGCTTTGGCATAGTCAATAAAGCAGAAATAGATGTTTTTCTGGAACTCTCTTGCTTTTTCAATGATCCAGTGGATGTTGGCAACTTGATCTCTGGTTCCTCTGCCTTTTCAAAAACCAGCTTGAAAATCTGGAAGTTCACGGTTCACATATTGCTGAAGCCTGGCTTGGAAAATTTGAGCATTACTTTACTAGCGTGTGAGATGAGTGCAATTGTGTGGTAGTTTGATCATTCTTTGGCATTGCCTTTCTTTGGGGTTGGAATGAAAGCTGACCTTTTCCAGTCCTTTGGCCACTGCAGAGTTTTTCAAATTTGCTGGCATTTTGAGTGCAGCACTTTCACAGCATCATCTTTCAGGATTTGAAATAGCTCAACTGGAATTCGATCACCTCCACTAGTTTTGTTCGTAGTGATGCTTCCTAAGGCCCACTTGTCCTCACATTCTAGGATGTCTGGGTCTAGGTTAGTGTGAGTGATCACACCATCATTATTATATGGGTAGTGAAGATCTTTTTTGTACAGTTTTTCTGTGTATTCTTGACACTTCTTCTTAATATCTTCTGCTTCTCTTAGGTTCATATCATTTCTGTCTTTTATTGTGTCCATCTTTGCATGAAATATTTCCTTGGTATCTCTAATTTTCTTGAAGAGATCTCTAGTCTTTCCCATTTTATTGTTTTCCTCTATTTCTTTGCATTGATCACTGAGGAAGGCTTTCTTATATCTCCTTGCTATTCTTTAGAACTCTGCATTCAAATGGGTATATTTTATACATATTGAATATATATATGCAAATAAGTATATTTATATCAAATATATATTAATTTATATATAAATCATTATAATGATATAAATATTTGAGGTTATAGGACATTCTTTTGAATGATTAAAACATGATTTTATTGATAAAAACCAGGCAAAACACTGTAAAAATTTGGAGTTATCCTATATTTAGACAAAATAATAGATATTGACGAAGGTGATTGGAATTATCATATTCATGAACCACATTGCTTATGTTCTTAGAACTCTGATTTTTGTATCATTATCTTTTTTCCCCCTCATCACCAAAAATGGTTTTTACAACATTCTTGCTTCTGGCTCCAAATTTATTCCAAATGTCCAAATTTAAAAAAATAAAATAAAAATAAAAACATAAAAAGGTGCCTATCAGTGAATCTATCACTAGTCTGTCTTAAGAGTCTCTTTAAGATAATAAATAATATTGACAGAAAAGATTATGAAGTGAATTTAAAAGCAGATTAGTATTTCCAGCACCTTGGAGATACAGGTCAGTCAGTCAGTTCAGTCGCTCAGTCGTGTCCGACTCTTTGTGACCCCTTGAATCGCAGCACGCCAGGCCTCCCTGTCCATCACAAACTCCCGGAGTTTACTCAAACTCATGTCCATCGAGTTGGTGATGCCATCCAGCCATCTCATCCTCTGTCATCGCCTTCTCCTCCTGCCCCCAATCCCTCCCAGCATCAGGGTTTTTTCCAATGAGTCAACCCTTCGCATGAGCTGGCCAAAGTATTGGAGTTTCAGCTTCAGCATCAGTCCTTCCAATGAACACCCAGGACCGATCTCCTTTAGGATGAATGGGTTGGATCTCCTTGCAGGCCAAGGGACTCTCAAGAGTCTTCTCCAATACCACAGTTCAAAAGCATCAATTTTTCATTGCTCAGCCTTCATCACAGTCCAACTCTCACATCCATACATGACCACTGGAAAAACTATAGCCTTGACTAGACAGACCTTTGATCTGGGCATAATTAAAAGGCTGGTGATTTTTTTAAATTAATTTGCAATATTATAATAGTTTCAGGTGTGCATATAATGATTCAATATCTTTATACATTACAGTCCATGTAAAGTTACTACAAAGCAATGGCTATATTTCCCTGGGCTATATAATGTATCATTGTATGTATGTAAATACACCCTATTTATTTTATATATAGTAGTCTGTATCTTTAAATCCCATACCCCTATCTTACCCCTCTGCCTGCTGATAACTATGGTTTCCTTTGCTGTGCAAAATCTTTTAAGTTTAATTAGGTCCTGCTTGCCTGCTTTTGCTTTTATTTATTTTGTTTAAGGGATAGATCAAAAAAAAAGTATTGCTATAATTTATGCCAGAATTCTGCTTATGCTTTCTTCTAGAGTTTTGTTTTGTTTTGTTTTTTTCTTTTCAGATCTTATATTTAGGTATTTAATACATTTTGATTTTATTTTTGTAGACTGTGTGAGAAAATATTCTAATCTTATTGTTTTACATGTAGCTGTCCAGTTTTCCCAGCACCACTTACTGAAGAGACAGTCTTTTCTCCATTGATTTTTCTTGGCTTCTTTGTCATAGCTTAATTGAACTTACGTGTGTGGGTTTGTTACTAAGCTCTCTATTCTGTTCCATGATGTATGTGTCAGATTTTTTGCCAAAAAATTCTGTTTTGATAACTGCAGCTTTGCAGTATAGAATGAAATCAGACAGCATGATACCTCAAGTTTTATTCTTCATGCTCAAGATATTTTGGATATTCAGGGTCTTTTGCAGTTTGTACATTTTCAATCAGTTCAGTTCAGTTGCTCAGTCATGTCTGACTCTTTGCGACCCCATGTACTGCAGCTTGCCAGGTCTCTCCGTCCATCGCCAACTCCTGGAGTTTACTGAGACTCATGTCCATTGAGTTGGTGATGCCATCCAACCACCTCATCCTCTGTCATTCCCTTCTCCTCCTGCCTTCAATCTTTCCCAGCATTAGGATCTTTTCAAATAAGCCAGTTCTTCACATCAGGTGGCCAAAGTATTGGAGTTTCAACTTTATTATGAGTCCTTCCAATGTATATTCAGGACTGAAGTCCTTTAGAATGGACTGGTTGATCTCCTTAGAGTCCAAGGGACCCTCAATAGTATTCTTCAACACCACAGTTCTAAAGCATCAATTATTCGGTGTTGAGCTTTCTTCATAGCCTAACTCTCACATCCATACATGACTACTGGAAAAACCATAGCTTTGACTAGATGGACCTTTGTTGGCAAAGTAATGTCTCTGCTTTTTAATATGCTATTTAGGTTGGTCGTAACTTTTCTTCCAAGGAGTAAGCATCTTTTAATTTCATGGCTGCAGTCACCATCTGCAGTGATTTTGGAGCCCCCCGAAATAAAGTCTGTCACTCTTTCCACTGTTTCCCCATCTATCTGCCATGAAGTGATGGTACCAGATGCCATGATCTTAGTTTTCTGAATGTTGAGCTTTAAGTTAACTTTTTCACTCTCCTCTTTCACTTTCATCAAGAGGCTCTTTAGTTCTTCTTCACTTTCTGCCATAAGGGTGGTGTCATCTGCATATCTGAGGTTATTGATATTTCTTCCAGCAATCTTGATTCCAGCTGTGCTTCCTCCAGCCCAGTATTTCTCATGATGTATTCTGCATATAAGTTAAATAAGCAGAGTGACAATACACAGCCTTGATGTACTCCTTTTCCTATTTGGAACCAGTCTGTTGTTGCATGTCCAGTTCTAACCATTGCATCCTGACCTGCATACAGGTTTCTCAAGAGACAGGTCAGGTGGTCTGGTATTCCCATCTCTTTTAAGTATTTTGCAGAGTTTTTTGTGGTCCACACAGTCAAAGGCTTTGGCGTGGTCAATAAAGCAGAAGTAGATATCTTTCTGGAACTCTTTTGCTTTTTCAATGATCCAACAGATGTTGGCAATTTGATCTCTGGTTCCTCTGCCTTTTCTAAATCCAGCTAGAGTATCTGGAAGTTCATGGTTCACGTACTATTGAAGACCAGCCTGGAGAATTTTGAGCCTTACTTTGCTTGCGTGTGAGTTGAGTGCAATTGTGTGGTAGTTTGAGCATTCTTTGGTATTGACTCTCTTTGTGATTGGATTGAAAACTGAACTTTTCCAGTCCTGTGTCACTGCTGAGTTTTCCAAATTTGTGGCATATTGAATGTAGCACTTTCACAGCATCATCTTTTAGGACTTCAAATAGCTCAAATGGAATTCCATATAAATTTTAGGATTAATTCATTTTAGTTTTGAGAAAAATGTTATGGTTCTTTTGATAGGGGTTGCATTTCATCTGAGGTACAGTTTGTGTAGCATGAAAATTTTAACACTATTAATTCTTCCAATTGAAGAACAGAGCATACATTTCCATTTCTTTTTGTGGTTCAGTTGTTCAATCGTGTCTGACTCTTTGCAATCCCATGGACTGCAGCATGCCAGGCTTCCCTGTCCATCATTCTCTTCTGGAGGTAGCTCAAATTCATGTCCGTAGAATCAGTGATGCCATCCAACAATCTCATCCTCTTTCACCCCCTTCTCTTCCTGCCTTCAATCTTTCCATCATCAGGGTCTTTTCTAAAGAGTCGGCTCTTCTCATCAGATGGCCAAAGTATTGTAGCGTCAACTTTTAGCATCAGTCTTTCCAGTGAATAATCAGGGTTGATTTCCTTTAGGATTGACTGATTTGATCTTGTTGCAGTCCAAGGGACTCTCAAGTGTCATCTCCAACAAAACAGTTCAAGAGCATCAATTCTTCAGTGCTCAGCCTTCCTTATGGTCTACCTCTCACATCCATACATGACTACTGGAAAAACTACAGCTTTGACTACATGGACAATTGCAGGCAAAGTATACCTCTGCTTTTTGTTATACTGTCTAGGTTTGTCATAGCTTTTCTTCCAAGGAGCAAGTGTTTTTTAATTTCATGGTCACAGTCACCATCTGCAGTGGTTTTGGAGCCCAAGAAAATAAAGTCTGTCACTGTTTCCATTTTTTCCCCATCTATTTACCATAAAGTGATGGGAGCAGATGTGATGATCTTAGTTTTTTGAATGTTGAGTTTTAAGCCAAGGGCTGGCGATTTTGAATGATGTTACTGAGATCCATAGTGACTCTCAACAGGAAAATAAGCAAAAATTCAAGTGAAGTTTGTAATAGAATATGGGAAAATTTTCCTGTAGAATCAGTTGATTCTAAATTGAGCAGGGGCAACTATGCATGTCTTAGAAAGAGACTATGTATTACAGAACACTTTGATCCTCTGGGGAATCAGAAACCAAACAACTTGTCTGGTCATAGGACAAGTATCAGACTCCCATATTGGTGCTCATGGAAGCCTGAGGTTATTCTTCATTTGAGCTATATGCTTTGGAGCTATACCACTGAGACTTAGACAAAAATGTTCTCTGTCATTTCAGGTGAAAGAAAAAAATCCTTAGGTATTAGTATGAGGCAGTGCTTTACTATGACAACTTGGAAAAAGCAGGTTCAGTACCAAGTGTAGACAACAGTAAACTTGGTTGCTTAATAAGAATGTCCAAAACTACCAATTTTCCTATTTTATTTATTTAATGGACATATATAAGTGACTTACTATCATCAGGAATTACAAGGAATAAAGTGATTAATTAGCAGATGGCATTCATTTGAATGGCTTTGCCATTTGACGAGTGGCAAAGCCAGGAAATTCAATACAATCCAAGTTTAGAATAAGTCTGTAATTTATCATTGTGCTAAGCTCTAATGAACAGATAAAGATATTCAGCAAATAACTTTTTCTAGTTTTTACTTATGGATAAATCGAAAGTTCAAAAAACATGCCCTATTTATCTCTCTCAGTTAAAATGATGCATGTAGGTGTACTTCATAAAACACATATTATTGTTCATAATAACAATTGATCATAATGGGGAAGATTTATTAATACCACAGTGTACAAGGTATACTGAAAAACATTGCACGCTGAGTATTTTGTCTACTAAAGCAACCTATAAGCTTGAAAGGATCTGTTATCACCCTGTTAACATGTAAGGATATTTTGCTATAATTGCAATTAATATTTAAAATACTTACTTGGACTTAAAGAGAAAGTACTCTAAAACAGAGATTTTCAAGAATGGTGTTATAATATATTTGTGTGTCACCATTAGTTTTTCAGTATGGTAATTAAGTTGTTACTATAAATTATTAAATTTCTGAATTTCTTGAGGAATTTGCTGTCAACAGTGCAAACTAGAAATTAGTTTATTCCTATAGCAACCTCGAACATTTTAATTTGCAGTCAGATATGCTTTTTTAGGGGACTTCCCCGGTCACAGCTGGTAAATAATCTGCCTGCAATGCAGGAGACCTTGTTTGGATTCCTGGGTGGGGAAGTTTCCCTGAAGAAGGGATAGGCTACCCATCCCAGTATTTGGGGGCTTCTCTGGTGGCTCAGAAAGTAAAGAATCTACCTGCAATGCAGGAGACCTGGGTTCGATCCCTGAGTTCAGAAGATCCTGTGGAAGAGGGCCTGGTAACCCACTCCAGTGTTTTTGTCTTGAGAATCCCCATGGACAGAGGAGCCTGATGGGCTAGAGTCCATGGGATTGCAGAGAGTAAGAAGCGACCAAGCGCAGCACAGCACATGCTTTTTTGAATGGAAGAAAAATAATGGAAGATTAGCTAAATGCTGGAAATTACATACTCTAATACATCTTAACAGAGGAATTACTCTGTAGAATCAATGAACAAAAACAGCATGAAACTATATAGATGTCTTCTCTGTCTCCTTCTAGATGCTGAGACCTATAGTCAATTGTATTGTCACTTCAGCCCTGTTTCTCTGGTATTTATATGCCTAAAAATTATCTGTTACCTTAATCAATTCTTAATAATCCTCAATATATTTAATTAGATTAAATTTCAGGCAGTTTTTAATCAAACACAAACTATATTAATAGTCAAAATCCTAATATATCCCAGTATGTTTTTATTTAAATGTTTATAATTATTAAGTATAGATATCATAATATAATTTATATTTTATATGTTTCTAGGTATAATTTTCAATCAACATCTTAGGGATCACCTTTTTTATGTGCCATGATAAGTTCTGAAAATGTACTCATGTATTCATATTCTAATTGGGAAGACAGGTTTATATTTCACAGTGTAATAAGGACAAGAATAGAAGGACTATTACTATTGAGTTAAGTCCAGCAAAGGGATGATTAACTCTGTTTGGAGAGATCATAGCATGCTTCCCTAAGGCAATGATATTGGGATGAAATTCAGTGACTGAATACTAATTTCACATATAGTTAAAACTATAATAATAGTAATAGAAAAAAGAATTTATGGTTTGCTGTATTTTTAGAATAAAATTATATTTCAGTGTTTTCTACTATCCTTCTCAAAGACCACTAAATCTTGGAATGATCTTATAAAAGTTAAGAATTTCACTCACCCTTCAAACTGCATGAGCATTCATGAATTTAAAATTATACACTCAGGTTGAAGGGGTTTATGGACTGGCTTATGATACCTTCACAGGATACTCTTTTCAGTTCTTAAGTTCTTGACATTTAAAGAAGGGTCAAGAAAGATTATGGCAGGAGAATAAATGAGATAGAAAACAGTAGGGCTTTCTTAATTTTCATATATCTTGATCCCTCCTTCTCTGTTAAAGAACCAAAACCAAAACACGTACTCTGGTTATTCTATTGTCTACCACAATTCAGCTTCCTTGAAAGTTTATTTCCCAGAATTCAAGTCAATTCATGCTGCTAAGCTGCACAAAGACCTATACTAGCTCCTTAGTGCCCTCAGGTTTAAGTCTGAACTTAAGAATATGGTGAACTGTTAACAACCTGATTCTGAGCATCATTTTCTTCTCTTCCCACAAATTCTATATTATAGTCACATTAAATTTAAAATTCTTTCCTCTATGTGTCAGATCTTCTCCAAATTCCATGACTTTGTGGGCATGCATGATGATCACTCAATCACTCTGCCTATAATGCTCTGACTAGTTTTCAATCTAATGACTTTACAGTATTTTAAGCACAGATCTCAAAGATTGCATTTTATGACTTTTTGGATTCTCCATCAGTTGCTGCAGTTCTGTTCTGTATCCCCCCCCCCCTTTTTTTCTTTAAATTTCAGTTTTGGAAAATTTTTAGCCTGATCTTTTTGTAGTTCCATCAGTGTGTGCTCAGTTTGTGTCCGACTCTTTATGACCTCCATGAACTGTAGCCAGCTGGGTTCCTCTCTCCATGGAATTTTCCAGGCAAGAATATTGGACTAGATTGCCTTTCCCGACAAGGAAAGGAACCTCCAAGGAACCTTCCCGACCCAGGGATCGAACCCTTGTTTCTTGTCTCTTCTGCGTTGGCAGTGGATTCTCTACCACTGTGCCACTTGGGAAGCCTGAAGTACCCTTTATTCTTCTTACTATGGTTTTGATTTCTAGCATTTCTTTTTTTTTTTTTTTTCTTTCTTAGAATTTCCATCCTTCTTTCTGCTTAAAATACCCATCCCTTTGCATGTCATTTACTTTTTCCATTAGAGAACTTCAAGTGTAATCATAGTTATTTTACATTCCCTGTCTGGGAATCTCAGCACCTGGTTCTTTTTTGCTCTGGCAAATCCCTTTCCACCACAGAGTAGGCTTTAGCTATGGAGAAGGCTCTGGGCATATTTTCCAAATGGTCATTTTCCTGCCTCCTAGGATCACAAGGATATTTTCCTTGAATCCCAACTTGGTGGAACTCTAAGACTATGGGAGCTTATATCCCTTATGTTAGTTCACACAATCTTCAGCAATTTTTCAAAATTACTATTGAAGTGTTCCTACCATTCTGACATCCATTGACTTCTGTTCTTAGTAAATAAATCATGGATGCTGTTTCTCTCTCTAAGCAACAGACCCTCCACATTTGAGAACAGTAGATTTGCTGTGACAGACTAAGAAAAATCATTCATTTTCATTTTGTCCAGTTTTTTTTTTTTTTCTTATTGTAAGTTTGAGACTGATGACCTTCAATCTCTTTATACCCTGGAGCTGAAATTAGAAATCCACTGTTGCCTTTTAATTTTCCTTAGTTTCCTTGTAAAGGTCATTATCCACCATGGTCTACCATATTATTCACACTAACAAATTCCCCCTTAACATTGTCCAGTTATTGATATAAGATATGTCTTTTTTTGTAAAGTGGACATAAATACCACTCAAATGAGAAAAAGCAGAGGAAACCTATTCTGAACTTGCAGGGAGTAAGCCCTCATCACTTCCATTTGGCAGAAACTTGAAGGCAGAGGAATGTAGACTGTTCGTGGTGAACAATGGGAAGGCTCTACATGGACTCTGGTTGGGGTTGTTGGCTGGGGATGCTGAGGTCAGGCTTATCAGTGAGGCAGCCTATGTGATTGGTTTGAGAAGCATATCTGGCTTTCTCTGATTGGTCCTGGAATAAAAGTGAGGGCAAAAATTAAAGAAGCAAGCAATTACTGAACAATTGACCCCAAATGGGGTCAATTGTTCTAGAAGTTTGATTGGGCTTACAACTCATTGATGCAGAGGGTTGTAGGCTAGAGTTCCATTTTTACATACGTTCTGGTCATTGTCCTTTGGTGTATTTGGTCTCTCTGTGAACATTATCCATCTCTCGTAATCCATAGCTGGAACAAAGTTTATGCATGCCCAACACAAATTAGTTGAAGGAATGAATTTGTTTATTTTAACACTAAATTGTATTGTCACAGTAACTTTGCAAGTTTATCAAGGTTAATACTAACATATCAACTTCTTTTAGATTAAGAAGCTGGGACATAGAAAATAATATTAAGTTATATGGGTTACACATGTTAAAAAGAACCCAAATCAATTTCTTTTCTGTTTCATACTGAATATGGCTGTTTTTTCATATGTTATCTTTCATTTTTATCCCTGATATGTTAACTTTACAATTACTGCATACCCACTATGTGCCAGTCCCAGCATCACATCTGTTAACTTTCATTATTTAAATTAGTCTCATAAAATCTTAATGATGTTTCCATTTAAAAACTACTTATAAATAAATCAAAGGACCTTTACATTTCACCAGATGCTATATCCATTTTAATTAAAAGGTATTTCATTATTTACATTAAGTATTTTAAGCATTAATACAAAGCAGTGTTGTATTTTATTCTTGACCTAAATATCTTTGGTCAAATATTTACTTAGACTTTTAAAAAGGGAAATGTTGTGTATTATAGTAAGTGTTCATAAAGTCATACACTCTGTATTTCCTTTTTATTATGTAAATCATGCCTTTTCCTTCCCAATTTTCTTTGCTTTCTATCATTTTCTATTCCCTCAAATGTAATATAACCTCCTATGTGCATACATGTGTTCAGTCATGTCTGACTCTTTGTGACCGCACAGACTATAGCCCACCATGCTCCTCGATCCATGGAATTTTCCAGGCAAGAATACTGGAGTGGGTTGCCATTTCTTACTTCAGTAATATAACCACCTAGATCCCTCCATTAATGTACAGACATTACAGATTGAGAAAATGTTGTCAGCATAACATGCTTAAAAACATTAATGGCAATCACAAACATAACACACTAATAAAGACTATATGGGCCTTGCTATTAGCTCTTTAGTCTCCAAATGCTGTTCATTCCCATTTTTTTTTTTTTTTGTAGTAAGACTGATGTAAGGTTTTGTGGTTTATTTATTCATCTTTAGTATAACCATGACTTAAAACACTACAAAGGCTTTTCTTTTATTAACTGAGTTTGTAGAAGATGTCACAGGAGAAAAGAGATTGTAATACTAATGGCAAATACAGACCAATAAATTCTTATATCGATTGATTTATTTTTCCGATCTATAAAAATCACCTATTCTGTGGCACCCCAGGGCAAGCAAGTGATATAAAAACACAAACATTTTGAGCCAAAACAAATAAAAACCAGCCTTGCAGCTCCATTTCATTCAAAAGGCTTCCTCTATAAATTAGAAAAATCTGGTCTAGAAGAAAGCTTGTGTTCCACTCTCAGAGGTTAAATGACATTAAATTTCAACAATGGAAGAAACTATAAGGCCTGAGGACTGCCTTTGATCAAATACCCAATATCCACTCCATTTATTGTAAACAGGTAAATTCTGGTTAATGCTAGATGGATTGAAAACAGCAGGAAACTTGAATATGCAATTCACACTGAGAAGACTATTGCTGCAGGCACATTCAGAAAAACAAATGTATTTACTTTCAGTAAGCTTAATATTGGTTATAAGAAAACAGAAAAATATACATGTGAATGAACTACAGATAGACTCTGAGAATACTTGTTTTCAAAAAGGTTGAGATATTAAGGGCGACATTTTGAAAACTGCAGAATATTTGTCCCCAGTTAATCAGAAAGCTCAAGGGTATTCGGGTCTACTACCCCTGATAGAAGAATCTGGTGACCTCTTTCCTCCTGAAAGAAGTCTGCCTTTCTTTCAGATTGAGCCATGGGGAAGGTGTGACACTTGGCTTCTTCTTGTAAATCTTCTGGGCCATAGAATAAAAGAACAGAACTCAAATATATATGTGGAATTTCAAAGTCAAGATAACAAGTCTGAAACTCTATATAATAAGAATAATGTAATCTACTTTAAAAAGTATTAGTAGGTTCCAAATGTTATCTTGAGCACTATGTGTTAAAGTATAATTACAATCCCCATTTTATAGATGAAGAAATAAAGGCTTAAATTACTAAAGATCACATATGCACAATATAATAATCTGAGTGACCAAGAATGAGCCATATTAAAGAGAGAAAAGAGGTTTTGAAATTACATAATAAAGGGCAAAAGAAAGTAAAATTCAGTTCAGTTCAGTTCAGTTCAGTTGCTCAGTCGTACCCGAATCTTTGTGACCCCATGAATCACAGTATGCCAGGCCTCCCTGTCCATCCCCAACTCCCAGAGTTTACTCAAACCCATGTTCATCCAGTCGGGATGCCATCCAGCCATCTCATCCTCTGTCGTCCCCTTCTCCTCCTGTCCCCAGTCCCTCCCAGCATCAAGGTGTTTTCCAATGAGTCAACTATTTGCATCAGGTGGCTGAAGTATTGGAGTTTCAGCTTCAGCATCAGTCCTTCCAATGAACACCCAGGACTGATCTCCTTTAGGATGGACTGGTTGGATCTCCTTGCAGTCCAAGGGACTCTCAAGAGTCTTCTCCAACACCACAGTTCAAAAGCATCAATTTTTTGGTGCTCAGCTGTCTTCACAGTCCAAATCTCACATCTATGCATAGCCACTGGAAAAACCATAGCCTTGACCAGCTGGACCTTTGTTGGAAAAGTAATGTCTCTGCTTTTTAATATGCTATCTAGGTTGGTCATAACTTTCCTTCCAATGAGTAAGTGTCTTTTAATTTCATGGCTGCAATCACCATCTGCAGTGATTTTGGAGCCCCAAAAAATAAAGTCGGACACTATTTCCAGTAAAATTAACCTGCAGCAATTCTGGAAATATAATATAGGAACTTAGAAGGCTATTAGCAACTAGACAAAGAAAAAAGTGATATTTTAGTAGCAAAGTTTTTCATGACATCATATTGTATATATCACCACTTGAAGATAATATATCTATAATTGATGAATCAGGATCATGGAGAAGCCAGTCTATTCCTTTTTTGTAAGTTTCTTAAAAGTGTAAAAGTAATACAATGATATGTGTAGGTAAGAGCACCTATCCTTTTTCTGTTCATGAGAAACAAAAACAAAACATTTTGACTAGTCCATTCTAGCAGCAGAACAGTCTCAAAATCTGTAGATATTCTCAATTTCTTTTTATCTATTGTGAGACAGTTCTGAGTGCTTGTTCTGCAGCCTAGTTGAATTTACTGATACTTGAATCCAAGATGACTAGAAAAAGATGTTATGTAAATTTAAAATATTCATTCCTAAGGAATATTTCAAATAATAGTGTTTTATGATTTCTGTTCCAGATTTACTTTAGACATTTATTGGCTATCTGATTTTGAATGATATGTGTAATCTGTTGGAGATCACACATATTTTTATTATATGTAAGCGATTATGATGCTCTCTATCAGATGTCAGAATAAGGTGAAATAAAACAAGTCAAAATTCTACATTTTAAAGAATAGATAAGACTCTTGAGAGTCCCTTGGATAGCAAGAAGATAAAAACCAGTCAATCCTGAAGGAAATCAACTTTGAATATTCATTGGAAGTACTGATGCTAAAAGTGAAGCTCCAATAGTTTGACCACCTGATGCAAAGAATCGACTCATTGGAAAAGAACTTGATGCTGGGAAAGAGTGAGGGCAGGAAGAGAAGAGGGTGACAGAGGATGAGATGGGTGGATGGCATCATGGGTTCAATGGATATGAGTTTGAGCAGACTCCAGGAGATAGTAAAGGACATGAAAGCCTGGCATACTGCATTCTATGGAGTCACAAAGAGTCGGATAAACTTACTAACTGAACAACAACAAGTTATTACTACACTGAAAATCTTCAATAATTTTACTAATAGTTCTGGAAGCATCTCAAAAGCAATGTCATTATTTAAAGAAACAGAATGGAAAAAGAAGACATGTAAAAGAAAGATGTGTCTATATATAAACTATCCCATTCCTCTGGCTTATCTGTACTGGGATGCAGTTGGTCACAGGTAAAATTTTAAAGACCTTAGAGATACAAAGTCCTCCTAAGGACTTTGGTCCTTAGGGACCAAACACTCCTAAGGGTGTTTCTTCTAGAGAACTAAACTGAGTAAGCAAAGAAAGTGAGAATTTACAAAGAATAGAGAATGAAGTAAGACATAAGTAAGCAGTAAGGCAACTATTGATTCAGTATTTATACGGAAGAGAAAACAGAGACACAGAAAATCCATCCAAATTCTCCTTGGCCCTGTGATTGTTGCTTCAATTCAAAAGACATTCTGTTCTGTGAAAGTCCATAAGTACAATGAGTTTGAAATCTTAGGTAGCTCATTCTTGAGAGCAAAACTTTTTTTTTTTTTTTTTTTTGAAGGTCTAGTCCTCTATTCAGTCACTGGTGAATAGTGGAGTAGAGTTTGTTCTTTCAGTTACAAAGAAGGAAACATACTTCTCAACCTCATAGTTTGTATAAGCTACATTTGGTGCTCAAAGATTATGTTTTGTAGAAGAGTTAGATGAAAGTTGAAACGTTATTGAAAAAAATTACACTCCCACCCCCTGCAACTGTAGGCAGCTAGGAAATATTAAAATGTTCACTAAGAATTAAAGTGAAAGTCAATGTTGATATTAAATTAGTGTTTTCAGGTTGAGTGAAAATTTTTTGGATGAAACTTGAACAGGGAAATTATGTTGACCTTCATTGAGAAGAAATATTGAGTCTAAACTCTCAAAATGTTAACTTTTGAACCAAATTAGTGTTTAGAATGATTATAATAATTTGATGTTTCTCCTAATAGTTTTTGTATAACAGCAGCATATTTGACCTTTTTAAATGTCAGAAATAATATTTAATATTAATATGCTCCTCAGCCACTTTAAACACTCAGGTAATATTTAATTTTAAAAATAATAATCTTGATATTTGTGCTCAAAATGTCATCACATATTGCTTGAAGGATGATTCAATGTCTCTCTAAAATTGATGAATTCAAACATTTCTTCTGCAAAGTTGTTTAGAAACTGGAATAGAGAAAGTAATTTATTTTGTAGAAATTGAGTAGGATCTAGCCCACCTAATGTAAAGTACAATGGCATCTTGTTACATTAAGGCCATTTTTATTGTGGGAATAACAATAGTTTAGAAAATGAATGGTTGGGAAGAAAAATCTATATCTTAACGTTGGCAACAGGGCCTCTAAGTAGAAATTTCAGGGAAACACTATAACAACGGAACTTAGGAGAACACTATTAAGTTGAAATGTCAAGTGATTTTTGTCTTTATGTAAACAATATATTGCCTGAGCCCAGATTCTGTAGGTTAGAGTCTGTTCCTCTTTCACTAGATATTACCATAAACTGAAATTGTTCAGCTATATCTGGAAGAGATTGGAATATTTCTTACAATATGGATCATTTTCACAGGCAGCTTGATCTTATTTTAATACTACTTTGAGTGGCAAGCACTTTAGAGAAACAGACATATAATATTTTAAGACATTCATACAAAGCAGTCAGAAATATTCCTCTCATATATCTGACATAAAGTTTTTTTTTTTCCCCAAGAAAACTTCTATGCAGTTTCTTTTATTTCTAAAAACATTAGAGCAGAAGACATCTATGTGTCATTTATATATCTTTCAAGTAGGACTATTAGCCAGTGTGCCTCAGGGTCTGAGGACTAAATGGAGACATGCATGGCCACATTTGGTATAGAATTTGGTCCATTAGGATACTCTGAAAAAAATGGGCAAAATTTTGACAGGCAGTGTGGACTACCTTGAAAGAATTCAAGCTTGAAATGGTGCACAGGTCTGTGTTTGCAACATCTTTACAAATTGGTGATAGTATGGTTCAGGTAACATATAAAATGTATATCTGAGGGGAAAAAATGTTGATTATAGTGCAGAAAACTGTGTTGAAGAGGGTTTTGTGATCATTAGGTTTGTTCACCACTATTTTGGGTTCTCCTTCTCCGGACGTATTGTAGGACTGCACTTCCTGATAACGTGTGGAACGATGCTGTTCGGCTATGAGTGGAATGAAGCCATCTACTTCCTAGTGGAGGTCACTTAAGTTCCAAGCCACAGGTGTCCACTTTCTATTCCCCCTGCATTGACTGCAATGCTCATGATTTTTGGAGAGCCTGTGAATGTAAATTCCCGTGTGAAAGCATGCAGACCAGACATTACTGTGCTGGTGCAGACATTTGTAAGATTATCTTAAGAAGTGGGCAGTGGGCACCAAGAAAATTGGTGTTAAAGATTAAAGATATGGCAAGCCATGATATTGTGTGTGTGCTAATTCATTTCAGTTGTGTCCAACTCTGTGTAACCCTATGGACTGTAGCCTACTGGGTTCCCTGACCATGGGATTCTCCAGACAAGAATATTGGAGGGGGTGGCCATGCCCTCCTCCAGGGAACCTTCCTGACCCAGGGATCACACCCAGGTCTCTTAAGTCTCGTGCATTGACACACGGGTTCTTTACCACTAGCACCACCTGGAAAATCCCTCCATGCTATTAGCAGAAACCATTTTATAACCCATCTGTAGGAATTTGTGGTTCTGATGATTTTTTTAAAGAATTAATTTGGAGAGTTACAGTAATTCAGAAATCACAGTTCAAAAGTATGAGAGATTCTGTTGGCTGTGGGTGGCAAGCAATTTAAGTAAATGTTGGGTGCAAAAAATAATTAGCCAATTAGCAAAGCAAATAGGAATGTAAAGGATAGAGAGGGTCCACATGTTTAGAGACCTCTAGGATCGAAAGAAGCAGCTGATTTTTAACTCTTAGCTAAAAATAAAATAATTAAAGCTTTATAGTTGGAAAGAATAATTTAAATTTAGACTTCAGGGAAGGTTTAAATTAAGGGTATTGATTTATAAGCAAGCTACATATAGGGAGCAAATCAGGGCCAAAGAGACAAATGTTCACTACCCCAGCTAGTTCACTACCCCAGTCCTCTGCCTGTTGTGAACTATCTATTCTTATTACTTATGAACCAGGAATGGTTCGCTTGCATTATTAATATCTCATTCTACCTGCCAGACTCCTCACTCTTAGTAGTTTGTTTGTGCATCCATCCTTACTCTTTAGTTGATGAGTTTCTTAAATACATCTCCTGGAGATCCCAGATTTAACCTTGATCCTGTGACTAAGTAAGCACTTGGGTTGTTACTCTTATGTTTGGTGAGACTTTACATTGATAAATAAAGAAGCTAGAAATCATATGATCTTTCTGACTTATTACACCTAACATAATATGCTCAAGTCCATCCATGTCATTGCATGAGACAAGATTTCAATCATTTTATGGTTAAGTATTTCAAAAGCCAAGACATCGCTTTGCTGACAAAGGTCCATATAATCAAAGCTGTGGTTTTTCCGATTCTCATGTAACAGTGTGAATGTTGGACCATAAAGAAGGCTGAGTGTCAAAGAATTGATGCTTTCAAATTGTAGTGCTGGAGAAGACTCTTGAGAGTCCCTCGGACAGCAAGGAGATCAAAGAGATCCAACCAGTCAATCCTAAAGGAAATCAACCCTGAATATTCATTGGAAGGATTGATGCTAAAGCTAAAGCTCCAATACTTTGGCCACCTCATGCAAAGAGCTGACTCATTGGAAAAGACACTGATGCTGGGAAAGGTTGAAGGCAAAAAGAGAAAAGGGCAACAAATGATGAGATGGTTAGATGGCATCACTGACTCAATGGGCTTGAATTTGAGCAAATTCCGGGAGACAGTGAAGGACAGGGAAAAAAACTGGTGTGCTGCAGTTCATGGGGTCACAAAGAGCTGGACACTACTTAGTGACCAAACAACAACAATAGCAGTATTCTATATATACTATATCTTCTTTACCTATTTATCCCATGAAGCGCACGTAAGTTGTTTCCATATCATAGCTATTGTATTAGTAAATAATTCTGTGATGAACATAGGGAGCGTATATCTTTTTGAAATTGTATTTTAGAATTCTTTGGATGAATACCTTCAAAGTGGGATAACTACATCATATGGTAGTTCTAGATATTTTGAGGAATATGCATACTGTTTGCCATAGTGCGTGAACCAGTTTAATTACTACCAGCAGTGTAGGAGGGTATCTTCTTCTCTACATCTTCACTAGTACTTGGTATTTCTTGTATTTTTGATAAAAGACATCCTGACAGGTATGGGGTGATATCTCTGTGACTTTTATTTGCATTTCTCTAATGATTAGTGATACTTAGCAACTTTTTGTGTGCCTGTTGATTATCTGTAGATCTTCTTTGGAAAATGTCTATTCAGTTCCTCTACCCTTATTTTAATTGAGTTGTTTGTCTTCTTTTTGAGTTGAATGACTTAATACATATTTGGAATATAAAAAACAACAAACTAAACATAATATTAGATGCCGAGAACACAGTAGTGGTTACCAGATGAAAAGGTGTGGGGCGGGATGTATGCTGATGAATGGAAGCTAAATTTTTGGTGGTGAGCATATTATAGAGTTGGATGGCATCACCGGTTTGATGGATATGAACTTGAGCAAACTTCAGGGGATGATGAGGGACAGGGAAACCTGGTGTGCTGCAGTCCATGGGTCGCAAGAGGTGGACATGACTTGGTGACTGAAAAATAGCAATGTTATAGGGGGTATATAGAATCAGAAATATAATGGTGTACACATGAAACTTGTACAATGTTATACACCAATGTTACTTCAACAAAACATAACTAGGGGAAAAAAAGCTAAACCTACTTGATTGTTAAAAAAACAAAGTGTGCTTTGGAGGACTGCACTCCACCACTCACTAAATGTTAGTTTTGAAAAAGTGAGCCACCAGTACCAGAAGTGGTGTGCGTGGTTGTTGGGCAAAAGCATGACAGGGTTCATGCCTTATCATCTATATTTACTCCTTCCTCTACACAGTGATCATATGTGAGGAGTTAGAGCTTTTACCATCTTATGCCCTGAAATAAAGATTATAAAGAGCTGGGTGTCACAGAAATATGATAGAAAGCACAGATGGGAAATAAGCCTTTATTGATTTATGTCAGTAAGAAACCAGTATTGTTTGTTACCATGGTGTAACATATATTTTCCTGATGGAAAATGCGGTGAAAAAAAGGATGCAAAGAAAGCAGCCAAACCAAAAGAAATCTAGAAAGATGTTACAAGAGAGATGGAATGACCAACTAGAACAATGACTACATGAAAAACAGCAGAAGTATCTAAGATGTAACATTAAATGAAAAGATGTAATTTGTTGAATATAGGTAGAAAAGGACAAAATAAAAAACAGTATCTAAATTTATGACTAAATAATGGGGTGAATGTTGAAACCATCTTTAGAGAAGAGTAGCAGAGGAGACGTTTGAGACATCAAGATGGATTGGTGAGGAGGAAGGGAAGTTTCATGTATGTGTAAATTTAGCCATGCGAGGAGAAATATTTCGTAGACACTTGAATATAACATCTAAATCACAAGAGAGACAACAGTGTCAGAAATATGTAACACCAGTTTAACTGTGATAATTAAGATATAACAGTTGTTGAGTCTTCTGAGGAAATTGTGCAAGATAAGAACCCAATGATAGACTGAAAAACACCTAAGTGATATTTAAATGATAGCTACATATTTAGCTAAATATTTATGATAGCTACACATTTAAATGATAGCTACAATAAAAAAGCACTTATAGGATGGCTGAAGAGCAGCCCTCCATAGTAGAAAATGTGTAAGACTGCACTACGGAACTAAAGAGAGTGTTTCAGAAAAGTAGTGGAGGTCAACAAAGACAAATGTTCTTAGAGGCTAAACACCATAAGATAAACACTTTTGGATTTAGTCACAAGCAGGTTATAAGTGTGCTTCATGAGAGGACTTTTTTCCAAAGTGAAGTATAATTGCTCTATGATATTTTATTAGTTTCAGGAGTACCATATAGTGCTTTGATATTTTTATAGATTATACACCATGTGAAGTATAATACTTTGACTACATTCCCTGTGTTGTACATTACATTTCTGAGATGCTTGTTGTATAATTGGGAGTTTGCACCCTTTAATTTCTTTCATCTGTTTCACCCATCTTCCATCTCTGTCTTCTCTGGCCACCACTAGTTTGTTCTCTGTACTCCTGAGAAGTCTTTTGCTAGAGCAATGTTAGTGAATGCCAGATTGGATTTGGTTGAACAGTAAAAGGGAAATGATAAAGTGGGAACAATAAGTTGTAAGTAATCCTCTCGGGCAGTGTGAGTAATAAAACAGACCAGAGAGCATTAGACAGAATGAGATAGAGGTCAGGATTGACAGTTTTGGTTTCTATTTATTTTTTTGTGTGTATAACCAGAGTCTTAAAAGTTTTCAAATGATGAGATGACAAGTAGTAAATACTAGAAGATATGGATTTGATACATTTGGAAAGGAGTGGATCCAGACCCAATGTAAAAAGATGTATATGGGATAATAGGTTGATTATAGCTTTCCTTTAAATAGAAGAAGAGGGAAAAAACATGAGTATGGATATTTTAATGTTTCTGGATAGGGTAAAAAGAAGTTGATAGATTATTCTCAGATAGTTTCTATTTTCTCCGTGAATTTAAAGGCAAGGCCATTGTCTCAGATTGAGTGGGCAATGGTCAGTTCTCATGTTTGGATAGAAGTACAAGTGGTTTAAAATAATGAGTAGGAAATATGGGAGAATACTCAGGCTGCACAGAGGGCTTGGATAAGGAGGAGACATGTTTATGCACTGGGCCAAGTGTGTATAACTTAAAGTTTTCTGTAGCCCTATTCAGAATCCTGGGTATTAATCCAAAGAGTATAGACAGTCTAATTGTACTGGCGTTGTGACTGTACTAGGTGGATAAGGCAGCCGGCCAGCAGCATGAGGCTTTCAATTATGTTGGAAATTGAGCTTTAGAACTGAAGAACTATGGAGTCTCAACTTTTTACGAAAGGAGGGGATGATAGGAAGTCCAAACATGGAGTGATGGAAGGATTTAAACCTAGGTATAGCCAGATTCCAGCTATAAATGATTTATTGAGAGAGATATTTAAAAATAAAAGACCAACAGACACCTGAAAAGATACTAGATACCACTAACCATTAGAGAAATGCAAATCAAAACCACAATGAGATATCACCTTACACGTGTCAGAAAGGCTATTACCAAAAAGACCACAAATAACAGTTGTTGGTGAGGATGTGGAGAAAAGGAAAGCCTCATACACCATTGGTAGGAATGTTAATTAGTGCAGACACTGTGGGAACAGTTGGAAGTTCATTAAAAAAATAAAATAGAACTACTATATCATTCAGCTATTCCACTCACTCCTGGGTATATATGCAGAGAAAATGAAAACACTAATTCCAAAAAAAAAGATACATGAACCCCAATGTTCACAGAAGTATTATTTACAATAGTCAAGATAAGGAAGCCATCTAAGTGTCCATCAGCAGAAGAATGGACAAAGAAGATGCCTTATATGTGTTCTGTGCTTAGTAACTTACATATGTCTGACTCTTGGTGACCCCGAGGACTGTTGTCCGCCAGGCTCCTCTGTCCATGGGGATTCTCCAGCCAAGAATAGTGGAATGGGTTGCATTGCCCTCCTTCAGGGGATCTTCTCAACCCTGGGATGGAACCCAGGTCTCGTGCATTGCAGGCAGATTCTTTACAGTCTGAGCCACTAAGGAAGCCCAATGTTTTATACATATGTATATATACATATAAGTATATACACTAGGTTTATTTTGAAAATCACTGGAAATATCTAGATATCACCCTTCACTGCCATTCATTCCTTTGGAACAATTTAGCTTAGCCGTGGAGTATGTCTGCAACTTCACAGATGCAAGGTGACTGTTAAGAGTATACAAAGAGAATCTCAGTACATTCTAGACTATAAGTCATACAAATTTTTATTACATAAATACATAAGAATCATGGGTTTTCACTTATAATTATTGCTAATGAAAAGAATTTTTTCTCTTGTCACACAGTTGAGATTTTATTCAACTTGTTTTCATCCAAAAGATTTTAAAAGACAGATGACATTGAACATTAGGGGGCAAATTGCATACAATTATTAAATGTGAAGTGTTGAAAAAGGTAGAGTGCAAATGTAGAGAGACCTATTCATTTAGCCTAAAAAGCCTGGGGCAAGACAACTTATGTCCAAATTTGAAGAAGGAATACTGAGAAGATAGCAGTTACAATCAGATTTACAGACAGCAGAGGTTGTCCATAAACTTTACTATGCAAACAACTTGCTAAAAGGTAGAATTCTTTACTTTCCTATTTGAGAACTTCGAAGAAAGAACACAAATTATGACTAACTATAAATTCATTTTATTCTGTCCGTCAACACATACCAACATATTGTTGATTGTATTTATGATATCGACTGCATGTTGTTTATCTTTGAGACTATCAATTCCAAGTGGGTAGGAATATTTCTGCTTCCAAGTTATCATTATTCATCTGGTTTGTCTCATCATATCTAAGTTTCTTGTGACTTGATCCAATGTCAGCTGCAACATAGTCTGCATGGCCTCTAACCAACTTCACTTGTACACAACTCAGTTGTGGCCCACTTTGTCCATGCTAAACTCCTGTCACTTCCTGCTCCAAAGCCTTTCTATTGCTTTGCTTTCAGAATGATTTCCTGAGTGTGTGGAATTACAGGGTGTGGTGTATTGTTGGGTGGAGTCGGGGGTGAAGTGATGGGAGGCAGTCTGGGACTTGGGGTAGAAAAAATCCTGGAGATAAGTCTTTCTCTTTTTCTAAGACAGCAGGGAAGTACTGAAAAACAGTTACTATAATAGTTTTCAGATGCTTGATACAACATGCAAGGCATCTTCACATTGGCTTTCTTTACTTCCCCCTCCTTGCTTCTGTTCTTTGAGATTAAATTCTCTAAATCCCTTGAACTTTGTTTAGGTTCTGCCCTCTGGGAAACTAGACTAAAGTATTTAATGATTTCCAAAGCCTAGAAAATTTTAAGGAGCATAGTAGGCACTCAATAAACATTTGCTGTGTGTGTGTGTGTGTGTGTGTGTGTGTGTCTGCGTTCAGTCGCTCAGTCGTATCTGTCTCGTTGTAACCCTGTGGACTGTAGCCCACCAGTCTCCTCTGTCCACGGAATTTTCCAGGCAAGAATACTGGAGTGGGTTGCCACTGAGTGACAGAATAAGACCATGAATGATTCTACAGTGGACTTCACTAGTGTTGCTTTCTTAACGTCTATTCCAATATCTTCTTGCAAATGCATTCCAAAGGCTCTAAGCAGAAATATCTCATCCAGTCTTTTAGGAAAGGAACTTGGATTGAGGCTATCCTCATATATACTCAATGAAGAATAAGTGACTTAGCCCATACCAATCAGTGAATATGTCTCTTGATATCGACAAGCAGCATAATTCCTCTTAGCACTTAAAATTCCCTGAAACAATATTTACAGTGAAATAATTTTCTCTACTAGCTATCTTTCATGTATAATTCTACTAGAACATAAACTCAAGGAGACCAGAATATTTGATGTTTTGTTTACTACTTTATTTCAAATACTTAGAATACAGTACAAAGAAGATAATAATGAATGAATTAATTAACTAATTCATTAGTTAATGAATGAATTAGTTAATTCGTTCATTCCTTGAGCAGAAACTGTATGTCAGCACTTTTCTGGGTTCTGGAGAAAAAGCAATCAGTAAATAAAACAGACAAAATAGTCTTCCTGCATGGAATTCATATTCTGGTTAGGTGAAATAAGCAACAAAACAAATTTGTTTTTTGTATATATACATTTTCCAGTATATAAACTAATATAAAAATCATGTGTAAGATGGTTATGAGATGAAAAACAAAGTAAGAGAAGGGATAAGGAGTATCAGCAAAGTGAGGATTAGAGTTACATAACTAAATTTAAAATAAATTTGTGAGAAAACAAATCATTGGCTCAGGATGGTCAAGGGAACAAAGCCTGCTCAGATTAAGCTGGGTACTCTCCTTTTGCCTTAAAGTTGAGGGTAGGATATAATTGTTCAACTGCAGCAGTCAACTTGATTCCTCAGTGGAGACTGCCTGAGGGTCTATGCATAGAGGTAGATGGACATAGGGGAAGAAAGCGCAACACCTAATGATGAAATGAGAAGCTGTGGACCTCGAACCAATATTATTTCCCGTGACACTGTTTAGTTATATGAAACCATAAATATCTATTTGTTTTCAAACAGGTTGATAATAGATTGTGTATCATCTGTAATTAAAAAAAAAATCACTTAAGACAGACACATAAAAAAAGGTCTACACTAAATGATAATTTTTCAATAATTCAAGTGTACAATTTATGAAGAGGCAGACACATTAAAATGATGATATCACAAATAAAAAATAATATCTTTTAAAAAGAGTACAGTGAAAAAATTAAATCCTTTCACATCTTTGGATTACTTAAATGCTATTAGTTTTAGCTTTAATCTTCCCTTTCCCTTTCTCCCAGATCATTTCTTTTTCACTATCACAACTGTTAGTTTTCTATATCTCTCTGGCATATATTTACTATCTTTCCTACAAGAGAATACGTATTTTCAAGATTTTCAGATTATTTACCAGATAAAAGCATTAAAATGAATAATACATCTAAAATAGAAATTGAAAGGCAATAGTAAGCAGAATTTATGCATCAATAAGCATAAGGCTTGGACATTTTTATTTTAAAAGTCTATAAGTAAAATCTTGATGAAGGAGAAAGAGAAGAGTGGAAAATTCTGGCTTAAAATTCAACATTCAAAAAGCTAAGATCATGATATCAGGTCCCATCACTTTATGACAAATATGGGGAAAAAAATGGAAACAATGACAGACTTTATTTTCTTGGGCTCAAAAATCACTGCAGACGGCGTCTGCAGCCATGAAATTAGAAGTCACGTGATCCCCGGAAGAAAAGCTAGGACAAATCTAGACAGCATATAAAAAGCAGAGACGTCTCTTTGCTGACAAAGGTCCATATAATTAAAGCTATGATTTTCCCAGTAGTCATGTATGAATGTGAGAGTCAGACCATAAAGAAGGCTGAGTGCTGAAGAATTGATTCTTTCGAACTGTGGTGCTGGAAAAGATGTTTGAGAGTCCCTTGGACTGCAAGGAGATCCAACCAGTCCATCCTAAAGGAAATCAACCCTGAATATTCATTGGAAGGACTGATGCTGAAGCCGAAGCTCCAATACTTTTGCCACCAGATGGGAAGAGTCAACTCACTGGAAAAGACCCTGATGCTGGCAAATATTGAGGATAGGAGAAGGAGATGACAGAGGATCAGATGGTTGGATGGCACCATCATTGATTTAAGTTTGAGCCAGCTCTGGGAGATAGTGAAAGACAGGGAAGCCTGGAATGCTTAAGTCATGGGGTTGCAAAGAGTCGGACATGACTGAGTGACTGGGCAAGAACAACAAGTAAAAACTAGTGTACAAAATTGAGCTTGTAAATTATGACAAAATATATTATAATTTAAGATAAACAAACATAGATTTGGAATCAGACAAAGAGTTTGAAATCTATCTTTCCCACTTTCTAGCTCTGTATTTTTTGTCAGACTACACCTATTTCAAAGAGTGGTTAGAGAATTAACAAGTAAAATAACATCAACATATTTCTTGCTTTTTATCCCTTAAAAATCTGTTTAAAGTGTTGAAATTATGCTTTTTCATTGTTGTTGTTTCTGTAGTGTTAAATAATATCTTAAAGTGTGTGTGCTCAGCCGTGTCCAACTCTTTGTGACCCCAGGGATGGTAGCCCACCAGGCTTTTCTGTCTATGGCATTTTCCAGGCAAGAGTTCTGAAGTGGGTAGCCATGCCCTTCTCCAGAATATCTTTCCAAACCAGGTATCAAACCTGTGTCTGTTGCACCTCCTGAATTGGTAGGCAGATTCTTTACCACCATGCCACTTGGGAAGTCCACTAAGCAATATCTTAATCTATCATTAATGTGTATATTTTCCACAATTCTTTTGTCTGTAGATGGGAAAATCCAACTATTTTAGATAGTATCTTAGAATTTTAGAACCACTTTCTCTTTCCTTTCTACAGCATATCATATTTAGAGAAATTGTTCATGTTGCCATGTGTGAAGCTGATGACATTGATAATACTGTATCAACATGAGAAGTTTCACACAATTTTTATCAAGCTGTTGGTTCAATGGCCAAGGAAGGAACTGAAAATTGCTTCCATGGAATAACTTTGAGGGATACTGAAAAGACGTTTTGTTTTTGATTTTTGCTACTTTCTTTCTCGGTAAGGAGGTAAGTAATTAGCTCTCATGCTACTTTTCTATGTGGTTTGTGAGTGGTGTATGAGAAAATAGCCTTTTCAGTTTAATCAAGAAATATTAAAAATAATTAGAAATATATGTTGATATTCCAGAAATGGGTTTTTTTGAGACAGGAAATTAGCAACTTCTAGAATTAGGGTGAAATACATGCACTAGATGCTAAAGATAATTGAATCAAAATTTGTGCTAATAAAATGTGGACAATATGATAGACTCCTAGCAATAGCTTGAGAATAAGAGATTAAAATTGTATGCAGAAAATAGACTAAAATTACTACACTATTAAATCTGCATTTTGAATTTTTGAAACATATTTTGCTTTATAATATTACAGTCTCCTTATATTTGTAAAATTATGTTTTGAAAGCTGTAGTTAGGCTACAATTCATGGATGGTAAATTTTATGTTGCTGAAAATAAAGATTGAATGTGTCATAATTTTCCATGTCCTACATATTAACTTTAGAAAAAAATCACTTACTTTAACTGCAGGTAAAAAGAAATCAGTTACATGGCAACAGCCCCATGAGCAAGCAGTCATCATGCAAGCACATTTTATGGAAACAGAAGCATAAAATGAAGACACCAGTTAAATGGCATTACTATCAAAAAAAGAAAAAAAGAATGAAAGAAAAAGAAAGACAGAAGAGAAAGAGACCATAAGTATGGTAAGAAATTAGAAATCAAACAGCCCAAATAAAAGACTGAATATTACAGGATATTTCCTATCAGTGCAGCAAAATTAGCATGTAATCATTGTTGAAGGTCACTTAACAAACATAATGTAGTTCATTATGGGGAAATACTATTTAATTATTGTGATTCAGTATCTAGAAAAAAGGAAGAGTTTCTTTAGAGAAAAGGCATGCATAATAAGTTATCTGAACAATCATTTTAGGCCTATCTATTGGGGTGAGGACCTCAGAGAGTCTATAGGATTGGTAAAACTTTGAAAAATTAAATAATTTGATGGAAATGGACATATATATGTATATATATATATATATTTCTCTTTTTTATACCATCAAAGCATTTTTTTTTTGGGGGGGGTTGTCATACATTGATATGAATCAGCCATAGATTTACACGTATTCCCCATCCCGATCCCCCCTCCCACCTCCCTCGCCACCCGATTCCTCTGGGTCTTCCCAGTGCACCAGGCCCGAGCACTTGTCTCATGCATCCCATGTGGGCTGGTGATCTGTTTCACCATAGATAATATACATGCTGTTCTTTCAAAACATCCCACCCTCACCTTCTCCCACAGAGTTCAAAAGTCTGCTCTGTACTTCTGTGTCTCTTTTTCTGTTTTGCATATAGGGTTATCATTACCATCTTTCTAAATTCCATATATATGTGTTAGTATGCTGTAATGCTCTTTATCTTTCTGGCTTACTTCACTCTGGATAATGGGCTCCAGTTTCATCCATCTCATTAGGACTGATTCAAATGAATTCTTTTTAACGGCTGAGTAATATTCCATGGTGTATATGTACCACAGCTTCCTTATCCATTCATCTGCTGATGGGCATCTAGGTTGCTTCCATGTCCTGGCTATTATGAACAGTGCTGCGATGAACATTGGGGTGCACGTGTCTCTTTCAGATCTGGTTTCCTCAGTGTGTATGCCCAGAAGTGGGATTGCTGGGTCATATGGCAGTTCTAGTTCCATTTTTTTAAGAAATCTCCACACTGTTTTCCATAGTGGCTGTACTAGTTTGCATTCCCACCAGCAGTGTAAGAGGGTTCCCTTTTCCCCCACCCCCTCCAGCATTTATTGCTTGTAGACTTTTGGATAGCAGCCATCCTGACTGGCGTGTAATGGTACCTCATTGTGGTTTTGATTTGCATTTCTCTGATAATGATGATGTTGAGCATCTTTTCATGTGTTTGTTAGCCATCTGTATGTCTTCTTTAGAGAAATATCTGTTTAGTTCTTTGGCCCATTTTTTGATTGGGTCCTTTATTTTTCTGGAATTGAGCTGCAGGAGTTGCTTGTATATTTTTGAGATTAATCCTTTGTCTGTTTCTTCATTTGCTATTATTTTCTCCCAATCTGAGGGCTGTCTTTTCACCTTACTTATAGTTTCCTTTGTAGTGCAAAAGCTTTTAAGTTTCATTAGGTCCCATTTGTTTAGTTTTGCTTTTATTTCCAATATTCTGGGAGGTGGGTCATAGAGGATCTTGCTGTGATTTATGTCGGAGAGTGTTTTGCCTATATTTTCCTCTAGGAGTTTTATGGTTTCTGGTCTTACATTTAGATCTTTAATCCATTTTGAGTTTATTTTTGTGTATGGTGTTAGAAAGTGTTCTAGTTTCATTCTTTTACAAGTGGTTGACCAGTTTTCCCAGCACCACTTGTTAAAGAGGTTGTCTTTTTTCCATTGTATATCCTTGCCTCCTTTGTCAAAGATAAGGTGCCCATAGGTTCATGGATTTATCTCTGGGCTTTCTATTCTGTTCCATTGATCTATATTTCTGTCTTTGTGCCAGTACCATACTGTCTTGATGACTGTGGCTTTGTAGTAGAGTCTGAAGTCAGGCAGGTTGATTCCTCCAGTTCCATTCTTCTTTCTCAAGATTACTTTGGCTATTCAAGGTTTTTTGTATTTCCATACAAATTGTGAAATTATTTGGTCTAGTTCTGTGAAAAATACCGTTGGTAGCTTGATAGGGATTGCATTGAATCTATAGATTGCTTTGGGTAGAATAGCCATTTTGACAATATTGATTCTTCCAATCCATGAGCATGGTATGTTTCTCCATCTGTTTGTGTCCTCTTTGATTTCTTTCATCAGTGTTTTATAGTTTTCTATGTATAGGTCTTTTGTTTCTTTAGGTAGATATACTCCTAAGTATTTTATTCTTTTTGTTGCAATGGTGAAAGGTATTGCTTCCTTAATTTCTCTTTCTGTTTTTTCATTGTTAGTATATAGGAATGCAAGGGATTTCTGTGTGTTAATTTTATATCCTGCAACTTTACTATATTCATTGATTAGATCTAGTAATTTTCTGGAAGAGTCTTTAGGGTTTTCTTTGTAGAGGATCAAGTCATCTGCAAACAGCGAGAGTTTCACTTCTTCTTTTCCTATCTGGATTCTTTTTACTTCTTTTTCTGCTCTGATTGCTGTGGTCAAAACTTCCAACACTATGTTGAATAGTGGTAGTGAGAGTGGGCACCCTTGTCTTGTTCCTGATTTCAGGGGAAATGCTTTCAATTTTTCACCATTGAGGGTGATGCTTGCTGTGGGTTTGTCATATATAGCTTTCATTATGTTGAGGTATGTTCCTTCTATTCATGCTTTCTGGAGAGTTTTAATCATAAATGAGTGTTGAATTTTGTCAAAGGCTTTCTCTGCATCTATTGAGATAATCATATGGTTTTTTATCTTTCACTTTGTTAATGTGGTGTATTACATTGATTGATTTGCAGATATTAAAGAATCCTTGCATTCCTGGGATAAAGCCCACTTGGTCGTGGTGTATGATTTTTTTAATATGTTGTTGGATTCTGTTTGCTAGAATTTTGTTAAGGATTTTTGCATCTATGTTCATCAGTGATATTGGCCTGTAGTTTTCTTTTTTTGTGGCATCTTTGTCTGGTTTTGGAATTAGGGTGATGGTGGCCTCATAGAATGAGTTTGGAAGTTTGCCTTCCTCTGCAATTTTCTGGAAGAGTTTGAGTAAGATAGGTGTTAGCTCTTCTCTAAATTTTTGGCAGAATTTAGCTGTGAAGCCATCAGGTCCTGGGCTTTTGTTTGCTGGAAGATTTTTGATTACAGTTTCGATTTCTTTGCTTGTGATGGGTCTGTTGAGATCTTCTATTTCTTCCTGGCTCAGTTTTGGAAAGTTATACTTTTCTAAGAATTTGTCCATTTCATCCAAGTTGTCCATTTTATTGGCATAGAGCTGCTGGTAGTAGTCTCTTATGATCCTTTGGATTTCAGTGTTGTCTGTTGTGATCTCTCCATTTTCATTTCTAATTTTGTTAATTTGGTTCTTCTCTCTTTGTTTCTTAATGAGTCTTGCTAATGGTTTGTCAATTTTGTTTATTTTTTCAAAAAACCAGCTTTTTAGCTTTGTTGATTTTTGCTATGGTCTCTTTAGTTTCTTTTGCATTTATTTCTGCCCTAATTTTTAAGATTTCTTTCCTTCTGCTAACCCTGGGGTTCTTCATTTCTTCCTTCTCTAATTGCTTTAGGTGTAGAGTTAGGTTATTTATTTGGCTTTTTTCTTGTTTCTTGATGTAAGCCTGTAATGCTATGAACCTTCCCCTTAGCACTGCTTTTACAGTGTCCCATAGGTTTTGGGTTGTTGTGTTTTCATTTTCATTCATTTCTATGCATATTTTGATTTCTTTTTTGATTTCTTCTATGATTTGTTGGTTATTCAGAAGCGTGTTATTTAGCCTCCATATGTTTGAATTTTTAACAATTTTTTTCCTGTGATTGAGATCTAACTGCACTGTGATCAGAAAAGATGACTGGAATGATTTCAATTTTTTTGAATTTTCCAAGACCAGATTTATGGCCCAGGATGTGATCTATTCTGGAGAAGGTTCCGTGTGTACTTGAGAAAAAGGTGAAATTGATTTTTTTGGGGTGAAATGTCCTATAGATATCAATTAGGTCTAGCTGGTCCATTGTGTCATTAATTAATTTATTTTAATCAGAGGCTAATTACTTTAAAATATTGTGGTGGCTTTTGCCATACATTAACATGAATCAGCCACGGGTATACATGTGTCCCCCGTCCTGAATCACCCTCCAGTCTCCCTCCCCATCACATCCCTCTGGGTTGTCCCAGTGCACCAGCTTTGAGTGCCTTGTTTCAAGCATCGAACTTGGACTGGTGATCTATTTCACATATGGTAATATACATGTTTCAGTGCTCTTCTCTCAAATCATCCCACCTTTGCCTTCTCCCACAGAGTTCATTGTTCAATTTACAATTCCCTCCTAGCTAGGTGAGGGTCCTGCTTCAGTAAGACTTGCATGTAAAATCTATCCTCTTAGCAATTTTGAAGCATATAATACAGTACCCTCACCACAAAAAGAAATAATTATGTGAAAAAATTTGGGTAATAATGGAAATGTTAATTAATATTAGTGTGGTAATAGCACTGCAGTATATCAATGTATCAAGTCATTTAAAACTTATACAGTATATGTATCAATTATAGTTAAATAAAGAATAAGCAAAAAATAATAATAACCTTTGTCTTGGGGCTGATGATCTTTTCTGATTTAGAACATTACCATCACCACAACCATCTCGTCATACTCATCTCCTAAAAAGCACTTCGTGAACACTGTTCTGTGAACATATAATTTTAGCATGCTGGCCTTTCTTTTTGGGGAGGACTTACCAGTTGTTTCTCTGATAATCTCTCTAAAATATTCATGATTTAGTTATTTTACTTCCCTAAAGGTCTGGGCATGCTCTGAGTAATACCAGTCTTTGAGAATTAATGAGCTAGAACAGTAAATGCATGGATCATCTTTAACTGATATGTTACAAAGATTTACAGCTTATATCTACTTTTGAATTCCCAAAAAGGCTTTTTCCAAGAACTCAACATAATTTATATCCTCAGTTTCTCCACCTGAATATAATATCAAATTTCACATGTGAAAGATTAGTTATAGCAACAACACACAAAACATGTCAAAAAGGGGACTTTGTTAATCCTGACTATGCACATCAAACAGCTGAGGAAAAAAGTATACAACTATAAAAGTTGTAAAGTTGGACTAAAAATTTTATAAGTGAAAAATACCCTTTCTGAAGTCACTTAGTATGATATAATTGACAACAGTTAAAAATAACATTTAAATTGCAGTATGTCACATGAAACTGATAGAATGGGAAAGACTAGAGATCTCTTCAAAAATATTAGCGATACCAAGGGAACATTTCATGCAAAGATGGGCTAAATAAAGGACAGAAATGATGTGGACCTAACAGAAGCAGAAACATTAAGAGGAGAAGTGGCAAGAATACATAGAAGAACTATACAGAAATGATCTTCATGACTCAGATAATCACGATGGTATGATCACTCACCTAGAGACAGACATCCTGGAATGCGATGTCAAGTGGGCCTTAGGAATCATCACTATGAACAAATCTATTGGAGGTGATGGAATTCCAGTTGAGCTATTTCAAATCCTAAAGATGATGCTGTGAAAGTGCTGCACTCAATAAACCAGAAATTTGGAAAACTCAGCAGTGGCCAAAGGACTGGAAAATATCAGTTTTCATTCCAACCCCAAAGAAACGCAATCCCAAACAATGCTCAAACTACCACACAATTGCACTCATCTCACATGCTAGTAAAGTAATGCTCAAAATTCTCCAAGCCAGGCTTCAGCAATATGTGAACTGTGAACTTCCAGGTGTTCAAGCTGGATTTTAAAAAGGCAGAGGAACCAGAGATCAAATTGCCAACATCTGTGCGATCATCGAATAAGCAAGAGAGTGACAGAAAAACATCTATTTCTGCTTTATTGACTATGCCAAAGCCTTTGACTGTTTGGATCATGACAAATTGGAAAATTCTTAAAGAGATGGGAATACCAGACCACCTAACCTGCCTCTTGACAAACCTGTATGCAGGTCAGGAAGCAACAGTTAGACCTGGACATGGAACAACAGACTGGTTCCAAAATGGGAACGGAGTACGTCAAGGCTGTATATTGTCACTCTGCTTATTTAACTTACATGCAGAGTACATCATGGGAAACGCTGGGCTGGATGAAGCACAAGCTGGAATCAAGATTGTGGGGAGAAATATCAATGATCTCAGATATGCAGAAAGTGAAGAAGAGCCTCTTGATGAAAGTGAAAGAGGAGAGTGAAAAAGTTGGCTTAAAATACAACATTCAGGAAACTAAGATCATGGTATCTGGTCCCATCACATCATGGCAAATAGATGGGGAAACAGTGGAAAGAGTGACATACTTTATTTTGGGGGGCTCCAAAATCACTGCAGATGGTGACTGCAGCCATGACATTAAAAGACACTTGCTCCTGGGAAGAAAAGTTATGACCAACCTAGACAGCATGTCAAAAAGCAGAGACATTACTTTGCCAACAAAGGTCCATCTAGTCAAAGCCATGTATGAATGTGAGAGTTGGATTATAAAGAAAGCTGAGTGATGAAAAATTGATGCTTTAGAACTGTGATAGTGGAGAAAACTCTTGAGAGTCTCTTGGACTGCAAGGAGATCCAACCAGTCCATCCTAAATGAAATGAGTCCTGAATATTCATTGGAAGGACTGATGCTGAAGCTGAAACTCTAATACTTTGGCCACCTGATACGAAGAACTGACTCATTGGAAAAGACCCTGATGCTGGGAAAGATTGAAGGCAGGAGTAGAAGGGGACGACAGAGGATGAGATGGGTGGATGGCATCACTGACTCAATGGCCATGAGTTTGAGTAGACTCTGGGAGTTAGTGATGGACAGGGAGGCCTGGCGTGCTGCAGTCCATGAGGTCATGAAGAGTTGGACACAACTGAGGACTGAACTGAGCTGAACTGACTGATGTCATATGATGGGCTTCCCTGCTATCTCAGGTGGTAAAGAATCCACCTGCAATACAGGAGACCCCGGTTTGATTCTTGGGGCAGGAAGTTCCCCTGGAGAAGGGATAAGCTACCCACTCCAGTATTCTTGGGCTTCCCTGGTAGTTCACATGGTAGAATCAGCCTGCAATCCAGGAGACCTGAGTTCAGTCCCTCGGTTGAGACAGTGTCCTGGAGGAGGGCATGGTAAACCCACTCCAGTAGGAAATGGCAACCCCACTCTAGTATTCTTTTTTTTTTTTTAATTTTTATTTTATATTAGAATACACTTATTTTACAATGTTGATAGTTTTAGATATATGTATATAAGAAGTGAGTCAATTATACACTTACATATATCCATTCCTTTTCAGATTGTCTCCCATTTGGTTATTACAGGTTGCCTGGAGAATCCTCATAGACAGAGAGCCTGGTGGGCTACAATTCATGGTGTCACAAAGAGTTGGAGATGACTGAGTTACTAACCACAGTACAGCTTGTCAATGATATGATGGTAAGATGCTGTGGATGAAGGTGTCCCAAATTTTGTCTGGAAGATCTCAAGGGGATGCATGTCATTTGATCCAGTTATATGGCATATAATAAAAGTTTCCAAAGAGTGGTCTTACCTATTTTAGTCCTAATTAATTCTCAGCAGCCAGAATCTCATCATTATTGGTCTCTAGAAGGACTGGTTTTCTAGGTTTTTGGTTAACTATTGAAGTGATATCAGATTTTAGTGACAAAGATTACCCTGGAAGTCTTGCAATTTTTTGTTGTTGTTAGCCCTTAAATCATATCCAACTCTGAGACCCCATGGACTGAGCCTGCCAGTCTCCTCTGTCCATGAGATTTCCCATGCAAAATACTGGAATGGGTTGCCATTTCCTTCTCCAGGGGATTTTCCCGACACATGGATCAAACCTGCATCTCCTGTGACTCCTGCAGAGACAGGCAAATGCTTTACCGCTGAGCCACCTAGAAAGTCCACAGTACAGTTTGATAGTAGGTAAAAATGGAAGCAGAAGTGTAAGTTGAATAAATTGATATAATGATCTAAGAAATACATGTTGATTGCCAAACCACAGCAGTGGATGTAGAGACCACATGAGAGATACTAGAAGGTATATTTGATGTGATTCAGTGGTAAACAGAAAGTTGGTATAAAGAATGAGAAAAATAATATGGTCTGTCTTCTCATTTTCTTAATTGGTTAACACGATGGCTGTAATACTATATACATCATGCTATTGCTATGAAGGCTATAAACAGTGGAAATATTTTTTATTCATAAAAGCCACAATCATAATGATATATTAGTTTTCTTAAGAATCATATTTGTAATTAAATATGCTGATGGATTATTGAGGATTCACATTTATATGCTTATGTTAACTATGAAACTTAGTCTCTCATTTAAACCAACTGATTGTTTTGTTTAAACAAGTCTAAAATTGCCTTACTTAGGTTCCTTGACATAAGAGGGAATATGCAGCATTTATTTGAAAATGCTTTTCTTTCTCCTCTAATTTGTCTGTATTCCTTTGTTGAAAATAGCTTGTCCATAGCTGTGGTTCTATTTTTCAATTCCCTATTTTTCCTGTTGATGCATTTGCTTATCTTGATTACTGTAGTTTCCTAATAAGTCTTGAAATGAGGTAGTATTAATCCTCAACTATTGTTCTCATTCTCAAAGTTGTTTAAGCCAATTGGGATTTTCCAGATTAATATTAGAAGTAGTTCACAAATTTCTACAATGAAAATCAGCTGGAATTTTGACTGGAAGTTTGTTGTATTTCTGAATCAGTTTGTAAATAACTGATATCCCAATAATATTGAATCCTCTGACTCATGAATACAGTTTATCTCCGTTTATTTAGGTCTCAAAATTCACTCAATAATGTCTTATAGATATTCATGTACAAATCTTTCACATCTTTTGTCAGAATAACCTCAAAGGTTTTTTTTTAAATATTTTTAAAACTATTGTAATGATATGATATTGTAAGTTTTAAAAATTTTGCTTTAGAATGATTTTAGATTTGTAGAATAATTGTGAAGATGGTACATGCAGAGTTACCATACACCCTACAACCAGTTTCCATATTATTCACATCCTACTTTATTATATTATATTTGCCAAAGTAAATGTGTCAGTACTTATACATTATGACCAGCCAAAGTTCATATTTTATATTCCTTAATTTTCCTTATGTATACTTCTATTGTAGGATTCCATCTAGGAGACCACATTACATTTACTCATCTTGGCTACTTAATCTACCTTTACTCTTGGCTGGGTCCATTCCTGAGACATTCCTTGTTTTTTATTACTTTGACAGTTTTGAGGAATAATATCAGCTATGTTTTTTGTAAAATGTCCCTTTATTAGGGTTTGTCTGGAGCTTTTCTCAAGATTAGTCTCTACTTATGTCTTTTGCAGGGGGAGTTCACAAAGGTAAAATGGCCTTCCCATCACATGGCGCTGGTACGTACTATCAACAGGACTAATCTCTCTTGATGGTTACTTCATCACCTGATGGAAGTAGTATTTATCATTCTCCACTGAGAGTTGCCATTTCCCTGTATTCTTTCCAACCTGTATTCTTTGAAAGTCTCTGTGTACAGATAAGGCATGGAGACTTATACCCACTTCCTTTATGGAAGTGTATCTACATACAGTATTTAATTTTTTTCTGCACAGGAGACTTTTTTCTCTTTATCTATCATCTATTCATTCATTTGCTTACATAGTTGTGGATTTATTTACTTATATAGCTATGGATTCATGGACATTTATTTTATAGTTTGGGCAATAGTCCCAAACATGCTTTTGGGAAATAGTCTTTTCTTAATTAAGTTGCTCAAATTGTTCCGGCTTTGGCCTGTGAGAATTATTTTAGTTAACTACTGTGTCATTCTACTATATGCACACCATTGAGGGATTTACTTTTTTTAGTCACTTTCTTATTTTAGGTCTACTAGAGGTTCCCGACTCATCTTATTTAGTCTCGGTCTCAATACCAAATTTGGTCGTTTCTCTAAAGAGTCCCAGTTTCTTTTATTGGTGAATGGGATATGATCCACAATCTGGGTATTGGGGAAGTTAATTGCTATTGGGACGTCACTGATACTAGTCTCATTTAGCTGATAGTCAATCTGTTTACATACAGTTCTATAAATATTTCTATACATAACAGTATATATCTCTGTTAAGATAAACATGAGCTTATACTGATGTCTCTAACTCTAACCTGTCATCGCATGATTCATGGTAGCCTTCTTCCTTGCTTATCACTAACCTTCAACTTAAACACAAGAAGCTTGGTTCCACCCACTTAAGCATTTGAGATCCACTTACTTACTTGTTCAATTCTAATAATAACCTAATATAGTATTAGAACTACTAATCTGTACCTTCATGGGAAATAACCTTATCAACAATTGCAAGGGTTAAGTGCAATTCCCTTGTCCTTTAATTTTAGAGACTCCCCTTCTTTCTGATTGTCCTTAGGTCAACATTTTTTCCTTCATTCTTTAAAGAGGGATGATTTCACACATTCATAACAAAGCTAGTTTTGCTTGCCACAGTCTGCCTTCTTTCCTGGAATTCTACAAGCTCTTATTTTTAATTTGCATGTGTTTTATCAGTCTTTGTGATTTAAAGTCTAGAAATTTTAACAAATACATAGTGTCATGTGTCCACCATTACTGCATTATAAAGAAAATCTTACTGATCTTAAAAGTTCTCTCTTATTTGCATTTTCAAGCCACTCTCTCACAAATCCCCAGAAACCATTGATTTCTCTGCTGTCTGTATAATTTTGTTTTGTGTTGCTTTTTAGCTCATTTCTTTTGGTAGCACAATAGCATTTCATTATATGAAAGTAATGCCTCTTGCTTAACCATTCAGTTGCTAGAGGATATCCCTTTTTTTTTTTTTCCAATTTTGGCAATTCTGAATAGGCTGCTATAAACATTCTTATAAGGACATCATTTCTGTAGGATTAAGGCTTTACTCCATGACCTGATTTAATCTTTATCACCTCTTTAAAGAACTTATCTCCAAATCTCCAGATTGAGACACACTCTAAGATACTGGGAATTTGGCTTCAGCACTTGAATTCTGGGGGGTACACAATCAGTCCAAAACAAGTATGGCATTTTCTGAGCTGGAATTAAATATTTTTTGATTATTTATTTATATTTTTGTCTGTGTTGGGTCCCGGTTGCTACCCAGCCTTTTCTCTAGTTGCAGCGATTGGGGACTACTCTATATTTGCAGTGTGTGGGCTTTTCATTGTGGTGGCTTCTCTTGTTGTGAATGTGTCTCACAGGCCTTAGAATGTGCAGATTTCAGTAGCTGCAGCACGTGAGCGGCTCTGAAGATTTAGAACACAGGCTCAACTGCTGTGGCACACAAGTTTAGTTGTTCCGTGGCATGTAGGATCCTCCAAGATGAGGGATCTAACCCCTGACCCCTGCACTGGCAGGCGGATTCTTTACCACTGAGACACCAGGGGAGCCCATATTAAAAATTCTTGAAAATACTCCGGAGTGCAAAACGTTCTTCCTCATTCATTTCTCTTATTTTCTTTGCTTTTTTCTCCTAGACCATTACAAACCTTGGTGTAAGGAGTGGCACTTGTTGTTCAAAAGAGTTCTCTTATGGCTCGATAACTTATTCTGAGATTTCTGATTGTTTCTTAGTTTATGAGTCATAAACTCAACCCAAGGAAAAATGAAGAGGAATCTGGGAGAGCAGCTCTATCTGAGATGGTTGTTGTCTAACGTGATTCCTACCCTATCTGTTAGGCACTCTAGATGACAAAGGCATTCAATTTTGTTATTATGCTGGCCTTGTCTTTCTGTATAATTACCATGATTTTACTCTGTTTAATATGTAAACATAGTGTCCAACTACCATGAGTTACTTTGAAATTGCAGCCATATAGTTTATCTGGTGGTCGAAAACCTGGGCTTGAACTTAAAGAAATAAAACAGCAACAAGAACATACCCATTTCAAAACAAATTTTCTAGCAGTATAGTTCAGTTGTTATTCACATACAATAAAAATCCACTTTCACATGCTCTTGTTGAGCAGTGGAATATAATATTTGCTAAAATGACTACATTTTGCTATCACACAAAAAGATATTGGGTGAGTTTGTTTCTTGGAAGCAAGCATGGGGTGCTTTCATTTCTAGTTTCACCCCATACAAAAAAGAACCTTGAATAGAATTAAGATGTGTGGCTTGTCAATTTTGAGGTCTAAAACTTTTCCTTGATAATATCATCCAACAATAATATTTCATATAATACTAAGATACGTATTTCTGAAATTTTTGAAATGCCCTTCTTGCCAGGAAAAGAGACATTGTGGGTTTTTGTTTGTTTGTTTGCTTTTAAAATTTCCTAACTAGAATTATTTTCAGGGCAAGAAGAAGAGGGCTTATACTGTGGAGCAGTTTTGCCTAACTTGGATCCTGAGTGGAAAAGGGAATGGCCCCATTGACTGTGGTAGTTATTTATGTTAGATTTTCTAGGACAGTCTGACAATCATTCACACCAGCTGTCAGAGTGAGTTCTGATTTGGGGCTAAGAAAATGTATTTACTGTGGCTTCTTAAGGCATGGACTGAATATTTGAAATTTAAAAGGAAATCTAGAGATGGACAAGCATTTTAAAGTCACATCCACATGAAAAGCAAGGAAAAAGTTTAGTTCAAAAAGAGCAATATCTTGTGAGGATAAAATGTATTGACATTATAAGGTCCACTGTTTAAAAATATATGTTTTCAGAGAGGAAGAATTGCTAATTGAAAATCACAAATTGAAACACAGGAGTCTTTAAAGATTCATGCAAATAGGTTGGTAATGTGAACCAGGTAAGTGTCAACAGGTATCCTGTCACCTGACTGTAGTTTGGCACCGAAGCCTAAGTATCTGGGAGGATGAGTAAGCCAAATGAGGCAAATTCTATCAGGTAGAGAAGTTTTTGATTGTCTGTTTTAATGCAAAGTTCCTAGAGTAGGCCCTATCCACCAAAATGGAAACAAACAAAACAGTGAGAAAGAAACACCCGTCTTACCCTTGGTGACCATGGATTTTATAATTTAGCAATATAATCAGATCCAGATTAGCAGCTAAAACTGAGGGTCGGACGTGATGCAGTACAGATGAAGAATTGGGGAGAGTAGCCTTTGGCAGATACAAAGGTGAAAGAAGAAAAGATAAGAAAAATCTAGGGGTTTTCCAAATTTTGACATTGCGTGTCACACTTTCGGGAGTTTTGCAAGTTTTGTAAAAGTATTGCAAAGTATTCTTATAAAGTGCCCTCCAGATGTTGTCTCCGGAACACAGCAAATGTTACAGAGATAAGGGTTTAGTTTAAGCAGAAGCCCTTTGATGCGATAACATCTGCCTTTCATCTGAGAAGTGAAAGAGAAGTTTCTGATGTGAAGGCCGTTCGTACTGTGTTGGCAAAGAGGATTTTTCAATAGTGCCAGCAGAGCAAAAAAAAAAAAAAAGCAGCTAAATAATGCTGCAAAGATTTTCATTCATAGAACTTCTGCTCCCGGCATGAAGTTTACATCAGTGCACTGATTACAGAGACATGGAGGGCAAATTCTTCAAAGTGAAGTGTGGTTTTGACAGAGCACACTGTTCAAAAGACTTCAGTGGTTGGCTCAGAGATGGTCTTAATAGTTCACACCATAGGAATTGAGGTTAGGAAGATTACAAAAATCTCAGTGAAGTTAAACTGTGGTATTCACAAGTTGGGAGCAAAGCATGCCAGAGTGTGTCTTTGAGTACACAACAGATTCTCTCCAGGTTGATGACCTTAAGATTGATTATAGTAGATCAGCATTGTCAGAAATAGTCTTCATACCTTGTGCCATTGTGACTGTAATCCACAGAGCCTTGCCATTTGTGTCTCTTGCCAGAGCTACTTAGGTTTTTCTAAACTGCCGTCCTCTTTGATCTAGCCCCTTGACAGATCATTTCCACAGGGTAGCTAGAGTAATTACTAAAAAGGAAAATTAGACTGTGTAACTCTACAATGAGAAGCAATTTATTGCTTCTTCTGTGTTACAAATAAATGCCTACTTCATACAAAGTCCTAGGTAAGGGGAAGGGGAAGGAGGAGGCCTTGATTGAAGGAAGGGGATAGTTCTTACAAAAGACACAGAATTATTTCATGAATGATCATTCCTAGTCATGGTGATTTATTTTCTTTGGATCCATGACCAAGTTTTGATCAGTACAATATACAGAAAGGTGTTCTGAATAAGACATTCATTGTTTACATACACACACACACACACACCAATATATCAAAAAGGGAAAGCCCTTCACTTTTCTGTCCCTTATAACTCACCAAAGTGCAGTAGCTATCTTCTAATCATGAGGAGAAAGGTCGACTTGCCAAGAGTGACAGAACACAAAGATAGAAGAATATGAAGAATATAGATTGTTAATGACACTGTTGAACTGCTGAGCCAATATTGGAACTATTTTCTGTGGTTACATGTGAAAATACATACATGCATGCATGTATACCGGATGATGGTTCAATGGTTCTCTTTATTGTATTTTCTATAATTTCCAGGTTTTTCATTCTAAGTTGACATAACTTTTGGCATTATTGTGAGGATGAAGAAAGTTGTTCTTTCATGCACTGATGTCCCACAAGGCAGGCAGCAAGCTCAGCCATATGTTATTACTCAAGAATCTTTGAAGTAGATGTAGGTGTACAGTTGACTTCATTACAAATGGTGTACTACCTGATGATTTTATAAGATCTCTATCAGTTACCATGTCTTGGGAATTAAGGACACTTTCTAGTTTTCCAGAGGTTATTCTAGAAAGAATGTTAGGAACTTCAGACCTTCTAATGTTTTCTTCATATTATGCATGAAGAAGATTATTGGTCCTTATATGCAATTATTGCTTACTGATAAAAGAGCTATTGTGAATGTAGTTCACCAGTAAAGTGAAAAATTAAGTTCTGTTCACTTCAGTTCAGTTGCTCAGTCATGTCTAACTCTTTGCAACCCAGGACTGCAGCACAGCACCCTGTCCATCACCAACTCCTGGAGCTTGCTCAAACTCATGTCCATCAAGTCGGTGATGCCATCCAATCATCTCATCCTCCATCACCCCTTCTCCTCCTGCCTTCAATCTTCCCCAGCATAAAGGTCTTTTCCAATGAGTCAGTTCTTCCCATCAGGTGGCCAAAGTATTGGAGCTTCAGCTTTAGCATCAGTGCTTCCAAACAATATTTAGGACTAATTTCCTTTCGGATTGACTGGTTTTATCCCCTATCCAGGGAACTCTCAAGAGTCTTCTACAGCACCACAGTTCAAAAGCATCAATTCTTTTGTGCTCAGCTTGTTAACCTCAGTATTAATATTAATGCATGACCAGAAGTAGCAACACTTTGTCACTGCACAACTGATGATTAAACAGACTGTGTCACTGCCACATTTAGACACATTGTGGCAAATGGCCCTGGGCTTCAATAAAGTGGTATTGAAAGATACTGTAATCCAGAGAACATAACTTTACACAAACTAGTGATGATACATTATTATCAACTGAGAACATGAATAACTGCTTCTACAATCATGTCCTCATACATTCAATATCTCTCTTCTGTTTTGCAATTTGCAACATTTTCATCTATAGGGAAACAACCAGTGTGCTACTTTAGCTGCCTATCATTGTAGTTTCCAGATTTTGTTTTGCCTTCTCTATAAACAATAAGTCACAATTCATGCATTGCCTTTGTTTCACACACTTTTATTGAAGAAGATGCTTTATAGAAGGACCTGACTATTTTGTGTGTGAATATTTTTCAAATAGATTATTAAAGGGTGAGGGTGTTGCAATGCTTGTGGGAATCTTTAGCACATTCCTAAGTCAATTCTGCCCATTTTTTCTCTTTTTTTCTATAATATAGAAACTTTGTGCATCCTTGATGAAGAATATTTTGTAATGGCAAGGGCAAAGTAAAAAATCAGACAATAAACTAAATTAGCTATGCAGAAATGGATGTGTCATCTGAAATCAACTTCTTTAGATTCAAGTTCCCATTATGCCTTTCTTTTTTTTCTTTTTTTCATTTTTAATGGAGGATAATTGCTTTACAATATTGTGTTGATGGTCAACAAACACATGGAAAGATGCTCAGCATTGCTCATTATTAGAGGAAAGCAAATCTAAACTACAATGAGGTATCATCTAACTGCAGTCAAAATGGCTGTCATTAAAAAAATCTACAAATAATAAATGCTAGAGAGGATGTGGAGAAAAGGGAACCCACTTGCACTGTTTGTGGGAATGTAAACGGATATAGCCACTATGGAGAACAGTATGGAGATTCTTTTACAAATTAGAAATAGAACTACAATTGACCCAAAAATCCACTACTGGGAATATACCCTGAGAAAACCTATTACTTCTTTTGTTTCTGAATTACTTTCTCCTACTCTAATGGGCTTCCCAGGTGCCTAATTAGTAAAGAACCTACCTGCCAATACAGAAGACATGGGTTTGATCCCTGGGTTGGGAAGATCCCCTGAAGAAATGAAGGGCAAGCCACTCCAGTATTCTTGCCTGCAAAATGCCATGGACAGAGGAGCCTGGTGGGCTATAGTCCATGAGGTCGCAAAAAGTCAGAGATGACTGGGTGACTGAGTGCACACACACACACACACACACACACATGCACACACACGCACACACACACACTAATATTCAATAACTTTCTCCCTTGACTCACTGTGTCATTACATTTGTATCATATTATCCATCTTTTAGTCTTATATTTACCTCATTTGGCCTTCCAAATACTACATTATCATTGAAGCAAATAGTTGCGTCCTGATTTCTCTGCTATCTTTATTGTCTCATTCAAAATTAGCAACCAAATGCTCAATAAAAACAGCTGTATTTAGCTATGCATCTTGTAAATTAATAACAGTGTTTTTTTATTTTTCTTCCTAAACTTCCTATTTTTCCTTTTCAATGTGAAAAATTTAGAGAGAATTGCTTTTACTCTTAGCTATTTGGACAAGTTGATACAAATTGCTTATTCATGTCTTTTCTGGAACTGGAGTGTAGATTCATTTCTAAAATGCTTTTGTGTCTTATTTCTCTGTATCACAGGAATATTTTTATTTCAATGAGGTTCAGGTTCTTGTAGTGTAGAAAAAATAAAGATAGCCTAAAACTGGAATATTTTTAAAACTCGATAAATATAATAAAGAAATGGCAGCACAATCTTTTTTACTTAATGTGATGTCTCAAAAATACTTAATGGTGTTGAATTTTGTCAAAGGCTTTCTCTGCATCTATTGAGATAATCATATGGTTTTTATCTTTCAATTTGTTAATGTGGTGTATTACATTGATTGATTTGCGGATATTGAAGAATCCTTGCATTCCTGGGATAAAGCCCACTTGGTCGTGGTGTATGATTTTTTTAATATGTTGTTGGATTCTGTTTGCTAGAATTTTGTTAAGGATTTTTGCATCTATGTTCATCAGTGATATTGGCCTGTAGTTTTCTTTTTTTGTGGCATCTTTGTCTGGTTTTGGAATTAGGGTGATGGTGGCCTCATAGGTGCTGGGAAAACTGGTCAACCACTTGTAAAAGAATGAAACTAGAACACTTTCTAACACCATACACAAAAATAAACTCAAAATGGATTAAAGATCTAAATGTAAGACCAGAAACTATAAAACTCCTAGAGGAGAACATAGGCAAAACACTCTCCGACATAAATCACAGCAAGATCCTCTATGACCCACCTCCCAGAATATTGGAAATAAAAGCAAAACTAAACAAATGGGATCTAATGAAACTTAAAAGCTTTTGCACTACAAAGGAAACTATAAGTAAGGTGAAAAGACAGCCCTCAGATTGGGAGAAAATAATAGCAAATGAAGAAACAGACAAAGGATTAATCTCAAAAATATACAAGCAACTCCTGCAGCTCAATTCCAGAAAAATAAATGACCCAATCAAAAAATGGGCCAAAGAACTAAACAGACATTTCTCCAAAGAAGACATACAGATGGCTAACAAACACATGAAAAGGTGCTCAACATCACTCATTATTAGAGAAATGCAAATCAAAACCACAATGAGGTACCATTACACACCAGTCAGGATGGCTGCTATCCAAAAGTCTACAAGCAATAAATGCTGGAGAGGGTGTGGAGAAAAGGGAACCCTCTTACACTGTTGGTGGGAATGCAAACTAGTACAGCCACTATGGAAAACAGTGTGGAGATTCCTTAAAAAACTGGAAATAGAACTGCCATATGACCCAGCAATACCACTTCTGGGCATACACACTGAGGAAACCAGATCTGAAAGAGACACGTGCACCCCAATGTTCATCGCAGCACTGTTTATAATAGCCAGGACATGGAAGCAACCTAGATGCCCATCAGCAGATGAATGGATAAGGAAGCTGTGGTACATATACACCATGGAATTTTACTCAGCCGTCAAAAAGAATTCATTTGAATCAGTCCTAATGAGATGGATGAAACTGGAGCCCCTTATACAGAGTGAAGTAAGCCAGAAAGATAAAGAACATTACAGCATACTAACACATATATATGGAATTTAGAAAGATGGTAACGATAACCCTATATGCAAAACAGAAAAAGAGACACAGAAATACAGAACAGACTTTTGAACTCTGTGGGAGAAGGTGAGGGTGGGATGTTTCAAAAGAACAGCATGTATACTATCTATGGTGAAACAGATCACCAGCCCAGGTGGGATGCATGAGACAAGTGCTCCGGCCTGGTGCACTGGGAAGACCCAGAGGAATCGGGTGGAGAGGGAGATGGGAGGGGGTATCGGGATGGGGAATAAGTGTAAATCTATGGCTGATTCATATCAATGTATGACAAAACCCACTGAAATGTTGTGAAGTAATTAGCCTCCAACTAATAAAAAAATTAAAAAGCAAAAAAAAAAAAATACTTAATGGTTTATAAAATTGTATTTCATTCATTCTTAAGTTAAAAACTGGTGACACGAAGAGAATATCATATACAGTCTGATTTTTCTGGAAATGTATACATGTAAACATGCATAAGAAAAGAGAAGAGTTATTTGCCCTAAAACATCATTATTGGTAACCTGGAGGAGCTACTTGATTTTTTTCCATTTATTGTCTTTTCTGGATATTTGCATTTTCTCAATATTTGGTAATAAACTATAGTTACATTTATAATAAAGAAATAAAAAGGAGCAACCTTTATTATCAAATATCTGAGTGGTCAAAATGAAACAATCTGTAAACAATTCCACTGAGATGCAATTTTTATTGACCCTTAACTTTAATTCCTAAACTAGCAGATTACGGGGCTTCCCAGGTCCTGCTAGTTATAAAGAACCTGCCCACCAGTGCAGGAGACAAGAGACACGAATTTGAACCCTGGGTTTGGAAGATCTCCTAGAGGAGGGCATAGAAACTCAAAAGTATTCTTGCCTGGAGAATCCCAAGGACAAAGGAGCCTGGTGGGCTACAGTCCACAGGGTCGCAAAGAGTCAGACACTATTGAAGGGACTTAGTACGCAGCAGGTTTATATTTTAATTTATGCCCTCTGTCTTCAGATTTAGGCTAAGTTTTCTTGTAACAAAATTTTGAACTGTATTCCCTAGGAAACGTATACTGAAGAAAGATAATTTAAGACTGAGAAAACATTTGGGAAATCCAAGGATTTTTTGCTTCCATAGTGAATAGAAAATTTTCTTCAGTGTACCAACACTGAATCAGAATTCACTTCAGGCTACATCAATCTATGCTGCAGTTTGATTGTTAGATGGGACTCTTTTATTGATTCATATTGCTTGAAGCCACTAAAAACCATAGGCTGCCAAATGTTTTGGTAGAGATCACATTTGAGAGGTGGAGTCTTAGTTCAGAGGATAAAAAGCAGTTTTGACTTGGGAATTTTGTTTTCTTTTCTTTGCTTAAAGCAAACACTATAAGATCTGCTAATGGATATGATTTATTGATTAAGTGTTAAGAAGTAGTCATTTTGTCTTCTTTTATAGATTTTGTAGCGATTTTTTTTACTTTAATTTTCATCAGCTTCCTTTCAAAATATTAGGAGTCAGGAGGGATATTTTTTGCTCAGTTTTCCCTAACTAGGTCCATCAATGATTAGGCTGGTTTCTAATAGGAAAGAATTGTTGGCTAAAACCATTTATCAGCCCAGTATATTATTTTTGTTATCTTACATGATTTTCTATATCTTACTTTATTAACTATCATATTTTTGCCACATCTATGGTTGTGTGAGTTTTCCTGTAATAAAATAACCATGTCCTAATCTATATTATGTTACAATGTGTTAGTACAATATTTCATATAAAGAGTATAAACTTCATTTATTGCACATTGACTATGTCAGGACTACTATGGGCAAGAGTCTGCTTGTGTTTATTCTTTCTGTAATTCCATGGATAATTTTCACACACATCTCTATGGGAGTATTTAAGCCATTCAATATTGATAATCACTGCAGTATTCTGATCCAGTAAATAAAATTCACTAAAGATATTTTTAGTTTAAAATGGCATTTGTAAATTACTATATACATTATATATTACTATGATTCTTCCAATTAATTGAATAGTTAAACATGCTTTTTTTTTTTTTTTTTTTGATAAGAAGTAGGACTTGTTGGTGAGCATGATCAATGAGGGGCCGGAGCTGACCATCTCATGAGTATAGGGCCTGCCATTTGTTCAGGGAACCACAATTAGGGATGTACTTGACCCCACAGCCATCTGGGATGAGCAGCTTTTCTGCCACCATGTTTTCAAATTCATCCTTATTAAACTTAGTAAATCCCCACTTCTTAGAGATGTGCACCTTCTGACTGCTAGGGAACTTGAGCTTGGCCCTGCTAGAAGGCCTCAATCACATGTCCCTTGTTCTGCAGCTTGGTGTTGATGGACATTATGACTTGGTCGATGTGGACCCTGGCCACTGTGCTCTGGGGCTTTCCAAAGGCATGGTGAATACCTGTTTGGAGCCTGGACTGGGGACAGCAGGCCAGTCAAGAATGCCCACTAGAAAGAGTTGTCTTTAAGATACTGTAGGGCAAACTGTACAGGCAACAGTTGCATACACTACCTAGGAGGCTGCTGTTTATAGCTATTGCACCCTGGGCCCCCAAGGGGAAGAGAGCATGGTTGGCTTAATTGGCTGCAAATAAATATGCTTTTTATATCAGCAGTTATTTTAAAGTGGCTGCTTGTGAAGTGACTCTTATAGGGGATTCTGTACTGGTCATATTTTAAGTAAACAGAAAATAATCCAGCAATTCCAAAGTTGACACTCAGCAAAAATATTCAGAATTTAAAAAAACAACCTGTCAATTTTGACCACATCATTGACCCTCATCAAAACACAAAATGCTTCATGTAACAGAATTAGTCATTAAAGTGTTCACTACTCTAAAATTGAGAGAAGAGTAAGTGGTTCCATGAGAAAATACACAGAATTATAAAATGCTTATGATTTTATTATCTTCACCTCTGATATAAAGCAAAAAGAAATCAAAGATAACAAAAGACAATTTTGTTCCTCATAAAATGTGACATATTCATGCATTTATCACTAATATTTCAGGATTGGATGAGATACTATCTTGCTCAAAGTTTTAGTGACTGAGGAAATGTCAACATGGCTGCCACGCTGTGAGACAGACTTGCTATTAATTCTGATGTATTATATTGTGGGGATAAACTGGAGATAAGTCTGACGGGCTAATTAAAACTTTATTCTGTATAAAAGTAAAAAAATAAAAGAGAGTCACTCTTTCATGTTGTTTTCTGACAGTGTGTAGATTACTTCAGACACTAACTTAATCCAACATATGTATATTTTTTTCAGTGCAACTCAAGAGGAAGACAAAAATTTGCTTTGAATATGACACTTATACTGCCAGTCCTTGATTTAGATATGCAGAGGTAGCAAGACATGTTAGCTGAAAGGAGAGATCCAGCACATTTCTAAACATGATGTCCCATTTATGTTCAAGATGACATGGATGGAATCAATTAGGATAAACAAGTGAGTTCCAAGACAGACTTTTAAGAAAGTTGCAGAGTTGCTTAGTAACCTGATGTTATACTTCATTTCCCAACAGAGCAGTAAGGCTGTCAGAGTAGGTAATGGAATACTCAGGAATGAATCAAGTCTCATGTGCTCTGTCAAGATTATACTCATTTTTAATATGTTAGACCCCCTCCCACTGTCAGAAGTTGTATATATATATATATATGCTCAGTAAAACATATAGTAGGACAGTGATCAGGGAATATGACATCAAGTTGTGCTTTGACATAAAAATCTTGTTTATTTTCTTTACATACATTGTATTGCTGTAAATCACTGAGCCACATATCTACCAGTACTCTAGGGAAATGTCCATTCAAGTTTTTCATCCTGCAGGTCTGCTTGCTGTCTTCTTGGGTCCTCTCTGGAAGCACTTACTGCTGTTTGCACCTCCAAGACTCTGCATTTGAGGATTCACACAAGGAATCACAAGAAGTGTTGTTTTTCCTTCACATCGTCCAGACAGCAATATATCCACTCATGAAAACTATATTCTTCCAGAGAAACTATACTTATTGAACACTTCAAATAATTTTAAAATCATCTCTGCAGATAAAACCAGACTGATGCATATACATAAACTAAACTGTAAATATAACGTAACAAAGTATTATTCATGTTAATGAAACATTTGAACTTAAGTCCTCTAATAGGTCCTCTGAACTGAACAGAAACACTTAATTGTTCATTTCAATTTGTCAGGATATGAAAATGCCAGAGCCCCTTTCCTGAATTGCAATCATTGGGATTTGAGAGTTCACAAGAAAGAGAAAAAAAAGGAAGGTAGAGATGCATTAAATGATTACCTTCATTAGTAAGAACTCTTATGACAAGTTTTGATTTTCAAGTTAAAGATCTAAAGAGAAGAAAATCCCCTATTATATCCTCTTCAAAGTTAGCTGACACATAATCATTAAATTATTAATTCTTGTATCATCTTTGTGAGATATATTGGGAACAATAACTTTTCTCATTTTTATAGGTAGATTTCATAAATTTTTTGTTAATAGGCTGGGATGTGGCTGAATCTTAGGGAAATCATAAAAAAATACAGGTAATTTGCTTTGGAATATTTTATCAATAGATATTACAGCCAATTAGCTGTTAATAACCATGAATATGATTAGTAAAAAAATTAAAAAATAAGTAAATAAAGCAACTCTATTGATTTTTTATGCAACATCCCTAACTGTGTTTGGGCCCATTTCTAACAGTTCCCACTAAATATGTTTTAGGACTAGAAATGGTACAGTAATATTGCTTTCATCAGGACACATGGAATGAGCCTACAGATCATTCCTCCTGAAATAGAGAAAAGCAAATATTGTATATTAGCACATATTTGTGGAATCTAGAAAAATGGTACAGATGAACCTATTTGCAGGGAAGGAATAGAGACACAGATGAAGAGAATGGACAAGTGGAGACAGGGTGGAGGGGTTTGAGATGAGCTGGGAGACTGGTCTTGACCTGTGTGCACTATCATGAGTAAAACAGATAGTTAGTGGCAACATGGAGATAAAGAGGTGAACAATTAAGACTGAAGTTATTGATTCTGATTGATATTATACTCTCTAAGAGTGATTTAAAATCTTATCATAGTATTATAGAGTCTACCGGAAGACTCTGCAACTAGCTAGTAATTCATGTATGGTGGCTATTCCAAGTATTTGGTTTGACTATTCTGACCCCAGAGAACATAGTCATGTAATCTGCAAAACCAGAATGAGGAGAAGTCTCCTAAATTGGCAGGTGGATTGTTTACCACTGTGCCACCTAGGAAGCCCACTTTTTTGCTAGCTAGACACTATGCTAATTATTTCTTCAAATTCTGCTCATGGATCTGAGATTTAGAAGTCATTGTCATTGACAGATGAGAATACAATAGCTTATTAAAATCAAGTTCGTATCATTTAAGTGTCAGAGTGGGGTTTTGAGTATCAATGTCAGATATGAAATAACACAGATATCTGTGATGAAAATGTCCTAGTTTTGTTCTTTCATTGGAAATGTCACATTAGGAAAGCCTCCCTCCCCCACCCCAGCTTTGTACCTATATTAACAATGCCTTTTTCTTTCCTTTATCCCACCCCCCACCCTCAGAGAAGCAGTGTGACACTAGACAAAGACCATGCACATTTTGCTTTCAGACAAATAAGAGTGGCAATTCTCTCTCCATAAGCACTACTGAGGACTTAGGAGTGTTAATGTCCCTGCTTTGTAAAATGGGGTTGAAAATGTTTGAATACTTTATATGGAGACTGAAAATAATCCATGTGATGGTTACAGTATGAGGCACACTGTAAATGCAATAGATATAGCATTGATGAAAACTTCTAATGCTGTCTACATGCTGAACAATCCAACACAAATTCCACTTCTGTGGAAATCCCTTGCACATGTTTTAGTTCATGATGGAAGAATCAGAGGAAGAAAGAGACAGTGTATTCCCAAAGAAGTTTGGATAAAAATAATTAACTTCCAGAGACATGGAAATGTATGTACTCTAAGATGTAGAATTAAAACCTCTAATCTCTGAAATAGACAGCATATTAAAAAGCAGAGACATTACTTTGCCAACAAAGGTCTGTCTAGTCAAGACTATGGTTTTTCCAATGGTCATGTATGGATGTGAGAGTTGGACTCTAAAGAAGGCTGAGCACCGAAGAATTGATGCTTTTGAACTGTGGTGTTGGAGAAGACTCTTGAGAGTCCCTTGGACTGCAAGGAGATCCAACCAGTCCATACTGAAGGAGGTCAGTCCTGGGTGTTCATTGGAGGGACTGATGTTGAAGATGAAACTCCAATACTTTGGCCACCTCACGCGAAGAGCTGACTCATTTGAGAAGACCCTGATGCTGGGAAAGATTGAGGGCAGGAGGTGCAGGGGACGACAGAGGATGAGATGGTTGGATGGCATCACCCACTCGATGGACATGGGTTTGGGTGGACTCTGGGAGGTGGTGATGGACAGGGAGGCCTGGTGTGAGGCGGTTCCTGGGGTCGCAAAGAGTTGGACACGACTGAGCGACTGACCTGAAACCGAACTGAATCTCTGAAAAAAGATTATAAAAGGCCAGTATGATTGGACTTCTTGTTATTGTTATTGTTGTTCAAGGGGACCGTCCTGACTCAGGGATGGAACCTGTGTCTCTGGCATCTCCTGCGTTGGCAGGTGGGTGCATTACCACGAGCCCCATCTGAGAAGCCCAGTGAGATCTCTGCCTCTTGTTTGACTGTATGCTCAGCCAATCAGTCGTGTCAGACTCTTCGTGAAACCATGCACCCTAACCCATCAGGCTCTTCTGTCCATGGGATTTCCAGGCAAGAATGCTGGAGTGGGTTGCCATTTCCTTCTCCATGTAATCTTCCCAACCCAGGGACCAAACCTGAGTTTCCTGCATCTCCCGCATTGGGAGGCAGATTCTTTATCACGGAACCACTTGGGAAGCCCTGAGCTGAGACAAAGTCAACCTGTAGGTGGCAGGTGACCACAAACGACGGTGTGTTTTCTCTCACTAGTTGCATAACACTGCTGGGTCTTCAAATTGAACAATTCTAGTTACTTATTTACTCATTTTTTTGTAAGTCTATTTATCAAAAACTGGTTCAATTCTTTAGAACTTATGACTCAGAAAATCACGTGTGCACTCCTCATGACAGGGCACTCATGCATTTCCAGATGGATAAATGGTGCTTTTTTGATCTGCTTTATAAGATCAACTAATGGAGAGATTTCTCCTCATTCTGGTTTTGCAGATTACATGACTATGTTCTCTGGGTCCAGAATGGTCAAACCAAATACTTGGAATAGCCATCATACATGAATTACTAGCTAGTTGCAGAGTCTTCTGATAGACTCTATAACACTATGATACGATTTTAAATCACTCTTAGAGACTATAATATCATCAGAATCAATAACTTCTAGCCTGTTGGGCCACTATGATCCTGATTCATTTTGGGCAGCAGCAAATACTTCAATATTAATACATTCTTTGATACTCAAAGGAAAATAAAAATAAGCTCACTATTAAACATTATTTTATGTCTCTTGATTTTTATGGGTGATTTTTTTTTCTTTATTTTTAAGGAAGATCATAACATGAAGCCGTGTGTGAAACCCTGGAGCTGGTGTATTAGGCTAATAACATAAATATTATGGGGTTTCCCTGATGACTCAGTGATAAAGAATCCACCTGCCAAGCTGAAGACACAGGTTAGTTCCCTGGGTTGGGCAGATCCCCTGGAGAAGCAAACGGCAACCCATTCCAGTATACTTGCCTGGGAAATCCTATGGACAGAGGAGTTCATGGGGTTGCAGAGTCAGATAGGACTTGGTGACTAGACAACAACAATGCAGATTATGCAGTTTGACCTGCTAAGTGAGGTGGCACAAGCCAGAAGCAGGAGGAAGGGTCGAGGTGGGATGGGGATGCAGCATGTAACCCCCTGAGTGTTAGAAGGAGTGCCCACTGTGGGCAAGAGAAAATCCTGGAGCCTGTTTTGACTGAATCACAAATCGCCAGTTTTCTCTAGGATTTTGCCATGTAATGCTTCACCAAGGAGAACACCATTTTTTGAGTTGCTGCCTAGGCATGTTACAGTTTGACAACTCTGCTCACACCCAGAGTGTGGACATTTAGATAAAGATCTGAGTTTAGGATTCTTCTACAATTTCCTAGTTTGCTTTTCCTGGGGCATCACATAAAATGACCACTCGGGGTTGAATCCCCCAAATATGAGTAACCTCGACCCCAGCCACCTTATAAGTAATAGGTGGGTGATCTCTGTTTCCTGCTGGCCGATGATCTCAGACAGAGCACTGCCCTTCCCAGGTTCATCACACCTCCCTTTCTGGAAAGTGATGCATTTGTGACTTTACTTTCAATCAAAACAGGCCCCAGGATTTTTCTCTTCCTCAAAGTGGGCACTCCATCTAATGCTCAGGGGGTTACATGCTGCATCCCCACCCCCACCTCGACCCTTCCTCCTGCTTCTGGCTTGTCCCACCTCACATAGTAGGGCAAACTGCAACCAGCTAGTAATTCATGGATGATGGCTATTCCAAGTATTTGGTTTGACCATTCTGGACCCAGAGAACATAGTCATGTAATCTGCAAAACCAGACTGAAGAGAAATCTCTCCATTAGTTGATCTTATAAAGCAGATCAAAAAAGCACCATTTATCCATCTGGAAATGCATGAGTGCCCTGTCATGAGGGGTGCACACGTGATTTTCTGAGTCATAAGTTCTAAAGAATGGAACCAGTTTTTGATAAATAGACTTACAAACAAATGAGTAAATAAGTAACTAGAATTGTTCAATTTGAAGACCCAGCAGTGTTATTCAACTAGTGAGAGAAAACAAGCCATCGTATGCAGTCACCTGCCGCCTACAGGTTGACTTTGTCTCAGCTCAGGGCTTCCCAAGTGGTTCCGTGATAAAGAATCTGCCTCCCAATGCGGAAGATGCAGGAAACCCAGGTTTGGTCCCTGGGTTGGGAAGATTACATGGAGAAGGAAATGGCAACCCACTCCAGCATTCTTGCCTGGAAATCCCATGGACAGAAGAGCCTGATAGGTTAGAGTCCACGGTTTCAGGAAGAGTCTGACACGACTGAGTGGGTGAGCACACAAGCAAGAGGCGGAGATCTCACTGGGCTTCTCAGGTGGGGCTCGTGGTAATGCACCCACCTGCCAACGCAGGAGATGCAAGGGACACAGGTTCCATCCCCGAGTCAGGAAGGTCCCCCGGAACAACAACAACAATAAAAAGAAGTCCAATCATACTGGCCTTTTATAATCTTTTTTCAGAGATTCAGTTCGGTTTCAGGTCAGTCGCTCAGTCGTGTCCAACTCTTTGCGACCCCAGGAACCGCCTCACACCAGGCCTCCCTGTCCATCACCACCTCCCAGAGTCCACCCAAACCCATGTCCATCGAGTGGGTGATGCCATCCAACCATCTCATCCTCTGTCGTCCCCTGCACCTCCTGCCCTCAATCTTTCCCAGCATCAGGGTCTTCTCAAATGAGTCAGCTCTTCGCGTGAGGTGGCCAAAGTATTGGAGTTTCATCTTCAACATCAGTCCCTCCAATGAACACCCAGGACTGACCTCCTTCAGTATGGACTGGTTGGATCTCCTTGCAGTCCAAGGGACTCTCAAGAGTCTTCTCCAACACCACAGTTCAAAAGCATCAATTCTTCGGTGCTCAGCCTTCTTTAGAGTCCAACTCTCACATCCATACATGACCATTGGAAAAACCATAGTCTTGACTAGACAGACCTTTGTTGGCAAAGTAATGTCTCTGCTTTTTAATATGCTGTCTATTTCAGAGATTAGAGGTTTTAATTCTACATCTTAGAGTACATACATTTCCATGTCTCTGGAAGTTAATTACTTTTATCCAAACTTCTTCTTTGGGAATACACTGTCTCTTTCTTCCTCTGATTCTTCTTCTTCCATCATGAACTAAAACATGTGCAAGGGATTTCCACAGAAGTGGAATTTGTGTTGGATTGTTCAGCATGTAGACAGCATTAGAAGTTTTCATCAATGCTATATCTATTGCATTTACAGTGTGCCTCATACTGTAACCATCACATGGATTATTTTCAGTCTCCATATAAAGTATTCAAACATTTTCAACCCCATTTTACAAAGCAGGGACATTAACACTCCTAAGTCCTCAGTAGTGCTTATGGAGAGAGAATTGCCACTCTTATTTGTCTGAAAGCAAAATGTGCATGGTCTTTGTCTAGTGTCACACTGCTTCTCTGAGGGTGGGGGGTGGGCTAAAGGAAAGATAAAGGCATTGCTAATATAGGTACAAAGCTGGGGTGGGGGAGGGAGGCTTTCCTAATGTGTGACATTTCCAATGAAAGAACAAAACTAGGACATTTCCATCACAGATATCTGTGTTATTTCATATCTGACATTGATACTCAAAACCCCACTCTGACACTTAAATGATATGAACTTGATTTAATAAGCTATTGTTTTCTCATCTGTCAATGACAATGACTTCTAAATCTCAGATCCATGGGGAGAATTTGAAGAAATAATTAGCATAGTGTCTAGCTAGCAAAAAAGTGGGCTTCCTAGGTTGCACAGTGGTAAACAACCCACCAGCCAATGCAAGAGATGAAGGAGATGCAGGTTCAATTCCTGGGTCAGGAAGATCCCCTGGAAAAAGGAATGGCTACCTAATCCAGTGTTCTTGCCTGGATAATTCCATGGACAGAGGAGCCTGGAGGACTAAAGTCCATGGGTTTGCAAAGAATCAGACATGATTGAGTAACTAACACTAACAAAATAAATGTTTGTCTGCATATATGATTATAAAATAGAGATGTGCCTATTCATAATGCAAAATAAAGAAAATAGTCTCAGTAACTATTTTAACATAAATTTCTCATATCTGAACCCACAGAGGAATAATGTACATAGAAAATTATATCCTAATGTATTAGAAAAACAGCTGCACAACAGGAAAAAGAATTAGTTATTAATGTGAGAACAGACTAGAAGGTGAACAGAGGAAAAGAAGAGCAATTCTATCAGCCTTGAATTTTGGCAAATACGATAGGCTACATTGCCTAAGATAATTTTGAATTCGGGATTATCTAGAGGAGGTTATAGGAAAACAAAGTTGAGATGGGTTTTTGATAAATTTTGCTCAAATCATGATACACATTTTCTGTTAAAGTTTAATTTTTGATTATAAATTTATTAATTATGCTAAGCAAAAGAGAGGCATACTTGAGCTAAGCAATGATTTCATTCTCTGTGGTGTCATAAATCTCAAAAGGTGTCAAATATGGATATTTGATAATGACATGTAGGTTCTGTTCAGCCTGGTATTAATAAATATGTCTAATAATGTGATTCATATGTATTAACTTTGATTTGAATATAAGTATATAAATTGATACTTATTTTTAAAGTTTATAGCATCTGTTAATGCCAAAGAGAGAGTATCTGCACTGATTTCAGTCTTGTCTAAACATGTAAGTACATATTTATTTTTACTATTTCATATGCAAACTTTTGTAAATTCAAAGCTATATCTTGTCTTCTGATCTTGCAGGAAAAAATTGAATTTTTTATACCTCTTCCAAATTCTCATATTAAGAATCTTGAGAATGGGAATTCCTACAAATGTGCTATCCAAGTTTCTGTGTGTATTTGTGAGAGAAACAGGAAATGTTGGTTTTGCTTCTATCATCTCTCCTCTCTCCTTTTTCTCTTGCTCTCTCTCTCCCTCCATATTATGTGTGTTTATATGTAAGAACCTCACATGTCTTCTTATTTTAAAAGAAGACTTTAGCAGCTATGAAAATAGCTATATTGTTGTTTATTAAGAAAAATATAATATAAGTAAATACTAAAAATAAATGTAAAGTGTGCTATGCAAAGTGTGTTTGTATTTAGTCACTCAGTCATGTTTGACTCTTGGCCCCTGTGAACTGTAGCCTGCCGGGTTCCTCTGTCCATGAGATTCTCCACAGGCAAGAATACTGGAGTGGGTTGCCATTTCTTCCTGAAAGGGATCTTCCCGACCCAGAGATTGAACCCCAGTCTCCTGCATTGAAGGTAAGATTCCTTACTGTCTCACCACCAGGAAGTCCGCTATACAAAGTACCAAACACAATTGAAAAATGTGTAGATGGTGCCATTAGGATACTTATACTTTATTAACTTTGAAGTCTTCAATTAAGAAAGAAAATAAAATGTTTTAAGGCCGGAGCTGCAGAGAACCACTAGGTAGTAGATCTTGGCTTATAAAATGTTATTTAACTTAGTTACATCTCTGTGCTTTTAAAATTCAGTGCTGCACTATTTACAATAGCTAGAACATGGAAGCAACCTAGATGTCCATTGACAGATGAATGGATAAAGAAGTTTTGGTACATATACACAATGGAATGTTACTCAGCCATAAAAAGGAATGCATTTGAGTCAGTTCTGATGAGGTGGATGAACCTAGAACCTATTATACAGAGTAAAGTGAGTGAGAAAGAGAAAGATAAATATCGTATTCTAACACATATATACAGAATCTAGAAGAATGGTACTGAAGAACTTATTTACAGGGCAGCAGTGGAGAAAGAGACATAGAGAAGAGACTTATGGACATGGGGAGAGGCAGGGAGAGGGTGAGATAAATGGAAAGAGTAACATGGAAACTTACGTTACCATATGTAAAACTGATAGTCAACAGGAATTTGCTTGATGGGTCAGGAAACTCAAACAGGGACTCTGTATTAACCTAGAGGGTGGGATAGAGGGAGATGGGAGGAAGGCTCAAAAGGGAAGGGACATATGTATACCTATGGCTGATTCATGATGAGATTTGAAAGAAACAACAAAATTCTGTAAAGCAATTACCCTTCAATAAAAAAATAAACTAAAAAGAAAAAAAAATTCAGTGCTGCAAATTTATGATTGTAGCAAAACACAGAGCCATGAAAATATTGGCTTTGTCTATTCTAATCACTAATCATTGATGCGATTAACACATTGTAAGCAAAATATGAAATTTACATTGTTATAGATGATATTATATCTATAATGCTAATGCACTATGGATTAGCAATAGACCTGGTTGGTAATAGTTAGCTTAGGTCATTTTTTTTTTTAATAACACAGGATATCCTAGATAATTTTAATTTGACTTACTAGATTTTTGATATACCTAAAGCAATTCATC